>NC_041389.1:483285819-483352254 GCF_002162155.2 Triticum dicoccoides | reverse complement strand
AGGGGGATGGCGGCTGTTTCCGCGAGCTGACATGGACTAGTACCCTACCGCCAGGGTCCCTGGCGGTAGGCTATATAACCCTACCGCCAGAGCCCCTGGTGGTAGGAGAAAGGGTCAAATCATGAAATTTTTCTGAACCGGGGTCAGATCCTGAATTTGTATGCAAAAAGGGTCAAAACACGAAATTTTGCCTCCTGCACCCCGGTGCATGCTTATCCACTCTGAGGTCTCTGTCCCCTCAAGTAATGGTCGCAGCAGGGAGCGCATTGATGATGGTGGGTGGAAAGAAGAATATGAGTTATGCCAGGACAAGGCATGAGCATCCTGTCGGCGACCACCGCTTCAAACAGCTCCTTCTTTAAGCTGGCTTGGGGAAAATGCTTCTGGTGCCTCTCTCCTGACCAACGTGTAGCCAGCTGCCGAAACCCGGTTGTGTGTCTACTCTGTGGTGAGATCGGACACAAAGCGAGAAGGTACTCCCTGCCGTGCCCTCCTTCCCCGTTGGCCTCTCGTGTTACGCGACCTCTGCCTCCTAAGCCGCCGCTCCCCAAGCCTCGCCCGCTGGTCGCTGCTCCCTCCTCGCCGGGACGTGGCTTGCTCAATGCCCTCCTTCACCTTGATGGCTGCTCTCGGTGGCGTGCCGGTTGTGGCGGTTGGCGGTTGCACCTTGCTTCGCTGCGGTGGTGGCTGACGAGTACGTGCTGCTCTGACAGGCTGTCATCACGGTCATCATCGGCTCTTGCCCCTCACTCATGCTAGTGGATGTCAAGCGCGCCCTCATGATCCGTTTCCAGGCCGCGGAGGATGGCATCTCTATGGCTTGGAAAGGACGGACGACGATGCTTTTCCAGTTTGTCGACCCCGCGGTGCACGCTCGTGTCCTGGCGGTGCAAGGGCCCCTGGTGCATGGGCCGGTTTCCTTCAACATCCTGCCTTGGACCAGATTCCGCTCAGCGACGGTCGCACGGCTGCGTTACCGGGTTCATGTTTTCCTGGAGGGAGTTCTGGAGAGTGACTAGCACTGGGAGTCGGTCTCGTCCTTGTTCATCGGAGAGGTCCTCTTCGACAAGATCGATCATGCTTGCCAGAGTGAAGAAGAGACAACATGCTTCAAGCTTTGGGTGTGGATGCAAGACGTTAGCAGGCTCGCGACTAAGGGCTCACTGCTCTTGGAAGAGTCAATGGACCCGCTGAGGGAGTCCCGGACTAGGGGGTGTCTGGATAGCCGAACTATCATCATCGGCCGGACTCCAAGACTATGAAGATACAAGATTGAAGACTTCGTCCTGTGTCCGGATGGGACTTTCCATGGCGTGGAAGGCAAGCTTGGCGATACGGATATGTAGATCTCCTACCATTGTAACCGACTCTGTGTAACCCTAGCCCTCTCCGGTGTCTATATAAATCGGATGGCTTTAGTCCATAGGACGAACAACAATCATACCATAGGCTAGCTTCTAGGGTTTAGCCTCCTTGATCTCGTGGTAGATCCACTCTTGTAACACACATCATCAATATTAATCAAGCAGGACGTAGGGTTTTACCTCCATCAAGAGGGCCCGATCTGGGTAAAACATCGTGTCCCTTGTCTCCTATTACCATCCGCCTAGACGCATAGTTCGGGACCCCCTACCCGAGATCCGCCGGTTTTGACACCGACATTGGTGCTTTCATTGAGAGTTCCTCTGTGTCGTCACCGATAGGCTCGATGGCTTCTTCGACCATCATCAACGATGCAGTCCAGGGTGAGACCTTTCTCCCCGGACAGATCTTCGTATTCGGCGGCTTTGCACTACGGGCCAATTCGCTTGGCCGTCTGGAGTAGATCGAAAGCTACGCACCTTGCCGTCAGGTCAGATTTGGAAGTTTGAACTTCACGGCTGACATCCGCGGGGACTTGATCCTTGATGGATTCGAGCCACAGCCGAGCGTGCCGCACTGTCACGGCGCGCATGATTTAGCTCTACAGCCGGACAGTATCCTGGAGGCCGCACTCGAGCCCGCTCCGATCTTCAATTCGGAGCCGGCTGCGCAGATCGAGGATGGATGGCTAGACACCGCCTCGGGAGCTGCAACCTCTACGGTGATAGAGCCGAACAATGACCTTGTCCCTCATGAAGCTCGTGACTCCGAGGTGCCGGACTCCGAACCTCCAGCGCCCACTCCGATCGAATCCGATCAGGCGCCAATCATGGAGTTCACCGCAGCGGACATCTTTCAACACTCACCTTTCGGCGACATCTTGAGTTCGCTAAAGTATCTCTCGTTATCAGGAGAGCCCTGGCTGGACTGCGGTCAGGACGGTTGGGATGCGGATGACGAAGAAATTCAAAGCCCACCCACCACCCAATTAATAGCCACTGTCGACGATCTAACCAACATGCTAAACTATGACTCCAAAGACATCGACGGTATGGACGACGATGCCGGAGACGATCAAGAGCAAGCGCCTACCGGTCACGGGAAAGCCACCCCAACTCACGACGTATACGTGGTGGATACACCAAAAGGAAGCAATAATGAGGAAAAATGGGACGTGGCGAAGGGAAACTCCCCCAACAAACAACCAAAACGGCGACGCAAGCGCCGCCCGAAGACCGGCCTCGATAAAAACGACACCCATATGGACCCGACCCTAAAGCAGGGCGAAGCGGTGGACGACGCACATGTCAACAAGCAGTCAGCCGGACATGAACTGGACAAACAACCCATCCCCGGCGAAGATGATCTCACATCACCAGAGCATACGAATCTTCATAAAAGGCTCGTCGCCACTGCAAGAAGTTTGAAGAAGCAAAAGCGGAAGCTCAAAACAGCGGAGGACGCACTCAGAATGAGATGGAGCAAAGTACTCAACAGCGCAGATAAACATGGCGCTAGTCACCAGACAAAGAGCTACCCGAAGCGCAAGCTGTTGCCCGAATTCGACGAGGAGGCCTTAGAGCCCCCGCAGTCAAAAAAGAAAGAAGCCAAACTATCATGGTCGGCCGCACTCCGCGCTGAAAATAAGACAGCCGCACTGGCCCTAGAGGCATTACCCGAAGCCCTAGTGGCAGAGGAATTAACTGCGTTGCGCTCCATGGTGGATAGGGACGATGTGATACTCAATAAGAGGTCCAAGTCCACCTCTTTTAAACCAGCAGATGAAATAGTCAAATTTCAGGTCCATCCAACGGACCCCACAAAGATGACATCCATTGGGGCACAATTAAACCCTGATGTAGAAGCCGCACTACGAGAATTCCTTCGGGAAAATTGGGACATTTTTGCCTGGCACCCTTCAGACATGCCAGGAATCCCACGCAGGCTGGCAAAGCACAGCCTAAATATCCTAAAAGGATTCAAGCCAGTCAAACAAGCTCTTTGGCGATTTTCCGAACCCAAAAGACAGACAATGGGAGAGGAGCTAGCCAAACTCTTAGAAGCCGGATTCATCAGAGATATCAAACATCCGGACTGGCTAGCCAACCTGGTAATGGTACCAAAAAAGGACAAGTCCTGGCGCCTCTGCGTCGATTTCAAAGACCTTAACAAGGCCTGTCCAAAGGACCCTTTCCCTCTCCCTCGCATCGACCAAATCATCGATGCTACCGCAGGGCACGATTCATTGTGCTTCCTCGATGCATACTCCGGATACCATCAAATCAAGATGGCGGAAAAAGACCAGGCCGCAACGGCATTCATTACTCCGTATGGGCCATTCTGCTTCAACACAATGCCCTTCAGACTCAAAAACGCCGGCGCAACATATCAGCGCATGATTCAGACATGTCTGGCTACCCAGATAGGCAAAGCAGTAGAGGCATACGTAGACGATGTGGTCGTCAAGACCAAACACGTCGAAACTCTAGTAGACGACTTGAGGGTGACATTTGACAACCTCCGAGCATATGACATTAAGCTCAACCCGGAAAAGTGTGTCTTCGGAGTACCAGCCGGAAAGCTTTTGGGCTTCATTGTATCCGGTAGAGGAATTGAAGCAAACCCAGCCAAGATCCGAGCTCTGTCACAATTGGATATCCCAAAAGACCTCAAGCAAATACAAAAACTAACTGGGTGTGTAGCGGCTCTAAACAGTAGAGCCATCACCGGACATACGCTTTCTAGAGCTCAGCATCTTTGCTGAGAACCCGTCCCGCTTGTTGAGTAACGTGATTGTATTAGGAAACATAGGATAAACTAGGAAGTATTCTGGCTTGTCTTGTACTCCAAGTAGATCATGTACTCCTATATATATGCCCACGAGGCTCAAGCAATACAACGAACTATTCCACCAAATCCGTCTCTCCCTTCTAACATGGTATCAGTTTTCGGGTTCTAAACCCTAGCCATCGTTGCTTCCGCACCCGCGCGCTGCCCCTGGGGCGGTCGCCCTCCATGACGGCCGTCGGGGGCCTCGCCGCCCGTACCTAGGGTTCGTCCGCCGGTTGTGTTGACCGGCTGCCCTAGAGAGTCTTTTCCCGAGCCCTTGCTCGGGGTTTCCTCTCTCTCGTCGATCGCTTTGATCAGCGTTTACTTTTTGGTTTTCCGATCTAAGATCGGTTTGCGTCGCCCGCCGCCGCCGTCGGCGACCCCGTACGCCTCTACTCCAACCCTGACGCGATCGACCGGCTTCTTCACCGACCCAGTGGCCTCGCGCGTTGTCCGCGCGTCTGCTCGCCGGTCGCCCCGACCCGGCGGCCTCACGTCATCCAGCAGCCCTTCACCGCTGTCGTTCGCGCTCCGGCCCGCCCGTCAATCTACGCCGGCCGTCACCGCCATGCTCCGACCGGGACTCCTGCATCACCCGACCCGGTGGCCTCGCGCCTAGCGGCGGCCAATCATAGCCGCCCTGTCGCCGGCTTCATCTCGGACTCCGCCACCACCCCATCCATCACCTGCCCGCCGCCACGATCCACCTCATCTATGCCATGCGACCGACCTGGCCCGTCGGTTGCGCGCGCCTTCGCAGGCCCTATGAAGAGCATCCCCGAGTTCAGCATGCCCCTCCACCGATCGAGTAACGGGCTGCTGCTGCATCGCCCCATCAGGCCGCAGCCCCGTCGCCCCATGATTCTTCTCCCGGCTGCACCGAGCAGTGTCACCGCTGTGTCGCTCCTTCGGGCCGTAGTGCCACGATCCGCGGTCCACTGCCGCCCCGAGGCTGTCCGCTCTAGGTCGTCCCCGTGGCTGCACTGACCCTCGCGCCGCCGCTACATCGCCCCATCGGGCCATAGTGAGCGTGGCACACAGTACCGAGGCCGTCCCCGCGGTTACACTGACCCACGCTCCTTCGCCGTGCCGCCCTTCAGGCTGTCGCGCCACGGCTCGCGGTCCCCGCCGCTGCCCCGAGGTCTTCCTGCCGTCGCCCCGACCTGCCCGCCGCCGCTGTGTGGCCCCTTCGGGTCGTAGCGCCGTGGCCCGCGGTCCACTCCACCATCACCGCGTGTCGACCTCCCGTGGTACGCGCCGCGCTGTCTCCCTTGGCGCGGGAATGCCACCGTCCGTGCCGGTCTTCGTCGTGTTGTCAGGGTTTTTCATCTACTTCGAGCACCGCCGCTGCACTCCGAACCTAGCCGTCGTCGCCGCCGCTCTTCTTCGGCCACCGCCGCCGCTACCCCTGTAGCCGCCGCAGCCGCCCGTCCACGCCCTTCGTCTTCGTCCAACACCAGCCCGTCGCCAGTGTCACAGTCATCTACCCCGGCCGCTTCATCTACCCCGACAACTGTGGGCGACATTGGCCCCGAGCCAATTGGTGCCGCAACCATCATCGAGTCCTTCTCTACTGGCCTCTCCTACTTCTTCGACATGGCATACAGCTCGTGCAGGTCCGAGTCTACACAAGCCCGATGCTGGCAACACCGCCGCGTGCCTTCGTCCATGACATGTTCACGGGCCTGGCAAGCCTGGTGCGGCGCTTCGTCAACTTCGTCTTCGTCCATCTACGCATGCTCGGTGCTGGCAACACCGACGCGTGCCTTCGTCTATGATGTGTCCCCGGGGTTGGCAATCCCGGCGCGGCGCGTCGTCAACATCATCTACTTCCTGGCGCACCACTACTTCGACACCACTGCGCCCACGACTAACTCGGTGCCTCCTTGCGCCCGCGGCTCCATGGAAACTTCCTCGACACCGGCTACCCCGACTTAACATCTACCACGGCATTCTTCGCACGGCTACGTCAACCACGGCTCCACCACCCATGCTCTCCGCTACATCGACAAATGGCATAAAGGGCTACCGCCTGCTTGAGCAACCTCGTCAGTTTTCACTCCAGCCACGACTCCACGATGCATCGACCGTTACAACTGTGGGGGGTGTGTTCGCCGGCTTGCCTTCGGATTCTTCTCCAGTCTCATCGTCTGCGTCACTACCGTTGTGACTGCAGGGGGATGTTGAGTAACGTGGTTGTATTAGGAAACATAGGATAAAGTAGGAAGTATTCTGTCTTGTCTTGTACTCCAAGTAGATCATGTACTCCTATATATATGCACACGAGGCTCAAGCAATATAACAAACTATTCCACCAAATCCCTCTCTCCCTTCTAACACCGCACTGGCCCGGTGAAGATGTTGGCGCACCCGGTCCTGATCCACTTGGACTGGGTGCGCCATTACTCTCGATTGCCGGCGAGCAGTCTAGACAACAACACTAGCTCTGGCAGCGGGATAGGCGGCATCCCCTCAGACAGCTACTCTCCCGAGATCATCAAGTGGCGGTCCATCTGGAACCTGGACTTTGAAGAAGGCACCTTCCCGTCGGTGAGACCCCGTGGATCAGTGCTCTCTCATCTGTATTTCCCGGGTGGTGGCGGGGACGGTGGCGGGAATAGCGGGCGCGGTGGGCGCGGTCAGCATGGTGGAAGCTCGCAAAGCCAAAAGATGCACAAGGTGGGACGTCCGTCCTGCAGCCACTAGCGGGGACGGGCGCCCTTGTCGGCGGCTTGCCACTATTCTGGCGGACGTGGGCGAGCTATGGACCCAGTTGTGCCATCAGAGATGGCTGATGTGAGGCAGCTCACCGGTCAGTCTACCCAGTCCGACATGGTGCGGCCTGCCACGAACAGTTCTAAAGTGGTTTGCTCAGGTGCTTCAATCATTCCTCCAGGCCATGTAAATTTCCTCTTGCATGAAAGCCCAGCTGTTGTGGGTCTGCAACTAGTGCCAGATGTTGTGAAGATGGGGACAACTGATGGCCTGTGCACTTGTCTGATGGACATGGATGCCTGTGGTTCTGGGCGGACCCTGCTGCTAGTTTCAGATGAGGAAACACTTCAGCTATCGAGCGACAAAGCGACCCCCGGGCCTTTTCTCTTGCATACTGGACTCTCATAAGTGGGCCAATGCTCAGGGACCAAGGTGGATCAGGAGCAGTCAGATGAAGTCGTGCTAGTTGACCCGGTGCACATGGAGCCACTATGTACAGTGGGCTCAATCTTGGGCCTTGACTGGCTACCCCAGTCTGGGCCTCCCCTTGGGCCGGCCTCAGCCTCATCGCCTCTGGCCTAGGGTCGAGCTCGCGATCCTGACCAGTGAAAATGCAATGCAGGGGGAGTCTGGGCCCTCCCTTGGGCCTGTGATCCCAAGTGGTGGGGATGAGGGCAGCCCTTTTGCGGGCAGGCCCAGCCTGTTCGATATTTTAGGTTGTAATGGCTTAAAGGGATTGGATAAATTAACCTCCTTCGCCCCTCTTCTCATGTCCCCTACCGCCGCCCCTCTAATCCAGTCCCTCCCCTCCCTCCACCCTGGTGCCGCCCCGGTCGCCGCCGCCACCTGCTGCGGACAGCCCCTCACTCCTTGTTCGCCAGAGTGGGAGGCTGGCCGCAAAACCCATGGCTGGGATGGCAACGACGGACAAGGTAAAGCTGGTGCTCATGAAGAAGAACATACTCGTCTCTGAAGATCTGGAGTCGAAGGATGAGGGCCTCAAAAAGTACGCAGAGATGTACAAGAAGCCGCTCACTCCCTTGTTCATGGGGGTGGTGGCGGCCATGCTGGATGCGTCGGCCCTGACCTACAAGGGCGGCTTGAGGAGCTTGGCGGTGGCCTTATGTTCTGTTAGTGTCGTAGCTTCCTCCAGTGTTATCCAGTTTCTAACTATTAGCTGTTTTTCCATGGTCTGGCTGTCAGGACGATCTATCTGAGGTTTTGGAGATCCCCCTGTCTCTGTGTGTCTGCTCGCTATTTAGCTGGGTCACCATCATGTTCCCCCTCTGCTTGTGGCTGGCTTGGTACCTGTTCTTGCTGTTCTCAGTTGTTTCAGATTGTTGTGTGTTGTCAGTTTGCTTATGGATCAAACAATTTGAATTGGAATATAAGAGGTCTTAATAATCCGGCCCGGAGGCAGACGATTTTCAATCTAATCAAAGATTCTGCCTGCAACATTATATGCCTACAAGAAACCAAATTGGCTATGGTGGACAAGTCTGTGATTGTTGAGTGCCTGGGTACAAATTTCTTGGACAATTTTATTGCCAAAGAGGCTGTTGGTACCCATGGTGGTATTATCATTGCTGTGGCACATGGATTCTCTATCACGTTGGATCAGGCGGCCTCGGGAACTCATTTCCTCTCTGGCATAGTTGTTGATCTATCGACGAACTCCTCTTGGTCCTTGAGAGAGTCCTAGATTAGGGGGTATCCGGACAGCCGGACTATATACTTTGGCCGGACTGTTGGACTATGAAGATACAAGATTGAAGACTTCGTCCCATGTCCGGATGGGACTGTCCTTTGTGTGGAAGGCAAGCTTGGCGATTAGGATATGTAGATATCCTTCTCTGTAACCGACTCTGTGTAACCCTAGCCCCCTCCGGTGTCTATATAAACTGGAGGGTTTAGTCCATAGGACGAGAACAATCTTAATCATAGGCTAGCTTCTAGGGTTTAGCCTCTACGATCTCGTGGTAGATCAACTCGTGTAATACTCATATCATGAAGATCAATCAAGCAGGAAGTAGGGTATTACCTCCATCGAGAGGGCCCGAACCTGGGTAAACATCGTGTCCCCAGCCTCCTGTTACCATTAGCCTTAGACGCACAGTTCGGGACCGCCTACCCGAGATCCACCGGTTTTGACACTGACATCGGTGCTTTCATTGAGAGTTCCACTGTGTCGTCGCAGTAAGGCTTGATGGCTCCTTCAATCATCTTCAACAATGCAGTCCAAGGGGAGGTTTTCCCTCCCGGACAGATCTTCGTATTCGGCGGCTTCGCACTGCGGGCCAATTCGCTTGGCCATCTGGAGCAGATCGACAGCTACGCCCCTGGCCACCAGGTCAGGTTTGGAAACCTAAACTACACTGCTAACATCCGCGGAGACTTGATCTTCGACGGATTTGAGCCCATGTCAGGTGCGTTGGACAGTCCTGATGAGCATGACTTAGATCTGCCATCGGACAATATTCGCGTGATCGCGCCTGTGGCTGCCCCGGGAAACAATCCGGAGCAGACTGCGCCATCCGAGGACTGGTGGATGGACCCCGCCACGGAGGCCGCTGATACGTCTCCAACGTATCTATAATTTTTTATTGTTCCATGCTATTATATTACCCCTTTTGGATGTTTATGGGCTTTATTTTACACATTATTATCATTTTTGGGACTAACCTACTAACTGGAGGCCCAGCCCGTATTGCAGTTTTTTTCCTATTTCAGTATTTCAAAGAAAAGGAATATCAAACGGAGTCCAAACGGAATGAAACCTTCGGAAGCGTGATTTTTGGAACGAACGTGATCCAGAGGACTTTGAGTGCAAGTCAAGAAGCAGCCGAGGCGACCATGAGAGGGTAGGGCGCCCCCCTATAGGGCGCGCCCCCTATCTCGTGGGTCCCTCGGGCGGCCACTAACGTACTTCTTCCTCCTATATAAGCCTACGTACCCCGAAAACATCCAGGGAGCACCCGAAACACAATTTCCACCGTCGTAACCTTCTGTATCCGCGAGATCCCATCTTGGGGCCTTCGCCGGCGCTCTGCCAGAGGGGAGACCATGGAGGGCTTCTACATCAACACCATAGCCCTTCCGATGAGTTGTGAGTAGTTTACCACAGACCTTCGGGTCCATAGTTATTAGCTAGATGGCTTCTTCTCTCTTTTTGGATCTCAATACAATGGTCTCCCCCTCTCTTGTGGAGATCTATTCGATGTAATCTCTTTTTCTGTGTGTTTGTCGAGATCCAATGAATTGTGGGTTTATGATCAAGTTTATCTATGAGAAATATTGAATCTCCTCGGAATTCTTTTATGTATGATTGAGTTATCTTTGCACGTCGCTTCGAATTATCAGTTTGGTTTGGCCTACTAGATTGATCTTTCTTGCCATGGGAGGAGTGCTTAGCTTTGGGTTCAATCTTGCAGTGTCCTTACCCAGTGACAGAAAGGGTTGCAAGGCACGTATTGTATTGTTGCCATCGAGGATAAAAAACTGGGGTTTATATCATATTGCATGAGTTTTTGTCTGTAAGTGCATCTAGTGCCCCTTAGTGATTTTGGTGTATTGAAGACTTATAGGTTAAGGATCTAATGTTTTTATGAGTGTACACAGGTCTATAAGTCTATGAGGAGTTTGATATTTACAGAGAAAGTCGACCCCTAAAAATGAATATCTTTGACTGAAGATTCTGGTATTTCTGAAGACTTTCATGAAGACTTTGAAAGTGAAGAAATTGGTGTGTCCGTGAAGACTTGATATTCATCCGAGGAATATGAAGCTTGAAGACATTCATTTTCATAGTTTTGTTTTTCTCTTTCTTGAGTCATAGGAAACACCGTACTGTTAAAGGGGGTCGAGGAAATACTAAGGAAAAATTTCCATGTGATGCTCAACTCAAAATCCTACACCTACCAATCCCTTCGAGTGAAGCCATTGGAAATCTCATACAGCTCAGTCAATTTCTTCAGAGACAGAGACGAAGTTCTTCTGGTCGCTGAGGAATTTGTTCTGACTGAGGAGTTAGGAATTCGCCAGTGCGGATTGCCTACACAGTAAGGAACATGATAGCCCGAGTCAAATTTCCGACCGTTGCTATGGTACGCGCCAGCTATCCCAAAATATCTTATCCACATAACGGTCATATCATTGAAGGGCATTTATGTCTTATCATGTCGGGCTGCTCCCTAGGCTATAAATAGCCACCCCCTACAACCACTAGCTGGTTGGCTGCTCCGAGAGAAACTTACACTTGTCCTTTGAGAGCAACCCAATCCTCCGAGGACTTTGAGCGAAAATCGTCGAGTGAGGAAAATCCAAACCCAAACACCCACAAACCCAAAGTGATTGAGCATCACTGAAGAGATTGATCCTGCGTGGATCCGATGCTTGTTACCTTTGAAGACTGTGCTTCTTCCAGACGGTTAGGCGTCATGGTCTAGAGCATCCAAGAGGAATTGTGGATCGCCGAGTGACCGAAGTCTGTGAAGGTTTGGAAGTCGCCCGAAGACTTACTACGAGTGATTGGACGAGGTCTGTGTGACCTTAGTTCAAGGAGAATACGGTGAGGACTTGGTGTCCTGAGCTACGTGCTTAGTGACTGGGTGTCCGGGACTGTGTGTCCTCGAGTTTAAATACTCAGCCGCTCCAACCAGATGTACAACTGAGACATCAGTTGGAACTGGTCTACCAAATCATTGTCTTCACCAACCCTACTGGTTCTATTTCCTCAACTCTTTCATTTCCTCATTACTGTGTTGAGTGATTGTTCATATCTGTGTTTGAAGACTTTGACTGAAGACTTTCTCAATTTCCTCAGTTCAATTTCTTCAGTCTGTTTGTCTTCATCTTGTGTTATCCTGTGATTACGCTTTCTGTACTCTATGCTTGTCTTCATTTCATCATGATGACCATGCCTGTATTCTGTTATGCTTACTCTTGAGTACTTATTCTGCTGCAAGTAGTTCTTCGCTAAGGAATTTCCTCACCGGCAAATTCCTCAGTGAAGAAGTCATAAAAATCGCCTATTCACCCCCTCTAGTCGATATAACACACTTTCAATTGGTATCAGAGCAAGGTACTCCCTTGTTCTGTGTGATTTTGGTTTAACTGCCAGGAGTTTTAGTTATGTCGACTGCAGGATTGAGGAACGTTTCCTGCCCCATCATTGACGGTCATGAGTATCCTCGGTGGAAGGCCATGATGAAAAAGCGACTCATGGCTATGGACAGTGAACTGTGGACCGTCACCGAAATCGGTCTTACCGATCTATGCAAGATGGCTGAGGCTGATGACATTCGCAAGTACACACTGCTTAACCTCACAGCAAAGGATGTCATCTTCTCTAGTCTATCCCGAAATCAGTTCAGAAACGTCATGCATCTCAATCACACGAAGCTAATCTGGGACCGTCTCTCTGAGGTCTATGAAGGTCATCGGACTCGTCATGATCCTTGGTTTGAGGATTACAAGGAATCTCTCAATGCGATGACATTCGAACCATAATCCTACCATATGGCAAACGGTGCTAAGGTAACCGAAACTGAGGTAACCGAATCCTACCTATCCGAATCTAGTGATGATGAATCTGGCGATGAATTTGGACCTAGCTATAACAAACTTGCTTCCCTTGCCCATAAGCAACAAAGAGCCTTGGAAAAAGTTCATTAGATGCTAAATTAGAGGGATGTTATGTTGGGTGAAGAAATGGACCGCACTAAAGACTTAACTGAAAATATTCAGAGACTTCAGTCTAAGCTTGACAACCTTCAAAGTCATAATAAAACCCTCTTAACTGATCACGAGAAAGCAAGATCTTGAGAAGCTAAGAGTGTGTTATGAAGATCTTCAGAAGGAGCGCGGTTCATTGCTTGCTTAACAAATCAACGCTACTCAGGAAGAATTTGATCCTCCATGTTTAAAGTGCATTGAACGTGAATCTGCTAATTCTTCACCTGAATGTGCAAATGCTTCAAATGTTACAAATTCTTCACCTGCCTCTGCTATCACTAATTCCTCATCTGAGGACATTGCTAGTATCACTGACGATGCAGGGCTGAAGGAATTATATATGACAGGCATGTACAAAAGTCTCAAAGGGCATCAGATTCTTTGTGATGTGCTTAAAAAGCAGATCCTCAACAGAAACCCTAGGAAAGAGGGTATTGCCTTTGAGAGGAAACTCAATGCTGATGGAACATATTGGAAGCCTGAGCAGTATCCCAAAACCTCATGGGTTGCTGCAAAGGGACCTCCAGTTGATCCATCTAACTTATCTGGCTTTACATGTGATTCTCCTCATTCTTCTGATGAGTCATTTGACTCCAACTATAAACTGTTCAAAAATAAGAATGGTGAAGTATTTGCTAGATATGTTGGCACTAACTGTAGGAACGGTTCTCCTATGAAGAAAATCTGGGTTCCCAAAAGCTATGTTGAAAGTCTTTAGGTGAATGTCCTCATGACACCACCAGTGAAGAATAGGAACCCCAGATCAAACTCTTCATATGGACCAAATTCTTCATATGGATCCACGTCCTCATACGGACCAAATTCCTCACGTGGATCAAATTCCTCAAAAGGATCAAAATCCTCATATGAACATCATCGTGCTAATAACTCTGTTTCGCAGGGTAGAGCTAAGGGTTATGAATATGAGCATTATTCTTCAAATCATTATGTTCATAAGTCCTCGAAGAATTTCTCTGCTTATTCATATGCTTACCCTAACCCATCTTATGTGAAACGAAATGGTTTCGCATCTTTGCCACCTTTCTCATATGGTGCTCGCAGAGTGATGAACTCTTTGCCACCCCTCCAGATGTGGGTGGTGAAGAAAAAGAACTAATTTCTTATGCAGGGTCAGGTCTCCAGTCGTGCTCAAAATGTCTGAAGAATTTGCTGGAGACCTGAACAATGCCTGAAAGGACGCAGGCGAATCATGATGAAATGAACTTTCATTTCACACGTCCTCATACTGATTATCTGATCAAATTACTTGATGAAATTGAACTGATGATATTGATGTCATATTCTTCACTGATGAAGTATATGAGTTTGTAAGCTGCACTAATTCATCTACAGGATGATCAACCCAAAGCAAACGAGTGGGTCCTCGATAGTGGTTGTACAAATCACATGACTGGTGACAAGAATCTATTGATGGATGCTCCATTAACTCCGTCACATCTAAAGCATATCATCTTCGCTGATAAAGGCAAAAGTCAGGTATTGGGTCTAGGTAAGGTTGCGATCTCTAAGGATCGACACATGGACAAAGTCATGCTTGTCGAGTCCTTAGGATACAGCCTCATGTCTGTCTCAATGCTTTGTGATCTTGATATGGTTGTTGTCTTTGGCAAGTATCATTGTGTTGTGATCATGGAAGCTGACAATTCCAAAGTCTTTGAAGGCTTTAGGAGAGGAGACTTGTACATTGTTGATTTCTCTACAGGACCACAACCTGCCGTGTGCTTACTTGCAAAAGCTTCAGAAGGGTGGCTATGGCATCGACGACTTGGTCACGCAGGCATGAGGAATTTGCACATGCTTGCGAAGAAGAAGCATGTCATTGGCATTGAGAATGTCAAATTCCTCAAGGATCACTTGTGTGGTGCCTGTGAAGCTGGGAAGATGACTAAGGCCATGCATCCAGCGAAGACTATTATGACCACTACTCGCCCATTTGAATTGCTTCACATGGATCTCTTCGGTCCTAATCATTATTCTGATGTGACTAATGATGCATCTCTATATGGCTTCGTTATTGTTGATGATTACTCTCGTTACACATGGGTACACATTGTTACTTACAAACATGAAGTGCAGGAAGTCTTCAAACGATTTTCCTCGAGGGCTTCAACCAACTTTGGTGTGAAGATCAAGCACATCAAGAGTGACAATGAAACTGAGTTCAAGAATTCCGGTCTTGATGGCTATCTTGATGAACTCGGTATTACTCATGAGTTATCTACTCCTTATACTCCTCAGCAAAATGGCATCGTAGAGCGCAAGAACAGAACTCTAGTTGAGATGGCTCACACTATGCTTGATGAATACAAAAACCTCATCGGTTTTGGATTGATGCAATTGATACCGCGTGCCACATCATCAACAGAGTATATCTTCACAAATTCTTCAAGAAGACTGCCTATGAACTCCTCACAGACAAGAAACCCAATGTGAGTTATTTCAAAGTCTTCGGTGCTAAATGTTGGATTAGAGATCCTCATCACAATGCTAAATTTGCACCGAAAGCACATGAAGGTTTTATGCTTGGTTACGGAAAGGACTCGCACACCTACAGAGTCTTCAACATCACTCTTCACAAGATTCTTGAAACTGTAGATGTGCGGTTCGATGAAACTAATGGCTCGCAAAGAGAGCACCTACCTTCTGTGATAGATGAACCAACACCTGAGGATTCTATCAGGTTCAAGGCTACTGAGGATATCATTCCTACCGAAGAATCTACTTAAGAATTCATTCCAGAAAGCAAAGATCGTCGAGCTGATGTACCTGAGGAAAATGCTGAAGAAAATGCTGATCAAATTCCTCAACGACAACCAGCTCATCCTCGCATTGCAAAAGAAGTGCAAGTTGAAAAGATCATCAATGGCATTGAAGCACCAGGTCCTCTCACACGCTCAAAAGCTTCACATTTATCTAACTTTTGTGGGCACTATGCTTTTGTCTCTATCACAGAGCCCACCAAGGTAGATGAAGCATTTCTGGAGCCTGAGTGGATTCAGGCTATGCAAGAAGAATTACATCAGTTCGAGCTCAATAATGTCTGGGAACTGGTCAAACGTCCAGATCCTCGCAAGCATAATATCATCGGCACAAAGTGGATCTACCGCAACAAGCAAGATGAAAATGGCCTTGTGGTGAGGAATAAGGCACGACTTGTAGCTCAAGGCTACACACAGGTTGAAGGAATTGATTTCGATGAAACTTTTGCACCTGTTTCTAGACTTGAGGCTATTCGCATATTACTTGCTTATGCTAACCATAATAATATTATCTTACAACAAATGGATGTGAAAAGTGCATTCCTCAATGGTAAGATTGAGGAAGAAGTATATGTTGCTCAACCCCCAGGTTTTGAAGATCCAAAGAATCCTGACAAAGTCTTCAGACTAAACAAGGCCCTCTATGGCCTCAAGCAGGCCCCTCGGGCGTGGTATGACACTTTGAAGGAATTCTTCGTGAAGAATGGCTTCACACCCGGTTCACTCGATCCTACTCTCTTTACTAAATCTTATGATGGTGAACTGTTTGTGTGCCAAATATACGTTGAAGATATTATCTTTGGCTGTACTGACCTACGTTATAGTGATGAATTTGCCTATATGATGAGTGAAGAATATCAAATGTCTATGATGGGAGAGTTGAAATTCTTTTTAGGTCTTTAAATTCGTCAACAACACAATGGCATATTCATATCTCAGGAGAAATACCTCAAGGAAGTTCTGAGGAAATTCGGCATGCAAGATTGCAAAGGAGTCAAAATTCCTATGTCCACAAATGGCCATCTATGCACTGATGAAAATGGTATTGACTTCGATCACAAGGTATACCGCTCCATGATTGGTTCTTTATTGTACTTATGTGCATCTAGGCCAGATATAATGCTTAGCGTTTGCATGTGTGCCCGATTTCAAGCTACACCGAAGGAATCACACCATAAGGTTGTGAAGCATATTCTTCGATATCTAGCTCACACACCAACACTAGGACTATGGTACCCCAAGGGCTCTACTTTTGATCTCGTTGGATATTCTGACTCTGACTATGCTGGTGATCATGTGGACCGCAAGTCAACATCTAGTACTTGTCATTTCCTTGGACGATCTTTGGTCTGTTGGTCCTCGAAGAAACAGAACTGCATATCACTGTCTACTGCTGAAGCTGAGTACATTGCTGCTGGTTCTTGCTGTGCTCAACTGCTGTGGATGAAGCAAACTCTCAAGGACTACGACATCAACATGAAGAATGTGCCTCTCTATTGTGACAATGAGAGTGCCATCAAGATTGCTCACAACTCAGTTCAGCACTCGAAGACAAAGCACATTCAGATTCGTCATCATTTTCTTCGTGATCATGTGTTGAAGGGTGATATTTCTATTGAGCATGTGAAGACTGAAGAACAGCTAGCCGATATCTTCACAAAGCCCTTGGATGAGAAGAGATTTAGCAAGTTGTGGTGTGAGCTAAATATCTTAGAGTCTTCGAATGTTCTGTGAAAAGGACACACATCC
Source organism: Triticum dicoccoides (assembly GCF_002162155.2). Taxonomy (NCBI): domain Eukaryota; kingdom Viridiplantae; phylum Streptophyta; class Magnoliopsida; order Poales; family Poaceae; genus Triticum; species Triticum dicoccoides. The sequence goes on along the minus strand of NC_041389.1, from coordinate 483,335,086 downwards.
TAACACTTATGCAAAATTGATGACTTAGATGTGCAACACATGAAGAAACGTTTTTCTTTAATCAATGACGAATAACACTCTAAGTGTGAAGAAATTAATGAAGAATTTGATTCTCAGAACCCTACGACAATTGTACGCGGTGTCTGAAATCATCATTCTTATACGGTGGGTCACGCCACCACAAAAGTTGAAAATCTTCAATTTGAGTTTTTCCTCAGTTTTTTGAAATTCCTCAGTTTTTCAAATTCTTCAACTTTGCAAAATCTTCACTGTTTCCGTTGTTTTTCTTCATTGGCTATATATATATGGGTTTATGTCCTCTACAGCATTCACTTATGGCTATTTCTTCAAGTTGCATTTTCTGCTAAGTGAATGTGATCGGACCCTTCCCCCTCCATGCTATACTCAACCCAATCTGTTCACAAATTCTTCATGTGCGTTCTATTTGAAACTCGTTCAAAATCTTCACTGTGTCCTTGTCAGCTGAAGAAATTGCGAATGAAACTTTAAAACCTATCTTATCCAAATTTTCGGTTTTGCCGCTCAAACCGTCCCGTATCCCACGATAGACTTATCTATTCACCCACGATCTAACACGATCTACACCTTCAGTACGTGAGTGACACATGTCAAGCGAATGAGAAGGGCCAGGGGCACGTTCATCCTAAATCAGGCGAACAGTTTTTCACCGTGACTATAAATACCCCCTCACCCTTCCTCACTTCCTTTACTCCGCTCGACCGCTCTCTCTCGCTCGAGCTTCTCAAACCCTAGCGCCGCCGCTACTTCATCGTCGCCGGTGAGGAAGAGCTTCACTGCCTCGACCTCTTCACCGTCGTACTCGCGCCGGCTGTGGAAATCTTCACTCCGTCGCCGTTGTAGCTGTCTTCCTCCGCCAAGTTAGGGCGTGGAAGATCTGAACTGGCGAGCTTTAAATCTACACTTCTCAGTTCATCGTGTTCGTCATCAAGGGTAATTAAAAGTTCCTTTTACTACCCTCCTTGATTCTAATTTTCTCTACAAAATCTTCAAAGGTGTTTTATTCTTCAAATCCTCACACACAAAACACCTCACTAGTCATCTGTTCTTGATTCGTTTCCCTAAGCATCATTTTCTTCAAGATTCCTCAATTGTGTGGTTTGTCAATCTATACAACTCTGGAACCTAAGACAAAGTACGCTTAGTGAAATTCTTCAAGACTCATCTGGTCAAATTCCTCAAACTTGTTCATTTTGAAAATCTTCTGAGAACGCATATGACCTCTTCAAATTCCTCGCAACTATATTCTGTTCACAGGTACTCATGTCCGCTGCTGAATCACTAGGTTCTCATCAACTTAACTCATTTGCAATGTTCCTTGAAGAAAAGTTGCATACTTCTTCAGAGTGTTCAATTGTTCAAATTCCTCATCTGAAGAATATGGCTGAAGGGAAGAAACCACAGAAAGGAGGAAAGAAGCCTGAGGTCATGACTGCATTTGAAATTCCTGAGGACATCTATGCTGACTATTGCGCACCTGATGAGGTCGAGTTCGGAAAAGAAAGCAAAACTCAGCGCAAGGTGCGCATACAAAGGATTGAAATAAGATGGGCAAGAGAATGGAGGGAGTACAGATATGTAACTCCAAAGTATATGAAGAAATTCGCTCTAAATCCTCCATGCCCAAGAGCTCCATTGGCACCTGGTCAAAGAGCTGATCCCACCAGCCTCAAGCGCGGTGAGGATTTTCCTGATGAATGGGCCAAGCGCCAAGCCAAGTTGGCTAGACACGCCAAAGAAGCAGTGAGGAAATTTAATGAAGACTCTGCTGCTGCTACTGCCACAAAGGCCTCTGACAAGCCTAGGAAATCAATGGCAAAGAAGCCCGCTCACAAGCCAAGTGCTTCAACAACTGTGCCCTCACGACCAAGTTCCTCAGCAATGGCCTCACAGCCAGAATCTTCAAAGCCCTCACGGCCAATTCCTCACGCTCCTCCAAAGTCCTTAGTTGCTCCGGCAAAGTCCTCAACACCTGTTCACCTGGTCACATGCCAAAGGACTACAAGCATCTCCATTGCCTCTGGTATCTCAGCAATTTCCTTAGTTGCACCAAACTCTTCATCAGGCCCCACTCTGCTAAAGACAAAGGCCACTGCTGGACGAGGTCCTCGGCCTAGTCCGAAGAAGAAACAAGTTGCCTTCCATGTGCCATCTGACGATGATGCTGATGATGATGAACTTGCAGAAATCATTAGAGACATGCAAGAAAGGGCCGCTTGAGCCAAAGGCACAAATGTGCCACTGCTTTTGGATCCTAAGTTGATCCTCGACTACATTGATCTCTGGCACAAGGACCCAAACACTCCTATGCCTGATTTTCATCTGACACCTGGCCAAAGTCACATGCTGACCCATTTCATCTCTGAAGAGAAGTGGAAATTTGAGAAGGACAGACAAATCAAGAAGGCTCAGTTCAGGAAAGAGAAGTTCCTGAAGAACAATGTTGTCAAAATGACACCTGATGAACTCCTCAAGATCCAGTCTGAGATCAAAACCCTCAGCGATAATTTCAATTCCTATTATGCTGATTGGCAAGGAGCCAAATTCAGGTTTGTTAAACTGACTGAGAAGTTCACCAATGTTGCAACCCCATCACAACAAGAAAGTCCTCATGCTGCAGCCTCTGCTCAGCAAACTAAAGAACATGCCAGCACCGCTGATGATTTTCAGCCTGCTGAAGAAAAAGCAAGCTCCAGGGTTGATGATTCCATTCCAGCCGCTGATGAAACTGCCAGGGCATCCACTAGTGGTGCGCCTGAAGAAAATGAAGAAGTCAGGGCAACTGCATCAGTTGCGCCTGAAGAAATTCAACTAGATTCCTTAGCTCCTCCTGCACCTACACCAACTCCTACCCTTCCATCTGCATCAGATGTGAGGAAGACCAAGGCTGCAGAGAAAGCTGCAATGAAGAAAAGGAAAGCATCATCTGCTTCAGATTCTTCAGCTCCGAAGAAAATGAAGACCATGACCAGCTCTTTTGAGAACCCTATTGATGCTGTTCCAATTTCCACCATACCATCTAAGGACCTTGTTCCTTATGGTGAAGAATATGCGATCCCTAGTGGATCTGATGAAGAACATCATTCTGCTGCTTCGTCAGAGCAGATTGATGAAGAAATTGAAGTGGATGCAATCCCTTCAACTCCTTCTGCTTCCTCGCCCATGTCTCAGTTCACAGCTGAAGAGGCCGGCATTGAAGAACTTGAAGATGAAGACGTGGACATTGGATGCTCCCACGCCTGTGATGACTGATGACTTTTGGGAAAGTCAGCATCCCAATACTCCACTCTTCACCCCACTTCAGCAGATACCCCAGTCCCCTGCACCAACCGTTCAGCTGGGCTCTGAAGAAACTCATCCCACCTCATTTTTGCATGAAGAAATTCCAGCCACTAGTGCTGAAGAAACTGCTGCTGCTGATACGTTACACATGCAACCTGCCACTGAAGAGGAACCAGAAATTCCTCAGCCTGAAGAACCAGAAATTCCTCAGCCTGTAGAACCTGAGATTGTGATTCCTGAAGTTGTGATGCAACTCACTGACACTCCTGTGCCCAAGCCAAAGGATCCATTCTCAAAGAAGCAAAAGTTCAAGGCTGCTGATTTCTTCAACGAGCATGTGTTCTTCACTGCTTATAATCCATATGATTCTGCTCGCATAAGGAAGAGGCGTTTCTGGAATGCTAGTCAAGCAAAGTCTTCGAGCATGCACACATTCCTCACGTGGACATGGAATCTCTGCTGTGCTTCCAGCCAGTCCTTGGTGTTCTTCACGACGCTGATTACTGAATTTCTGCATTGACATATGTGATTGGAATGAAAACTCATTCTTCAATTCTATGCGATGCTGCACATCACATGAAATTCTGAAGATGTGAATTCATGGGTGCTGGACTGGATATCTGAAAATACTCACTACAAGGCACCAGCAACTGAATTGCTTCATGTCCTCCCACTCAGTCCTCCCCTTGATGATGCTCGTTGCATCTACAATGAGCCTGTGCTTACAGATCATTACATGCAAGTGCTGATGAAGCCTTTGAAGCCAGGGCAAGCTCCTCGAACCAAATTCCTCGTCAAGGAATTACTATATGTGCCACGGACTGTCTATCGCATTTTGACGAAGACAATGAGTCCTATCAAAGGTCACGACTCAAATGATGAAGAAGTCGTTGGCATCATGAAGAATATGCTTTTCAACATCGTTCATGGCGTTCCCGTCAACTTCCATGATTTCTTCATGAGGACTCTGGCAAACATTGCTATGTCACCGTTTGAGCTGAAGCCTTATGCACCATGGATTATGAAATTCATTAGGACAAGGTCTTCACTCAACTACAAAGCTGATACTCTGAACCATGACAGTTTCTTGCCTCCAATTGAAGTCCTCAAACGGACATTTTCCTCAGCTGATGACAAAGGCAAGGCAACTGCTGTGATAGATGAAGGCATTCGTCCATTGGATGGTCAATTTCGCAAGGCTGCATCTTACTCCACCAATGATGACTCTGCCACACATGATTCTGCCGCCAACACCTCTGCCAAGCAAATTCCTCAAGCCACAGCACCCAGGGTGATGACTGATCGTGAGTTACTCCTCAGTCTTCATCAGAAAGTTGATCGCAACCATAAATGGGTCAAGCGTCAGTTTGGTTCCATTCTTTACAACATGACCTCAACCCACAATGCTGTGAAGAAAAACCAATACTACCTCCATGAAAACTTCAACCGTACCTGGGCTGTTCTATCTCATATCTACAGCACCGAAGATCTGAAGAACATGGGTCTCAAGGAAGAATTTGACTAGTCTGCACCTCCACCGAAGAAATTCAAGAAGGTCAAGGTTCCTTCCTTGGTGGCCAGCTCCTATTCTTCATCATGCGACACTGATGAAAATGAAGACTTGGACGACACTGCGGCTGACCCTACTACGACAACCGACCCCGGCAACGCTGGCGCTCCTCCATCAACTTGATATTCTTCAGGGGCGTTAGTCCTCAGTTTCGATCCTTTTGGTCATTCGATGACAAAGGGGGAGAAATCTGAGTTAGTCTTCAAGCGGGTCTATTATATGGGTGTTTTTTTTGCTAAGTTACAACTCTCATTCTTCTGAAACTTTTATTGGATACTTTTGATGCACTGTGCTCTGATTTTGCATGCTTATTTCTCGTTAATATTATTACTCGCATGCTGAATCTCCTCAGGCACCATATTTCATCATGCATTTCAAATTCTTCATATTATATGGCAAATGCATGTATGAATTACAAGATATAGGGGGAGATCTCCATGATTCAACTCTTCAAGTGTGCATTGCTTCAAAAGCAAATTCCTCACTATGCACATCTTCAGGGGGAGTTCTTCTATATCTTGTTATCAAATTCCTCAATATCAGTACTTACACTTCATATGTTTATCCCCGTTGAAAACTTAACCTATATTGTCATCAATCACCAAAAAGGGGGAGATCGTAAGTGCACCTAGTGCCCCTTAGTGATTTTGGTGTATTGAAGACTTATAGGTTAAGGATCTAATGTGTTTATGAGTGTACACATGTCTATAAGTCTATGAGGACTTTGATATTTACAGAGAAAGTCGACCCCTAAAAATGAATATCTTCGACTGAAGATTTTGGTATTTCTAAAGACTTTCATGAAGACTTTGAAAGTTAAGAAATTGGTGTGTCCGTGAAGACTTGATATTCATGCGAGGAATATGAAGCTTGAAGACTTTCGTTTTCATAGTTTTGTTTTTCTCTTTCTTGAGTCATAGGAAACACCGTACTGTTAAAGGGGGTCGAGGAAATACTAAGGAAAATTTCCATGTGATGCTCAACTCAAAATCCTACACCTACCAATCCCTTCGAGTGAAGCCATTGGAAATCTCATACAGTTCAATCAATTTCTTCAGAGACAGCGATGAAGTTCTTCTGGTCGCTGAGGAATTTGTTCTGACTAATGAGTTAGGAATTCGCCAGTCCGGATTGCCTACACAGTGAGGAACATGATAGCCCTGAGGAATTTGAGAGTCAAATTTCCGATTGTTGCTGTGCTACGCGTCAGCTATCCCAAAATATCTTATCCACATAACGGTCATATCATTGAAGGGCATTTATGTCTTATCATGTCGGTCTACTCCCTAGGCTATAAATAGCCACCCCCTACAACCACTAGCTGGTTGGCTGCTCCGAGAGAAACTGATACTTGTCATTTGAGAGCAACCCATCCTCCGAGGACTTTGAGCGAAAATCATCGAGTGAGGAAAATCCAAACCCAAACACCCACAAACCCAAAGTGATTGAGCATCACTGAAGAGATTGATCCTGCGTGGATCCGACGCTTGTTACCTTTGAAGACTGTGCTTCTTCCAGACGGTTAGGCGTCATGGTCTAGAGCATCCAAGAGGAACTGTGGATCGCCGAGTGACCGAAGTCTGTGAAGGTTTGGAAGTCGCCTGAAGACTTACCACGAGTGATTGGACGAGGTTTGTGTGACCTTAGTTCAAGGAGAATACGGTGAGGACTTGGTGTCCTGACCTGCGTGCTCAGCGACTGGGTGTCCGGGACTGTGTGTCCTCGAGTTTAAATACTCAGCCGCTCCAACCAGATGTACAACTGAGACAGCAGTTGGAACTGGTCTACCAAATCATTGTCTTTACCAACCCTACTGGTTCTATTTCCTCAACTCTTTCATTTCCTCATTACTGTGTTGAGTGATTGTTCATATCTATGCTTGAAGACTTTGACTAAAGACTTTCTCAATTTCCTCAGTTCAGTTTCTTCAATCTGTTTGTCTTCATCTTGTGTTATCCTGTGATTACGCTTTCTGTACTCTGTGCTTGTCTTCATTTCATCATGATGACCATGCCTGTATTCTGTTATGCTTACTCTTGAGTACTTATTCTGCTGCAAGTAGTTCTTCGCTAAGGAATTTCCTCACCAGCAAATTCCTCAGTGAAGAAGTCATAAAAATCGCCTATTCACCCTCCCTCTAGTCGATATAACGCACTTTCATTATCCCTCTACATCATGTCATCTTACTTAATGCATTACTCTGTTCTTTATGAACTTAATACTCTAGATGCAGGCAGGAGTTGGTCGATGTGTGGAGTAATAGTAGTAGATGCAGGAAGGAGTCGGTCTACTTGTTGCGGACGTGATGCCTATATACATGATCATGCCTAGATAATCTCATAACTATTCACTTTTCTATCAACTGCTCGATAGTAATTTGTTCACCCACCGTAATACTTATGCTATCTTGAGAGAAGCCTCTAGTGAAACCTATGGCCCCCGGGTCTATCTCTTATCATATTTGCTTCCAATCTACTTTTATTTGCATCTTTACTTTTTGCATCTATATTATAAAATACCAAAAATATATTTATCTTATCATACTATCTCTATTAGATCTCACTTTCACAAGTGGCCGTGAAGGGATTGACAACCCCTTTATCACGTTGGTTGCGAGTTCTTGGTTTGTTTGTGTAGGTGCGTGGTACTTTTGAGGAGCTTCCTACTGGATTGATACCTTGGTTCTCAAAAACTGAGGGAAATACTTACACTACTATTGCTGCATCACCCTTTCCTCTTCAAGGAAAACCAACCCAAGCTCAAGATGTAGCAAGAAGGATTTCTGGCACCGTTGACGAGGAGGTCTTCACTCAAGTTAAGACATACCAAGTACCCATCACAAACCTATCTCCCTCGCATTTACATTATTTGTCATTTGCCTCTCGTTTTCCTCTCCCCCACTTCACCCTTGCCGTTTTATTTGCCCTCTCTTTTCCAATCTCCTCTCTCTTTTCGCTTGCCTTTTTCTGTTTGCTTGTGTGCCTATTTGTCCTTATGGCTTTTCCTAAGAGTACCGACCTCCTTCTTAGAAGGATGGATGAGATTGAATCAAATATTAGAAGCTTTATGAATTTGCAGTTTGAGCATAATAATTTCTTCAGAAAAGAGCTTAAAGAACAAAAAGGGTTTTTGAGTTTTATGAATAAGTTGCTTGATGATATGGACAAAGAATTTTATGGTGTGAACTCTCAAATTACCCGGCTTGAGAATGCTATAGCCAAAATTTCTGATAAGCAAGCCACCTTAGTCAATAAGATGGCTGCCAAACCAGAAAAGTTAGATGAAAATAATGATGAAGATCTTAAAGTTATTGATGCGTCTCCTATTAGATCTTTGTTTTGCAATATGAATCTTGATAATAATGGGATTGAAGATGGGTCAACTTTACCTAGAAGGCGTCCCAAAAATTCGGAGTTTTTAGATCTTGATGCTAAATTTGGTAAAAGTGGGATTGGAGAGGTCATGACTTTAAATAGCATTGAACCCACTATCTCGGATTTCAAGGAATTTGATTATGATAATTGTTCTTTAGAAGGTTGTATTTCCTTGTTGCAATCCTTTGTTAATTCTCCACATGCTTATAGTCAAAATAAAGCTTTTACCAAACATATTGTTGATGCCTTGTTGCAATCTTATGATGAAAAACATAATTTGGAAGTTTCTATACCTAGAAAACTTAATGATGAGTGGGAGCCTACTATAAAGATTAGAATTAAAGATCATGAGTGTTTTGCTTTATGTGATTTGGGTGCTAGTGTTTCCACGATTCCGAAAACTTTATGTGATATTCTAGGTTTCCATGATCTTGATGATTGCTCTTTAGATTTGCACCTTACGGATTCCACCATTAAAAAGCCAATGGGAAGGATCAATGATGTTCTCATTGTTGCAAATATAAATTTGGTGCCCGTAGATTTTATCGTTTTTGATATAGATTGCAATCTTTCTTGCCCTATTATTCTTGGTAGACCTTTCCTTAGAACGATTGGTGCGATTATTGATATGAAGGAAGGGAATATTAGATTCCAATTTCCATTAAAGAAAGGCATGGAGCACTTTCCAAGAAATAAAGTCAAACTACCTTATGAATCTATCATGTGAGCTGCATATGAATCAAGTGCCAAAGATGGCACTACTTAGATCTATCTTCGCTTTTATGCCTAGCTAGGGGCGTTAAACGATAGCGCTAGTTGGGAGGCAACCCAATTTTCTTTGTGTTTTTTGTTTTTGTTCCTGTTTAGTAATAAATTTTGCTTCTACTTTCTGTTTAGATTTGTTTTTATCTTTTAATTAGTGTTTGTGCCAAGTAGAACCTATAGGATAAACTATGATGATAGTTGATTTGATTCTGCTGAAAAAACAGAAACTTTGCACTCACGAGAAAAAATTCAATAAATCACAGAAAAGTGATTTTGCATTGATTCTTTTTTCTGCTGATCAATAAACAAATTTTCCAGTTCTTCCTATTTTGGTAGGATTTTTATAGTTCCAGAAGTTTTCGTTAGTTACAGATTTCTACAGACTGTTCTGTTTTTGACAGATTCTGTTTTTCGTGTGTTGTTTGCTTATTTTGATGCATCTATGGCTAGTATGTAAGGGTATGAACCATATAGAACTTGCAATACAGTAGGTTTAACACCAATATAAATAAATAATGAGTTCATTACAGTACCTTATGTGGTGGTTTTGTTTTCTTTCACTAACGGAGCTTATAAGATTTCCTGTTGAGTTTTGTGTTGTGAAGTTTTCAAGTTTTGGGTAAAGCTTTTATGGACTACGGAATAAGGAGTGGCAAGAGCCTAAGCTTGGGGATGCCCATGGCACCCCAAGATATTCAAAGATAGCCAAAATCCTAAGCTTGGGGATGCCCCGGGAAGGCATCCCCTCTTTCATCTTCGTTCATTGGTAACTTTACTTGGAGCTATATTTTTATTCGCCACATGATATGTGTTTTGCTTGGAGCGTCGTGTATTATATTAGTCTTTGATTTTTAGTTTACCACAATCATCCTTTCTGTACACACCTTTTGGGAGAATCCTATTTGATTAGAATTTGCTAGAATACTCTAGGTGCTTCACTTGTATCTTTTGAGATTGATAGTTTTTGCTCTAGTGCTTCACTTATATTTTTTAGAGCATGGCGGTGGCTTGATTTTATAGAAATTATTAGTCTCTCATGCTTCACTTATATTATTTTGAGAGTCTTTTAGAACAGCATGGTATTTGCTATGGTTACAAATTTGGTCCTAGAATGATGAGCATCCAAGTTGGGTATAATAAAAACTATCATAGGAAGTGAATAGGATGCTATGATCAATTTGTTGCTTGATAATTGTTTTGAGATATAAAGGTAGTAATGTTAGGGTCATGCTAGTGGATAATTATGAAATTGAGAAATACTTTTGTTGAAGTTGGCAAGTCCCATAGCATGCACGTATGGTAAAAGTTGTGTGACAAATTTGTTGCATGAGGTGCTCTTTCATTGTCTTCCTTATGAGTGGCATTCGGGGACGAGCGATGGTCTTTTCCTACTAATCTATCCCTCTTGGGGCATGCGTAGTAGTACTTTGCTTCGAGGGCTAAGTAGACTTTTGCAATAAGTATATGAGTTCTTTATGACTAATGTGAGTCCATGGATATACGCACACTCAATCTTCCACTTTGCTAGCCTCTCTTATTACCGCGCAACTCTTGCCGGTATTGAACCCATTATTTACCTTCCTCAAAACAGCCACCATACCTACCTATATGGCATTTCCATAGCCATTCTGAGATATATTGCCATGCAACTTTCCACCGTTCCGTTTATTATGACATGTTTCATCATTGTCATATTGCTCTTTGCATGATCATGTAGTTGACATCGTATTTGTGGCAAGGCCACCTTCATAATTTTCATACATGTCGCTCTTGATTCATTGCATACCCTGGTACACCGCCGGAGGCATTCATATAGAGTCATATCTTGTTCTAGCTTTGAGTTGTAATTCTTGAGTTGTAAATCCATAAAAGTGTGATGATCTTCATTATTAGAGCATTGTCTCAGTGAGGAAAGGATGATGAAGACTATGATTCCCCCACAAGTCGGGATGAGACTTCGGACTTTACAAAAAGAAAAAAAGAAAAAAAAAGGAGAAAGGCGAAAAAGAAGAAAAAAAAGAGGCAAAAGAAAAAAAAGAAAAATAAAAAAATAAAAAAATAAAATGAGAGAAAAAGAGAGAAGGGACAATGCTACTATCTTTTTTTCCACACTTGTGCTTCAAAATAGCACCATGATCTTCATGATAGAGAGTCTCTTATGTTGTCACTTTCATATACTAGTGGGAATTTTTCATTATAGAGCTTGGCTTGTATATTCCAATGATGGGCTTCCTCAAAATGCCCTAGGTCTTCATGAGCAAGCGAGTTGGATGCACACCCACTTAGTTCTTTTGTCGAGCTTTCATATATTTATAGCTCTAGTGCATCCGTTGCATGGCAATCCCTACTCACTCACATTGATATCTATTGATGGGCATCTCCATAGCCCGTTGATACGCTTAGTCGATGTGAGACTATCTTCTCCCTCTTTTTTTCCTCACAACCACCATTTTTTACCACCTAAGTGCTATGTCAATGGCTTACGCTCATGTATTGCATAAGAGTTGAAAAAGTTGAAGCGCATTAAAAAGTATGAAACAAATTGCTCTGCTCGTCATCAGGGTTGTGCATGATGGGAGTATTTTGTGTAATGAAAATGAAGCATGGCCTAACTATATGATTTTGTAGGGATAAGCTTTCTTTGGCTATGCTATTTTGATAGGACATGATTATTTGTTAGTATGCTTTGAAGCATTATTATTTTTATGTTTTATAATCTTTTATCTTGAATCATTTGGATCTGAACCTTCATGCTACAATAAAGAAAATAACATTGAGAATTATGCTAGGTAGCATTCCACATCAAAAATTCTGTTTTTATCATTTACATACTCGAGGACGAGCAGGAATTAAGCTTGGGGATGCTTGATACGTCTCCAACGTATCTATAATTTTTGATTGTTCCATGCTATTATATTACCCCTCTTGGATGTTTATGGGCTTTATTTTACACATTATTATCATTTTTTGGACTTACCTACTAACCGGAGGCCCAGCCCGTATTGCTGTTTTTTTGCCTATTTCAGTATTTCAAAGAAAAGGAATATCAAACGGAGTCCAAACGGAATGAGACGTTCATGAAGCGTGATTTTTGGAACGAACGTGATCCAGAGGACTTGGAGTGCAAGTCAAGAAGCAGCCGAGGAGGCCACGAGAGGGTAGCCCCCCCCCCTATAGGGCGTGCCCCCTGTCTCGTGGGCCCCTCGGGTGGCCACCGACGTACTTCTTCCTCCTATATAAGCCTACGTACCCCAAAGGCATCCAGGGAGCACCCGAAACACAATTTCCACCGCCGTAACCTTCTGTATCCGCGAGATCCCATCTTGGAGCCTTCGTCGGTGCTCTGTCGGAGTGGGAATCGACCATGGAGGGCTTCTACATCAACACCATAGCCCTTCTGATGAGTTGTGAGTAGTTTACCACAGACCTTCGGGTCCATAGTTATTAGCTAGATGGCTTCTTCTCTCTTTTTGGATCTCAATACAATGTTCTCCCCATCTCTTATGGAGATCTATTCGATGTAATCTCTTTTTGCGGTGTGTTTGTCGAGATCCGATGAATTGTGGGTTTATGATCAAGTTTATCTATGAGAAATATTTGAATCTCCTCTGAATTCTTTTATGTATGATTGAGTTATCTTTGCAAGTCTCTTCGAATTATCAGTTTGGTTTGGCCTACTAGATTGATCTTTCTTGCCATGGGAGAAGTGCTTAGCTTTGGGTTCAATCTTGCGGTGTCCTTGCCCAGTGACAGAAAGGGTTGCAAGGCACATATTGTATTGTTGCCATCGAGGATAAAAAGATGGGGTTTATATCATATTGCATGAGTTTATCCCTCTACATCATGTCATCTTACTTAATGCGTTATTCTGTTCTTTATGAACTTAATACTCTAGATGTAGGCAGGAGTCGGTCGATGTGTGGAGTAATAGTAGTAGATGCAGACAGGAGTGGGTCTACTTGTTGCGGACGTGTTCCTATATACATGATCATGGCTAGATAATCTCATAACTATTCGCTTTTCTATCAATTGCTCGACAGTAATTTGTTCACCCACCGTAATACTTATGCTATCTTGAGAGAAGCCTCTAGTGAAAACTATGGACCCCGGGTCTATCTCTTATCGTATTTGCTTCCAATCTACTTTTATTTGCATCTTTACTTTTTGCATCTATATTATAAAATACCAAAAATATATTTATCTTATCATACTATCTCTATTAGATCTCACTTTCGCAAGTGGCCTTGATGGGATTGACAACCGCTTTATCGCGTTGGTTGTGAGTTCTTGGTTTGTTTGTGTAGGTGCATGGGACTTTTGAGGAGCCTCCTACTGGATTGATACCTTGGTTCTCAAAAACTAAGGGAAATACTTACGCTACTATTGCTGCATCACCCTTTCCTCTTCAAGGAAAACCAATGCAAGCTCAAGACGTAGCAGCCGCACACTCATTGGCCTTGAAGCCGAACACTCATTCCACCTTCTATGAGGTCGGTACCATCGGACCCTCGGACTCGTCTCCGGCTACAGGATCTGAACCACGTACGCCCGTGCCTATCGAATCTGATTGGGCACCGGTCATGGAGTTCACCTCCACGGATATCTTTCAGCACTCTCCCTTGGGCGACGTGCTAAACTCATTAAGGTCTCTCTCTTTGTCAGGAGACTCTTGGCCGAACTATGTCCGGCTCGAGTGGGAAGCGGACGACGAAGAAATTCGTTCCCCACCCACCACCCACTTAATAGCCACTCTCGATGACCTAACTGACATGCTCAACTTCGACTCCGAAGACATCGATGGTATGGACGACGATGCAGGAGATGAACAGGAACCACCGCCTATCGGGCGCTGGATAGCCACCTCATCATATGACATATATATGGTGGACACCCCCAAAGAGGGCAATGGCGACGAGGCAACGGAGGATAAACCCCCGGAGAAACAATCTAGGCACCAGCATCATAGATGCCACTCCAAGCCCCGCCATGGCAAAAATAATGATACCGGCACAAGAGATGACAACAATCTGGATGGTGCCGAAGACAAAAACAATCCTGCCGAGCCAGGCTTCGAGCAGGCCGAGCAGGAAGATAGGAAAACTAGCCCTAAGGAACAGGCAATAGATGGGGAATCAGAGGATGATAATTACATGCCTCTCTCCGAAGACGAAGTGAGCCTTGGCGATGACGAATTCATCGTGCCTGAGGATCCCGTTGAGCAGGAGCTCTTTAAACGCTGGTTTATGGCCACTGCAAAAAGCCTGAAGAAAAAGCAGCAATAGCTTCAAGCTGATCAAGATTTGCTAACTAATAGATGGACCGAGGTCCTGGCTGCCGAGGAATACGGACTCGAGCGCCCTACAAAAAGTTACCCAAAGTGCAGGTTGCTACCTCAACTCGAGGAGGAGGCATTAAAGCCCACACTACCAGCGTATGATGCGGCTGACCGGCCACCCCGTGGCTGAGACAAAGCGGCGTACAAGCCCGAAGTCCAGACCGCACCTCGTCGCCAAACACGCAAAAACACGCAGGCCAAGGGCTACACGAAGGACCTGCGAGACGTATTGGAAAATAAAGCAGGACAGTCAAGATCGATCTACGGATCGCGGGGGCGCGCCACAATGCGCGACACCGACCGTCATGCCGGATACACTAAACAAAAGTCCGGCCGAGCCGAATACAACAGACCAGACTCATTCGAACTGCATCGTGATGTAGCCCGGCATAGAGGCACTGCACACCCCTATGCTTCACCGACGAAGTAATGGATCATGAATTCCCAGAAGGGTTTAAACCCGCAAACATTGAATCATATGATGGTACCACAGACCCCGCGGTATGGATTGAAGATTTTCTCCTACACCTTCACATGGCCCGCGGAGATGATCTACACACCATCAAGTACCTCCCACTAAAACTCAAGGGACCATCTCGACATTGGCTGAATAGCTTGCCGGCAAACTCCATCGGTAGTTGGGAGAACCTGGAAGACGCATTCCTCAACAACTTCCAAGGCACTTATGTGCGACCGCCGGATGCTGATGACTTAAGTCACATAACACAACAGCCCAGAGAGTCAGCCAGGAAATTCTGGACTCGGTTCCTAACTAAAAAGAACCAAATTGTCGATTGTCCGGATGCCGAAGCCTTAGCAGCTTTCAAGCATAACATCCGTGATGAATGGCTCACCTGACACCTCGGCCAAGAAAAGCCAAAGTCCATGACAGCCCTTACGACACTCATGACCCGTTTTGCGTGGGCAAGGACAACTGGCTGGCTCGTAGCAACATCACACCAAAAAAACTCCGGCGATTCAGACGCCAGAGACAGCAACGGCAAGCCACGACGCAATAGACACAAGCATCAAAACATTGTCGACAACGCCGAAGATACGACAGTCAACACCGGATTCAGAGGCTCAAAACCCGGTCAGCGGAAAAAGGCATTCAAAAGAAACAATCCGGGCTCATCTAGTTTGGACCGCATACTTGATCGCTCATGTCAAATTCATGGCACCCCCGATAAACCAGCCAACCACACCAACAGAGAATGCTGGGTATTTAAACAGGCCGGCAAGTTGAATGCCGAATACAAGAACAAGGGGCTGCATAGCAATGACGATGAGGAGCCCCGGCCGCCGAACACAGGAGGATAGAAGAAATTCCCTCCCTAGGTAAATATGATATAAGCAACCCATATTCCCAAGAGGGAGCGGAAGCGTGCACTACGGGACGTCTATGCGATGGAGCCAGTCGCCCCAAAGTTCAACCCATGGTCTTCCTGTCCGATCACCTTCGATCGCAGGGACCATCCTACCAGTATCCGTCATGGCGGTTCGGCCGCATTGGTCCTCGACCCAATCATCGACGGATTCCACCTTACACGAGTCCTCATGGACGGTGGCAGCATCCTGAACCTGCTTTATCAGGATACAGTTCGCAAAATGGGCATCAATCCCTCAAGGATCAAACCCACCAAAACCACCTTCAAAGGTGTAATACTAGGTGTAGAGGCCTGTTGTACGGACAACTTCCGATGCGAGGAGTTAATCTTCGATATTGTCCCCTTCCGTAGTGGTTATCATGCCCTACTAGGACGAACCACATTTGCTCAATTCAATGCGGTGCCGCACTACGCATACCTCAAGCTCAAGATGCCAGAACCTCGCGGGGTTATAACAATTAATGGAAACACAGAGCGCTCCTTCTGTACAGAGGAGCACACTGCGACCCTAGCGGCAGAAGTACAAAGCAGCCTTCTTAGGCAAACAGCCAATTTGGCGATGAAGAACCCAAACACCGTCAAGCGAGTCTGGAGTACCCCGCAGCAGGATCATCCGGCACGTCCAGAGCTCGATTAGCAATTCGGCCTCCGTCCTAGTCCCAGCCAAGCGACGAAATTCGTGTCGCGCGTACATAATTACGCATTAAAAATACCATTGGCACAGGCGGAGGCACAGCTATGACATGGTCCACAATGCGGCTCAACCGCCATGGGACCCGTATTCCTTCATCATTTTCTTTCTTTCAGAACCCAACTCTCTGGAAGCCCCTTTCAGATAGCCGGATCGTCGGACTCATCATGGGAGGTAAAAACCAAGGAGGTAAGAAGCTTTGACGTACAAGGGAATACCCAGGTGGTCTCTGTTAATGATCACTATACCTGTTTTATATACCCACACGTAGCTTACCCTTGGTTAGGACATGTTAAATAGTCCTATTTTGCTTATCGCACTACTTTTATACATACGCTTTGATGTATCATTTGAATAACAATGGAAGAAACACACAGCGCGGCTTATTATTGCATTTTCTTCTTATTCCTTAAAACTGTTTATTTACTACAAATCGCACCCGTACACTTTGGTTTGTTCAGTTCGCCAGGGGCTTCAGTGTACCCCATAACACGGAAAGTCCGAACACTTTTGACAGTGCGACTGTTGGAAATATGAGCAATTTATCGAATGATTTTATTAACAAAAATACTAGATAAAGCATGACTAAAATAGCAAATATAAAGCAAGTCATGCAATCTGACAAAGAGAAGGTAAACATCGTCTGCATATATGAACTTGAGGTAAACACATCTAGAACATACAGTAGATGAAGTTGCTTATACGACATAGAACCTAACATACGTAGGGCAGAAACTAGAGCCAAGAACTGTAGCAGGACTTCTACCAGAAAGGATAAGAACACGTACGGCACAGCAGCAGCAGAAGCGCTGGACTTGCGGTCGGTGTCCTCGCCTATCATGTCGTTGAAGAGGTCGTGGACGTCGGGGAAGAAGTCATCATTGGGGAAGTAGTCATCGACGACCGGATCATCCATGATGAAGCAGCCAGTAGTCGCGCTGAGCGCTCCCCAAAAACCTTATCACCCTTCTCCCGTACAGGACTCAAAAGGTGCGGTCTCGGAGGCCTACTGTCCCGACGTGCGGTGCACGCCGCAAGCCGGGATGAGGAAGACAACAGCAGCTCAGAGATGGAACTGATGGCGAGGGAAGGAGTAGTTCTGGTGCGTCTCTCTGAGAGGAGCGACCTCCCTTTTATAGGCGCAAGAGTAGGAGGCGAGAGGGCAGCGACGGAAGGTGAAACGAAGAGACGAAGACGAAGCAAACAGCCAACAGCCGAAGGGCTGCACCGTTCGCATTGAAACTCCACTATCGCAAAAACTTTTCAGCTTCCGTGTGACCTTTTGCATACCCGTAGTGCGTGGCAAAAATTTAGACATCGGCTTGGCTCATTCCCGCAACCTGCGGCGCGTCGTGACGAGGCGTGGCGTGGCGAGGCGGGCGGCGGAGGAGGAGCGCGCGTGGATGTCCCTCTTGTTCTCATGCTCATACAAGTGGGGAAGGAGCCTCCCTTATAAAGAGGTCCAACTCCCTCTAAACCAGCAATGTGGGACTAAACTTTAGTAGTATCCCTTGCCTTGCACAAATGGGCTAAGTGGGCCTCTAGGATTTATTAGGAATTTCTGAAATAGTAGTTATTGGGCTGCCCAAAATAGACTAAATTCCAGCAATCCCCCACCAGATCCCTGAGGCACACAAAAATTTGCCTTTGGTTCCAAAACACTGTTTTATATACCGGTACTGCAGTGGAGACTGTTAAGTTGAACTTCCACCTAGAACTCTATGCTACACTAGTAAGCAACTTGAACAGTGGACTGGGCCTTGAACTGCAAGTTTTCTGGGAATCTAGCTTCACATAAAGCCTTGACCGATACGTGGCTACCGTGGGTCTTCCCCACGGGTGGAGCTTATGCGTCATACTCCGTGACCTTTCATGAGTTTACTAGAGAGAACCCTACTCTCATAGATTGCGACGTTTGACAATCAGACTCATATAGGTGTGTTCTTCAAAAGATGTTCTGCAGGATAACATCTCTACTTAAATGAGCCACTTAGAACACATTAAGATATACATCAACCTGCCATGCATCTTCATGGAGTGGTATTGTGAATAGTAAGGATACTCTCCTCTCAGTTGACCAACAGCTTGTCTTCCACATCTAATTCACGGGATCTCCGATCACAAAGAATAGGTTACCACTGTGAACAACTCATATTGTGGGTCTCATACCCATCTCCCTCGATGCATTATCTATCACATTACATGATAGACCCTTAGTAAAAAGGATCTGCCAGATTTTTAGATGTTTGGATATAATCCAATGCAATAACTCCGGGGTTTTTCATTTTTCTGACAGATTTTAACCTTCTCTGAACGTGTCTTGATGACTTCATGTTATCCTTTGAGCTGCTCACTTTAGTGATCACAGTTTGATTGTCACAGTTCATAAGGATACCCGGTACAGGTTTCTCAACTACCGGCAAGTCATTCAAGAGCCGACGAAGCCAATCTGCTTCGACCGTAGCTGTATCTAGTGCTGTGAGTTCTGCTTCCATTGTTGACCTCGTTAAGATGGCTGCTTGCCAGACTTCCAAGAAACAGTGCCACCTCCATGAGTGAATACATATCCGCTCATGGCCTTTGTCTCATCAGCATCTGAGATCCAGTTTGAGTCACTATACCCTTCAAGCACCTTTGGGTGCCCAGTGTAGTGAATTCCATAATTCGCAGTGCCTTTCAAATAACGCAAAACTCTCTCTAGACTTTCCAATGCACATCTCCTGGTTTTGAAACAAACCGGCTTAGTTTGCTAACAGCAAAAGAGATGTCAGGTCTTGTAGCACTGGCTAAGTACATAAGCAAGCCAATGATCTGTGAATATTTCAATTGGTCTCTAGCAATTCTTCGATTCTTTCGAAGCAGCACGCTAGCATCATATGGTGTTGGAGAGGGCTTGCAGTCACTATAGCCAAAGCGACTCAAGATCTTTTCCACATAGTGAGATTGAAGCAATGTAATCCCACCATCATCGTCTCTCAACAACTTGATGTTCAGAATGACATCAGCCACTCCTAAATCCTTCATCTCAAAACAGCGAGATAGGAAATCCTTGACCTCCTTAATAACATTCAGATTTGTTCCGAAGATCAGTATGTCATCAACATACAAGCAAAGCATAACTCCCTCGCCCCCACCATGGCGATAGTACACACATTTGTCAGCTTCATTCACAACAAAGCCTGCAGCTGTTAAAGTTCTTTCAAACTTCTCATGCCACTGTTTGGGTCCTTGCTTGAGTCCATACAAGGACTTTAGCAACTTGCACACTTTCCCTTCCTGACCATCTATTACAAACCCATCTGGTTGTTCCATATAAATTTCCTCATCCAACTCTCCATTTAGGAAAGCAGTCTTAACATCCATTTGATGAACGAGGAGACCATGTGAGGCAGCTAGTGAACGTAGAACTCAAATAGTGGTCAGTCGAGCCACGGGTGAGTAAGTATCAAAGAAGTCTTCACCTTCCTTTTGGGTATAACCCTTAACCATGAGCCGAGCCTTGTACTTTTCAATGTACCATCAGGCCTAAGCTTCTTCCTGAATACCCATTTGCATCCTATAGGTTTGCACCCATAAGGATGATCAGTTATCTCCCAGGTTTCATTCGCCAAGATGGAATCCATCTCGTTTCGAACCGCTTCCTTCCAGTAGTCAGCATCTTCAGATGCATAGGCCTCTGAAATAGAACTGGGAGTGTCATCTATGAGATACACAAGAAAATCATCACCAAAGGACTTTGCAGTCCTCTGTCTCTTACTCCTAATAGGAACTTCATTGTTCTCCTCCATAGGACTTTCAAAGTGTTCCATCGAAATGGCAGGTTCAGTGATTGTAACTGGTTCCTGATTCGATGAACTAGGCATCTCCTGATTAGATGAGGTAGCCATATCCTTCATGGGAATGATATGTTCAAAGAAAGTCGCATCATTCAACTCCATGATCGTACCGACATGCATGTCAGGTACCTCAGATTTTACAACCAAGAATCTATAGCCAATGCTATGGAAAGCATATCCCAGGAAAACACAATCCACAGTCTTTGGTCCAAGTTTCCGCTTCTTTGGAATTGGAACATTGACTTTCGCCAAACAACCCCATGTTCACAGATAAGAGAGTTTTAACCTTTTCTTCTCCCATTCCTCGAATGGAGTTATCTCTTTGTTCTTTGTGGGGACTCGATTTAGGACATGACATGCTGCAATATCGCCTCCCCCCACCATGCCTTGGAGAGACCCGATGTGTCTAACATGGCATTAACCAAATCAGTTAGAGTATGGTTCTTTCTTTCGGCCACCCCATTTGACTGAGGTGAGTAGGGAGGCGTCCTCTCATGGATTATACCATGTTCCGCACAAAAAGCATCAAATTCATTGGAAAAATACTCTCCACCACGGTCGGACCTAAGCCTCTTGATTTTTTGATCAAGTTGGTTTTCCACTTCAGCTTTATAGATCTTGAAAAAGTTCAAAGCCTCATCCTTAGATTTCAGAATATACACACGGCAGTATCTAGTGGAGTCGTCAATTAACGTCATGAAATATTTCTTTCCACCTTTTGTCAAAACACCATTCATTTCACATAGATCTGAATGTATAAGTTCTAGTGGTGCAAGATTTCCCATCTCCGCAGTCATGTGAGACTTACGAGGTTGCTTAGCTTGCACACACACTTGACACTTAGATCCCTTGACAGTGGTGAAACTAGGGATTAAGTTCAACTTTGCTAGTCGTGACATGCAACCAAAGTTAACATGAAAAAGACGTGAATGCCACACATTTGATTCACTATTGTTGCAAATATGGTTAACAACTTTATTGCAAACGTCTGATAAGGATAAACGAAACAGGCCTCCTGACTCATAGCCTTTACCAACAAAGGTTCCATACTTGGATATTACAAATTTATTCGACTCAAAGACAAGCTTATAGCCATCTCTACACAGAAGAGATCCACTAACAAGATTTTTATTGACGGAGGGGACATAATGCATGTTCTTAAGCCGCACGATCTTCCCCGAAGTAAACTTCAGATCGACCGTGCCAACACCATGAACAGAAGCACTTGAACCGTTGCCCATCAGCATGGTTGAAGTCCCTGCGGTATGATAAGACGAAAACATGGAAATATCACCGCATACATGCACATTAGCACCCGTGTCAATCAACCAATCAGGAGAATGACATACTGAAAGAATAGTGGGAAATATACCATACCCACCATCCTTCATTTCAATGTCTCCGATGACAACATTAGCGGTCTTGCCGCCTTTCCCAGGATGATGCTTGTCATAGCGATCAGGACAACTAGGAGCCCAATGATCAGGATCTCCACACACATGATAAGCACCTTTCTTCTTGTCACTCTTCTTCTTGAAGTTCGTGTGTTGTACAGCCTTGTTCTTCCCATCAAACTTTGCTTTACCATCAAGCTTGCCCTTGTTCTTGAACTTGTGGGACTGGAAGTTTTTCTTCTGTACCAGATTGGCACTAGATCCTCCCTCAATACCTCGATCACGTGTGTCCTTTTCTCTCGCCTTTTCTTCCACATCAAGAGTACCAATGAGATCCGGGACGGAAAACTCTTGTCTCTTCTGCTTCAGTAAGGTAGCAAAGTTCCTCCATGAAGGAGGAAGCTTAGTGATGATACCCCCGGCAACAAACTTGTCTGGTAGGATACAATTGAAGTGCTCAAGTTCTCTAGCAAATGACTGTATCTCATGAGCTTGCTCAACCACGGAGCGCTCTTCAGCCATCCTGTAGTCATAGAATTGCTCCATGATGTACAGCTCAGTGCCAGCATCCGAGACCCCAAACTTGGCCTCGAGTGCATCCCACATATCTTTTCCATTATCAATTGACGCATAAGCATCAACTATGTTCTCACCAAGAACACTCAAGAGAGCAGCCTTAAACAAAGTATCCATTTTCTAAAAAGCTTGTGCCTGTTGAGCATCAAGTTCTCCTTTAGGTCTACCAAGAGTGGCTTCATAGCAACTCATGGTTTGAAACCATAAGACTGCTCTCATGCGCCACCTCTTATAGTGGATACCCTCAAACATAAGAGGTCTCATAGAAGCAGCAAAACCATTCAAGGTAAATTGCCTATAATAAGGTTTTTGGATTGTTGGAAATATGAGCAATTTATCGAATGATTTTATTAACAGAAATACTAGATAAAGCATGACTAAAATGGCAAATATAAAGCAAGTCATGCAATCTGACAGAGAAGGTAAACATCGTCTGCATATATGAACTTGAGGTAAACACATCTAGAATAGACAGTAGATGAAGTTGCGTATACGACATAGAACCTAACATACGTAGGGCAGAAACTAGAGCCAAGAACTGTAGCAGGACTTCTACCAGAAAGGATAAGAACACGTACGGCACAGCAGCAGCAGAAGCGCTGGACTTGGGGTCGGTGTCCTCGCCTGTCATGTCGTCGAAGAGGTCGTGGACGTCGGGGAAGAAGTCGTCGTCGAGGAAGTAGTCGTCAGCGACCGGATCGTCCGTGATGAAGCAGCCAGTAGTCACGCTGAGCGCTCCCCAAAAACCTTATCACCCTTCTCCCATACAGGACTTAAAAGGTGCGGTCTCGGAGGCCTACTGTCCCGACGTGCGGTGCACGCCGCAAGCCGGGATGAGGAAGACAGTAGCAGCTCAGAGATGGAACCGATGGCGAGGGAAGGAGTAGTTCTGGTGCGTCTCTCTGAGAGGAGCGACCTCCCTTTTATAGGCGCAAGAGTAGGAGGCAAGAGGGCAGCGACGGAAGGTGAAACGAAGAGACGAAGACGAAGCAAACAGCCAGCAGTCGAAGGGCTGCACCGTTCGCATTCGAACTCCACTATCGCAAAAACTTTTCAGCTTCCATGTGACCTTTCGTATACCCATAGTGCGTGGCAAAAATTTAGACATCGGCTCGGCTCATTCCCGCAACCCGCGGCGCGTCGTGATGAGGCGTGGCGTGGCATGGCGAGGCGGGCGGCGGAGGAGGAGTGCGCGTGGATGTCCCTCTTGTTCTCATGCTCATACAAGTGGGGAAGGAGCCTCCCTTATAAAGAGGTCCAACTCCCTCTAAACCAGCAATGTGGGACTAAACTTTAGTAGTATCCCTTGTGCTGGTGTCAAAACCGGCGGATCTCGAGTAGGGGGTCCCGAACTGTGCGTCTAGGCGGATGGTAACAGGAGACAAGGGACACGATGATTTTACCCAGGTTCGGGCCCTCTTGATGGAGGTAAAACCCTACTCCTGCTTGATTAATATTGATGATATGGGTAGTACAAGAGTAGATCTACCACGAGATCAAAGAGGCTAAACCCTAGAAGCTAGCCTATGGTATGATTGTTGTTCGTCCTATGGACTAAAACCCTCTGATTTGTATAGACACCGGAGAGGGCTAGGGTTACACAGAGTCGGTTACAATGGGAGGAGATCTACATATCCGTATCGCCAAGCTTGCCTTCCATGCCAAGGAAAGTCCCATCCGGACACGGGACGAAGTCTTCAATCTTGTATCTTCATACTCCAGAGTCCGGCCAAAGGTCATAGTCCGGTCATCCGGACACCCCCTACTCCGGGACTCCCTCAGTATCCCCCGAACCAGGCTCATTTTGCGCTGTGGAGGAAGGTGTTCTGCCTCGTGCCCATTCTCAGGAGGGGTTGATATATCAAGTGGGCGGAGCCGAACTATGGCGCATCGCCGGGACCGGATATCTATCCGGAACCCCAAAGAAGGCATCCGAAGACTGGCCTTCAGAATGGTTTTATATAGAAGACGTCCCCGTGCCGGACCCTATACGAATCGGCCTCCTTGAGTTCGATAACGCTCCTCTGAAGAAGCGCCTAAGCTGGCGCCCAAGGAGCCCTCGGAAGGAAAATGACAGGGACGTCCTTTACCTGATGAGCCGGATAAGGTTGTTGGCTCATTCCGGACTGACCATGATCGAGGTCATGGCCACATGCATTATGCGGGGGGTGCAGCCGCTTCAGTATAGAGGCCACCCCATGCGGAATTTCAATGGGGAGGACGGCGCCACCCGGTGCGGCCGTCAGGGGTCGGATTCGTCTGCCATTCTAATAAAGATCTTGTCCGCTTTGTACAAGGGAGAAGAGGGGGAATTCCTCCGCGTCAACCCACGGGGCAGATTCCCTATGTACAATCCTCCTAGCTGGGTAAGCGAATGCTTTCACTTGTCCATCCGTTTCATATTCCCACAGTTAGGTATTTAGCCTAGCAATTTCAACGCAGGAGCTACGCCAGGTTATAAAGGAGATAAACAGCCCTCCTCCACAACCCGAGGACCCGGAACGGTCCTTCGGTCCGGACTCCCAGGAGGACCCGGACTTAGGCATGGAGCTGGTCGATGGGGTGTTTCATCAATTGAGCAAGGATAACGCCTTGGTGGCCATTATGGCCGATTATCCCGGACTACTCCCAGCCTCAAGTAACCGAGACCGAAGTCCCAGCATTTTTTTAAAATGATCCATCCGTGCTTATTTTGGGTCACCGTATACTAATGAAGTTTTCGCAGGGGAAGTCCTTGAGGCGGAAGGCCGAGCCTGCGGTGGCCAGCCAACAAGGGGCATCAAGGCCCGGCAGGCTGAAAAGAAGTGCAGTCCGGATTGAGATGTCGGAGCAACGGTATGGCGTGCCTCTTTATTCTTAGGTTTTATTCCCTCGAGGCGTACCAACGCTCGTGCTTTCTTCAGGAAAAAGAGCGCTCGCCGGACTATATCCGGAGAGGTTGCCAATCGCGCCTCCACCGGCCAGGCTCCAAGGCCGGGTCCGGAAGCGGAGGCGAGTACGAGGCGCACACCGGACGCTCCTCCGATAGAGGATGCGGACGGGCTGTCGCCGGACAATTCTTCGTGACGCTTGTTTCTCCCAAGAGGCGTTAGATGCTTTCAATACGGGAGATGCGTATCTCCGTGCCGCTCAAAATGGTCTAGCCAGAGCCACGGAGCAGTATGTAAAAGACATACAGGTGAGAAAATTTGATGGTTATATATGTCAGTAGCCCCCGAGACTTGAAACAGTTAGAATAACTGATTTAAGGATCATTTGTTATGCAGGGTCTTACAGAAAAGAATACCCAATTGTCCCAGGAGCTGGAAGAGTGCAAAGCCCAACTTGAGGCCGCACTAGCCGTGGTAGGGGAGGCCAAGGAGACCCCCTCTAGTACTTATATGTTTCGAAAAATCAGTATGTTGCAAAGTGCGGCATGTGTAAAAAATCTGACAATAACATTGCAGATGGCGCCGGAGTGAATCCGAAACAACAACAACTCTTGCGCCGGTTAAAGGCCAGTGAGAGCGTGTTTACAAGGGTGAGGCAAGAGAAAAACAAGCTCCAAGATGCCAACACCCAGTTGGGCGAGGAACTAAAGGATGTTCGTGCTCAGCTGTCGGACTCCGGGAAGGAGAATCGGCGGCTTCGACGCGGCATTTTTAGTAAGTGCTTGAACGAACTTCGGAAAAAGAGTTCGGCGAGGAAGTCGATTGACAAAGTTATGTCTGTAGGTATGCTGACAGGTAGGCCTGTGGAGGAGATGCCCGGATCTACGGGTGACCTTCTTCCCGAGCTCTTACAATTGCACGAAAGAGTTCGGCAGGTGATGCAAGGCGTCGCCCAGGCTTTGTGGTCATCCGTCTCCATGCCCGAAGGCCTTGGAGAGCTTGCAGAGAAGCTGAAGGGAGCGCGGCGGCACTTCCGGTTTTGGAAGATATCGGCCTGCCATCAAGGCGCCCGGGAGGCCTGGGCCATGGTGAAGACACATTACACGAAGGCTGACCCAAACCACATGGCCGAGGTCGGACAGGTAGGGCCCGATGGGAAGGAGATCCCTGTGAGCTTAGTGTACGACCAGGTAGAGCTGGCCGCCAAATATTCTCAACAGGACTATAAGCTAGATAGCGTGTTGGATGGTATTGAAGAGGAATATACCCAGTCAAATTGACTATGTAATTTAATATGACATGTAAAATGCCTTCTAGCCAGATTGTAGATTGTTTGTCATGGCGGACCTTTTCGCTTCAACCTCGGGACCCGATAGTCTGGAGTGTGTCCGAATACCCTCTCAGTTATGTAACAACTAGGGCATGCGTGGAGACCAGGCGTAGGGGTCATTAGTGCTTGAACAGACAAGTGCCCAACTAGTTATGTTATATTACATGGTTAGTAAGAAACATCTTCCAGGGAGAATAGTTCCGTTAGGGGTTCCTTTCCCTGGGAGGCATGCCCTAAAGTGCATGTCCGGAGTACGAAAAAAGCAGAAAAACATCTGGGGGCCGATAAATAAACGAGTGAGAAATCATCTTTTAGTTCACCGACCGAATATTCCCTTAAGAACGCTAGCTTTCGGCTTCACCCAGTCTGAGGTACACATTCGGCTGACCCGGCAGTAACAATCGCAGAGGTGCTCCCTTTACAGCCTAGCCGAACAATCGGGAACGTAGGGGTAAGCACAAGAGCCAGGCAACCCAGCTTGGCCAAAACTTAAGTCATATCGATGCATATAATGGTGAATAAAAGGTACATGCAGAAGTGTAACACATGTGTTGGGCATGAGGCCCGTGTAAACAAGCTTCTGTTAAAGAAGCCCCCAGGTATAATGAGCGCGAATGGCGCGTCAATTGTTTGCGAACAAGACGCAAACGGGCCCTCAAAGGCTACAAGAGAGAAGGAGGGAGAAGGAGAGAAATATAAGACAGTTAATATGGGAAAATAAAGACAGAGGAAGGAGACGAACACAGAGTCCGGCGCTAGGCGTAGAATCTTCGTAGCCGGGCTGCGTTCCATGGGTTCGGCTCGAGTCGGTTATCCGACGCATCTCGCAGACGGTACGCTCCACCAGTCAGGACTTGGTCAATTATGAAGGGACCTTCCCATTTGGGTTTGAGTTTGTCCTTTTTCTTGTCCGGCAGGCGTAGAACTAATTCGCCAACATTATAAGTTTTGGCCCGTACTTCTCTGCTTTGATATCTTTGAGCCTGCTGTTGATAGAATGCGGAACGGGCTTTTGCCACATCGCGCTCCTCCTCCAAGGCGTCCAAACTGTCCTGCCGATCGAGTTTGGCCTCTCTTTCTTTGTACATGCGCACGCGAGGTGAGTCATGAATTATGTCGCAGGGCAGAACTGCCTCGGCGCCGTATACCATAAAGAATGGTGTGAATCCGGTAGTGCGATTCGGCGTGGTCCGCAGCCCGCAGAGTACGGAGTCGAGCTCCTCTACCCAGTGCATATTAGATTCCTTGAGGGATCGCACTAACCTGGGTTTGATGCCGCTCATGATTAGACCATTTGCTCGCTCAACTTGACTGTTAGTTTGTGGGTGATAGACTAAAGCGTAGTCGAGCTTGATGCCCTTGTTTTTGCACCAGAGTTTGACCTCGTCGGCCGTAAAGTTCATGCCGTTATCTGTGATGATGCTGTGGGGGACGCCATAACGGTGTACGACCCCTGATATGAAGTCTATCACCGGTCCGGATTCGGCCGTCTTAACAGGCTTGGCCTCTATCCATTTGGTGAATTTGTCCACCATGACTAGTAAGTATTTTTGCTTGTGGGTTCCCCCTTTAAGGGGTCCAACCATGTCAAGCCCCCAGACCGCAAAGGGCCAGGTGATGGGTATAGTTTGGAGGGCGGTGGGTGTCATGTGGCTTTGGTTAGCAAAGAGTTGGCAACCGACGCATCGTTGGACTAAATCCTGAGCATCTGCCCGGGCCGTCGGCCAATAAAATCCTGTACGGAAGGCCTTGCTTACAAGGGCCCGGGCTCCGGCGTGGTGCCCGCTGAGTCTGGCGTGAATTTCAGCCAGGAGATTTCGCCCTTCCTCTTTGGAGATACACCTTTGAAGGACTCCAGTGGTGCTTTTCTTATAAAGCTCTCCCTCATGGACTTTGTAGGCTTTAAATCGCCGCACTATGCAACGTGCCTCGTTCTGGTCCTCTGGAAGTTCCTGCCTGGTCATGTAGGCTAGGAGTGGTTTTGTCCATGGGGCAATGACTACCATTATCTCGTGGGCTAAGGATGTTACTTCGTTGGCCAAGCCTTCCGCTGTGTTAGAATGTTTGGTGTCGGGCAGTGCGGTTGGATCTGGGCTGTTATTTCCGGATTCCCCTTCCCATGATACGGATGGCTTGAATAGCCTTTCCAAGAAAATGTTGGGGGGGGGGGACTGCATCGCGCTTTGCGCCGATGCGTGCCAAGACGTCTACTGCCTGATTGTTTTCCCGGGCTATATGGTGAAACTCGAGCCCTTCGAACCGAGCTGACAGTTTTAGGATGGCGTTACGATAAGCTGCCATTTTCGGATCCTTGGCGTCAAAGTCTCCATTTATTTGGGATATCGCGAGGTTCGAATCCTCATGCACCTCTAGGCGTTGAATGCCCATGGAGACTGCCATCCGGAGGCCATGTAGAAGGGCCTCGTATTCGGCTGCGTTATTGGAGTCTGTATACATTATCTGGAGTACGTATTGAACTGTATCTCCTGTTGGGGACGTCAAAACGACGCCAGCCCCCAAACCAGCTAACATTTTGGAGCCGTCGATGTGCATGATCCAATTGGAGTATGTGTCGTACTCTTTAGGGAGTTCGGCTTCAGTCCATTCGGCGACAAAGTTAGCCAAAACTTGCGACTTGATAGCTCGTCGTGGCTTATAGGTTATGTCGAACGGGAGGAGCTCAATGGCCCATTTAGCAATCCGGCCCATTCGCGTCGCGGTTGTTTATAATGTCGTTAAGAGGTACTTTGGAGGCTACTGTTATTGAACACTCTTGAAATTAGTGTCGCAACTTCCGGGATGCCATGAACACCACGTACGATATCTTTTGATAATGCTGGTGCCGTGATTTGCATGGACTGAGGATAGTGGACACGTAGTAAACTGGTTTTTGAAGCGGAAATTTGTGTCTGTCCATTTCTCGTTCAACGACGAGCACTGCGCTTACAACTTGATGAGTTGCCGCAATGTATAATAGCATTGGTTTGCCGGTGTTAGGCGCGGCCAGGACCGGGTTTGTTGCCAATATGGCTTTTATTTCCTCAAGTCCGGCTGTGGCGGCATCCGTCCACTCGAAGTGTTCGGTGCACCAAAGTAATTTCACGGTGACTTATGGCGTTGAGGATCCCCTTGTCCGTGCAATTATTGCAGAAGGATGAAATTGCATCCTCCTCGCGGTAGTCCTCTATTCTGTTCATAACCAGGAGGAATCTGGCCCAGTAATGGTGTACTGTTTCTGCAGGCTCTTGCCGAATTTGGGATAAATCCCTTATATTTGGGTGGGCGGGTGGAATTAAATCCGAAACCTCGCCCCATCTGAGGCTCAAGGGCCAAGGAGTTTCCGGACTCGGAAGCTTGTGTTCTTGGATATCGTCCAATGAATCTAGCCCGCTGCCTTACTTTAGGTTCGGGGCTTGAATGACCTCCTGTCCTCCGCGGGTATCCGGCTTGGAGGGATCGGGAATCTGGACATAACTAGTCTTTAAGATAGATGAAGGCTTGCCACGTTGTTCCTCCACCACTGCAACATGGTGGGTGACCTGGGGAGAGTTAATCTCTCTCAGATCGGGTTTAAGCCCAATCTGATCGTGGTCTGTAGTGACTCCCAGGGCGGCGATGCGATCCAAGAGCTTGTTTAAGGAAGAGAGCTCCATCGGATCTAGCTGCTCGGCGAGTTCCGAGTTGACGTGAAGATTGCTTTCGATGACCCGAGAAGTCATCATCGGCGCGGAGGCCGAATAGGCGGTTATAAGGAATCCGCCTAGCCGGAGAGTTTGGCCGACAGCCAAAGCTCCTTTAGCAATAGTGTCGTCTTTAAAGACAGGATGAGGCATCCTTCCTGATGGCGACAGCACAACGGAACTCTCAATGAAAGCACCAATGTTGGTGTCAAAACCGGCGGATCTCGGGTAGGGGGTCCCGAACTGTGCGTCTAGGCGGATGGTAACAGGAGACAAGGGACACGATGTTTTTACCCAGGTTCGGGCCCTCTCGATGGAGGTAAAACCCTACTCCTGCTTGATTAATATTGACGATATGGGTAGTACAAGAGTAGATCTACCACGAGATCAAAGAGGCTAAACCCTAGAAGCTAGCCTATGGTATGATTGTTGTTCGTCCTATGGACTAAAACCCTCCGGTTTATATAGACACTGGAGAGGGCTAGGGTTACACAGAGTCGGTTACAATGGGAGGAGATCTACATATCCGTATCGCCAAGCCTGCCTTCCACGCCAAGGAAAGTCCCATCCGGACACGGGACGAAGTCTTCAATCTTGTATCTTCATAGTCCAGGAGTCCGGCCAAAGGTCATAGTCCGGTCATCCGGACACCCCCTAATCCGGGACTCCCTCACCTTGCCTTGCACAAATGGGCAAAGTGGGCCTCTAGGATTTATTAGGAATTTCTGAAATAGTAGTTATTGGGCTGCCCAAAATAGACTAAATTCCAGCAGCGGCACCCCGAACTTATAGCACTATATGCATCAGCTTCGAATCATGTCTTGGGTCAATAGTTGGGTTTGCCCGGCTCCCTTGTTTTGGTGCCTTA
The DNA here is from genome assembly GCF_002162155.2 of Triticum dicoccoides. Lineage (NCBI taxonomy): Eukaryota > Viridiplantae > Streptophyta > Magnoliopsida > Poales > Poaceae > Triticum > Triticum dicoccoides. Next base: position 483,304,088 of record NC_041389.1, on the reverse strand, counting down.
CGTTCCGCTATATCGTCTAAGGTAGCGCAGGGAGAACTACTGCGATTGTGTCCCAGTTCTTCCGGACGAGCACCTCAGTAGAGAAAGCCGAAAACTGACTGTCATGATGCGGCAAGAGCTGGTCGCTGTTCGAGAGGTCTCAAATCCTTAAAGATTTTTTCTGCTTTGGGCGAGGAATCGGCCTTGTCCGATTTAGGTATGTATAGCGCCCCAACTTCGGCCTTCCGAATACTAGGGGCTTCGCCAAAATTTAAAATTATAGACTTCTATGGCTAAGTGAGAGTGATAAAGTTGTATAGTCCGATTGCCTTGTTCGCTGCGCTAAACACCTCCTTAAAGGACCAAATATTTGGATTAAGAGTGTTTAGATTTATCCCGAACACCCCTGTAATAGCTACATGGGGGCAGAAGCCGACGACTGGCCAACCCTTAGATTTTATAAATAGCCGCACAGAAGGCAATATTTTAAATCAACAAGCGTTACATAAAACACATGAACTTGTTTTCATATTACAGGATGACATGAATACATTTCACTCAAATATTACATCCTTAGCACATTCACCCGCCACAAGGCAGGCACCCTTCAGGACACCCTCATAATACTTCTCAGGGTAACGATGCTCCTTGTCCTTCGGCGGCCCCTCCTTCACCAGCTTCTCGACGTCCATCTTTGCCCAGTGCACTTTTACACAGGCGAGGGCCCTGCGCGCACCTTCAATACAGACGAACCGCTTGATGACTTCAAGAAGCGGACAGGCATGCACCATTCTCTTTACAAGACCGAAGTAGCTGCTGGGCAGGGGCTCGCCAGGCCACAGCCGGTCTATAAAGTCCTTCATGGCCAGTTCGGCCGCCTTGTGTAGTTCGACCAGTTGCTTCAGCTGGTCGCTCAAGGGCATCGGATGTTCGGCCCCAATATACTGGGACCGGAACAACTTCTCCGTCGAGCTCCCCTCTTCTGCATGGTAGAACTCTGCGGCATCCGATATGCTGCACGGCAGATCAGCGAACACTCCTGGAGAGCTCCAAATTCGGGTAAGTAAAAGGAAAGTCTCCTTCACATGCTTGCTTTGCATAGTGAATGCCTTACCCGCCGCTATCTTCTTGGCCGCCTGGATCTCCTGGAGGGCCTTTTGGGCTTCGGCTTGCGCGCTCTGGAGGGCCTTCACAAGCTCGGACTCTCGCGTCTTGGAGTCACGCTCCAGGGACTCACATTTTTTGACGAAGTCCTGGAACTCTTGCTGGACCTCATTTACCCGAGCATCTTGCTTCTCGCGCTTGGGGTGCTCCTTGGCCACCCTGTCTTCGGCCTCAGACAACGCTTTCTTCAGGGCCACCACTTCGGTCATGGCCCCTATTAAAATTCAGGTTGCTTCTTTTCGCATCATAAATTTTCCTCCATATAATACACGAACGGGGTATCACTTACCCTTGTTCTCCTCGAGCTGCCTCTTCATGAGGCCGAGCTCTTCCTCGGATCGCCCCAGGTTCTGCTTCAGTTCGGAGACCTCCGTAGTGCGGGCGATAGCGGCCAGCAGCGATGCCTGCTTATTCACATACACATAACATGATTAGACTCCTGTGAACATTTTTATCCTTTGTTCGGCTTTTCTTTCTGAACACCAAATAGAGCATCAGGGGCTACTATCTATGCTATGATATTTTCTCATAATGTGATTACTTACCTCAAAGCCTGTTAGGAGGCTGGCGCATGCTTCGGTCAACCCGCTTTTGGCGGACCAAACCTTCTCAATCACCGTACTCATAAGAGTACAGTGCTCTTCGTCAATGGAAGCGTTGTGAAGCGCTTCCAGCAAATTGTCCGATGCCTCTGGTTGGACAGAGGTCATCATAACAGGCAGCTCACCCTCCTTAGCGAGGGGCTGCCTACCTGAATCCGAAACCATTCGAGGTTTCGGCGCGGTGTCCGACCGGGAGTTGGACTTGCTGCGGCCCCCATCGTCAAGATCCATGGGGGTCTTTCCTCCCATGAGCCCGGCGTCTGGGATTTCGCCTTGCGGCATCTCCAGAATTGTCTCCCCCTGCTCCGATATCCTCTGGGATAACACCTCGGTGTCGTCCGCGGGCCAGGGGGATGTGTCCGTCGGGAGCGAATAGCTATTCATCTCTGACAGACTCAAAGACCAATCCGAGGAGGATATGTCAATATGGGCTTTGGACGGATTGTATGATAATGTTAACATGTTAGAAAGCAATAAAGCGAAACATACCGGAAGATAGTGTCCGGACACTTACGACTTTTCCCGGGGCTTGTCCCTGGGCAGCCACCCCTCGTCGCTGTAGGTGGCGGTGGTGGATTGGTCCGGGGGGAGGGTTCTTCCCTTCTTGGACCCTTCGGCCTCCACGGATGGGGCGGCCTTCCTTTTCTTCTCCTCCCTGGTTGGGGGAGGGACTTACTCTTCCTCCTCCTCGTTTTCGTTGGAGGAGGGCGCCTCGGCGTCTTCGGACGATGTGTCTGACACAGCCTTGCGCCGGAGACATTTCCTGGTCCCCTTGGCCTTCTTCTTCGGCACATTGTAAGGCGCCGGAACCAGCATCTTCGTCAGGAGATCGGTTGCTGGATCTTCAGGTAGTGGAGCCAGACAGTTGATCTGCTCCGCCGTCGCCACATATTCATGTTAAATCAGCACGGTGGCTTAGACTCCCCTCACAAACATACTGGGAAAAGCTCATCTGGAAATACAGAAGGCTTACCGGATTGGCAGGGCGCTTTGTGCTGAGTCCACGGTCTTCGGTGAGGGGAGGGGGGACTTCGGTGGCCTTGAACAACACCTTCCAGACGTCTTTGTGTGTCGTGTCGAAGAGCTCATGCAGCGTCTGGTGTTTGGCCGAATCGAACTCCCACATATTGAATGCTCGTCTTTGACACGGGAGGATTCGGCGGAAGAGCATGACCTGGACCACGTTGACAAGCTTGATTTTCTTGCCTATCATATTTTTGATACAGTTTATGAGTCCGGTCAGCTCCGCAGGGGCACCCCAGGCCAAGCCCTTCTTTTCCCAGGAGGTGAGCCGCATGGGGATGCCGGATCGAAATTCGGGGGCCGCTGCCCAGTTGGTATCGCGTGGCTCGGTGGTGTAGAACCACCCCGATTGCCACCCCTTCACAGTCTCCACGAAGGAGCCATCGAGCCAGGTAACGTTGGGAATCTTGCCCACCATGGCGCCTCTACACTCCGCTTGCTCACCACCCACTATCTTCGGCTTCACGTTGAAGATCTTTAGCCACAGGCCAAAGTGGGGCTGGATGCAGAGGAAGGCCTCGCACACGACGATAAACGCCGAGATGTTGAGGACGAAATTTGGGGCCAGATCATGAAAATCTAGCCCGTAGTAAAACATGAGCCCGTGGACAAATGGGTGGAGGGGAAATCCCAGTCTGCGAACGAAGTGGGGGGAGAAATACAACCCTCTCGTGGGGTTCTGGAGTGGGCATAATCTGCCCTTCGTCCGGGAGCCAGTGCGCGATGTCTGCGGCTAAGTATCCGGCCTCCCGAAGCTTCGTAATGTCCTCCTCCATAACAGAGGAGGCCAACCACTTGCCTCCCGCTCCGGACATGATTGGAATGGCTTAACGGAGAAGGTGAGAACTTGGGCGCTGGGGCTCGAGAGTGCGAGAACGGATGAGCAATGGAGGAAGAAGGCATGGGTGAAAAAGGGGAATCCTAATCTCTTTATAAAGGCGGTAGAAACCATGTGCCTCCCCTCTTGCCCGTTAAAATCGCTTATTCCCCAAGCGCCCTGGTTGATGGCGCAGTTGGGTTACCCACGCCTGTATTGATGAGAATCCCGCAATAAGGGGACACAATCTCTGCTTTGACAAGACGTGCCAATAAAACTGCCTCGCAATATGTGCAGTGGCTGGTCGTGAAAAACGGTTCGAATAATGACCGGGCCGTGGCGTGATGTCACTCTACAAAAAAGCTGTCAGCAGATCAGATTTGTGGAATACTGTTCTCTCTATGGTGGTATGTGGAATTTGTTTTGCAAAGCCGGACACGATTCTCATGTTCAAAATCTTCGGTGGAGTATTCGGAGGAGGAACCCGCCTCGCAATGCCGAAGAGAATCTGCGTGCCGGACTTATTGTCATTGAAGCCTGGTTCAGGGGCTACTGGGGGAGTCCTGGATTAAGGGGTATCTGGACAGCCAGACTATATACTTTGGCCAGACTATTGGACTATGAAGATACAAGATCAAAGACTTCATCCCGTGTCCGGATGGGACTCTCCTTTGCGTGGAAGGCAAGCTTGGCGATTCGGATATGTAGATCTCCTTCTCTATAACCGACTCTGTGTAACCCTAGCCCCCCCCTCCCCCGATGTCTATATAAACCGGAGGGTTTAGTCCGTAGGACGAGAATAATCTTAATCATAGGCTAGCTTCTAGGGTTTAGCCTCTACGATCTCGTGGTAGATCAACTCTTGTAATACTCATATCATCAAGATCAATCAAGCAGGAAGTAGGGTATTACCTCCATCGAGAGGGCCCAAACCTGGGTAAACATCGTGTCCCCAACCTCCTGTTACCATTAGTCTTAGACGCACAGTTCGGGACCCCCTACCCGAGATCCGCCAGTTTTAACACCGACAGTCCTTGACTATGGTTTATGGCCCTTAGTTGGATACTGAGAAGGTTCTTTTCATGGAGGAATTGAAGGTCTGCAAGCCCCTTGTTGCCTCAGAATGGCTTTTGCTTGGTGATTTTAACCTGATCTAGCAAGTTTCTGACAAGAGCAATGATAATATTAACCTTCGGATGATGGGGCGTTTCAGAAAATTAATTGACAACCTCGAGCTTAGGGAGATCATTCTTTCAGGCAGGTTATTCACTTGGTCTAATGAAAGGGAGAATACGGTTCACACTAAAATTGACAGGGTATTCGGCACCAAAGATTGGGAGCTCCATTACCCGCACTGCCACTTGACCCCAATTTTGACAAGCATCTCTGATCACTGCCCAATGATCTTAAAGAACCTCGAGAGGAAGCATTTTCACGGGTTCAGATTTGAGGCTGCCTGGTTGCACATGCAAGGCTTTCATCAAGTGGTGGCCATGCTTGGGCCAAACAGATTCAACCCAACAATGCCATCAAGCGATTGCACATCAAGCTCTCCAGAGTGGCTAAAGCCCTAAAGTGCTGGGCCAAACAGGGATGATTCAATCGCGGATTTAATGAGCTCTTGGCAAATGAGGTGATCTTCCAACTGGACCTTTCACAAGAATAAAGACAGCTCTCTCCTAATGAGAGAAGTTTCAGAGTCTCACTCAAGAACAAGCTTCTATGCTATGCTGCTTTAGATATGATTAGGTGGAGGCAAAGATCCAGGTTCACAAAGATCAAATGTGGGGATGCAAACACCAAATTATTTCATCTTCAGGCCAATGGAAGGAGGAGAAATTTCATCTCGTCTCTCACTAATAATGAGGGAGAGGCTGTAAAAGATCATTCTTCCAAGGAGAATCTGCTTTTTGATCATCTCAATGGCCAGCTGGGCTCCCCTTCACCCCAACCAGTCACTTTCAATTGGAGTGCTTTGGGCCTACCTTCCAGAGATCTCTCTCACCTGGATGCACCGGCCTCGATGGAGGAATTAAGGTCGGCAGTAAACGAGCTGCACAGCGAGAAGGCGCCTGGCCCAGATGGTTTTATTGGTGGTTTCTATTTGGCTTGTTGGGACATAGTGAAATATGATCTGTTGGCAGCAATTAACCAATTGTTACTGCTCAGAGGGGATTGCTGGTCCTTGCTAAACAGTTCTCACATTGCCCTGATCCCAAAGACCATTGTTGCTACCTCTCCTAAGGATTTCCGGCCTATTAGCTTGATGCATAGTATTGCCAAGATTCTTGGAAAGTTGCTTTCCTCTCGTTTAGCGGTGGATCTTCCCCATCTGATATCTACCTCGCAGAGTGCTTTCATCAAGAGAAGATTGATTCATGACAACTTTCTGTTTGTCCAGAACTCAATCAAGAATGCTCACATGACAAAGAAGCCATTATTGTTCCTAAATCTTGATTTTGGAAAATCTTTCGACTCTGATAACTAGGACTACCTGCTTGACGCTTTGAGGTCTTTCGGCTTGACCTCCAGGTGGTGTGATCTCATGGTCATTATTCTGGGATCCTCCTCCTCTAGGATTTTGCTCAATGGACTGCCGGGAAAGAAGATAGCACACATGAAAGGGCTCCGACAGGGCGATCTGCTTGCACTCATGCTTTTCATTCTCGCCCTTGAGCCGCTTCAGAGACTGTTTGCGATGGCCACTGATCATGGTCTCCTCTCCAATGTGTTCCATCATGTTGCTAGGATGAGGACCAACCTTTACGCTGATGATGCTGCCCTTTTGCTCAACCCTGTCGCAAGCGAGATGCAAGTTGTTGTGGGACTTCTATGTTGGGGAACGTAGCAGAAATTCAAAATTTTCCTACGAGTCACCAAGATCTATCTATGGAGAGACTAGCAACGAGGGGAAGGAGAGTGCATCTACATACCCTTGTAGATCGCTAAGCGGAAGCGTTCAAGTGAACGGGGTTGAAGGAGTCGTACTCGCCGTGATCCAAATCACCTGAGATCCTAGTGCCGAACGGACGGCACCTCCGCGTTCAACACACGTACAGCCCGGTGACGTCTCCCATGCCTTGATCCAGCAAGGAGAGAGGGAGAGGTTGAGGAAGACTCCATCCAGCAGCAGCACAACGGCATGGTGGTGATGGAGGAGCGTGGTAGTCTAGTAGGGCTTCGCCAAGCACCGCAAGATATGAGGAGAAAGAGAGGTAGGGCTGCGCCAACAAGAGAAGAAACTCATGTGTTGGGCTGCTCCTATGCATCCACTATATATAGGGGGAGAGGGGGCTGCGCCCCCACCTAGGTTTCCACCCCTAGGGGGCGGCGGCCAGCCCTAGATCCCATCTAGGGGGGCGGCCAAGGGGTGGAGAGGGGGAAACTTGCCCCCCAAGCAAGGTGGGGCGCCCCTCCCCAAACCCTAGGCGCCTTGGGCCCTTGTGGGGGGCGCACCAGCCCACCTGGGGCTGGTCCCCTCCCACACTTGGCCCATGCAGCCCTCCGGGGCTGTGGCCCCACTTGGTGGACCCCCGGGACCCTCCCGGTGGTCCTGGTACGTTACCGATAAAACCCGAAACTTTTCCGGTGACCAAAACATGACTTCCCATATATAAATCTTTACCTCCGGACCATTCCGGAACTCCTCGTGACGTTCGGGATCTCATCCGGGACTCCGAACAACATTCAGTAACCACATACAAACTTCCTTTATAACCCTAGCGTCATCGAACCTTAAGTGTGTAGACCCTACGGGTTCGGGAGACATGTAGACATGACCGAGACGTTCTCCGGTTAATAACCAACAGCGGGATCTGGATACCCATGTTGGCTCCCACATGTTTCACGATGATCTCATCGAATGAACCACGATGTCAAGGACTCAATCGATCCCGTATACAATTCCCTTTGTCTAGCGGTATTGTACTTGCCCGAGATTCGATCGTCGGTATACCGATACCTTGTTCAATCTCGTTACCGGCAAGTCTCTTTACTCGTTTCAAAACACATCATCCTGTGATCAACCCCTTGGTCACATTGTGCACATTATGATGATGTCCTACCGAGTGGGCCCAGAGATACCTCTCCATTCACACGGAGTGACAAATCCCAGTCTCGATTCGTGCCAACCCAACAGACACTTTCGGAGATACCTGTAGTGCACCTTTATAGCCACCCAGTTACGTTGTGACGTTTGGTACACCCAAAGCATTCCTACGGTATCCGGGAGTTGCACAATCTCATGGTCTAAGGAAATGATACTTGACATTAGAAAAGCTTTAGCATACGAACTACGATCTTTGTGCTAGGCTTAGGATTGGGTCTTGTCCATCACATCATTCTCCTAATGATGTGATCCCGTTATCAACGACATCCAATGTCCATGGTCAGGAAATCGTAACCATCTATTGATCAACGAGCTAGTCAATTAGAGGCTTACTAGGGACATGGTGTTGTCTATGTATCCACACATGTATATGAGTTTCCTGTCAATACAATTATAGCATGGATAATAAACGATTATCATGAACAAGGAAATATAATAATAACTAATTTATTATTGCCTCTAGGGCATATTTCCAACAGTCTCCCACTTGCACTAGAGTCAATAATCTAGTTCACATCGCCATGTGATTAACACTCACAGGTCACATCGCCATGTGACCAACATCCAAAGAGTTTACTAGTGTCACTAAACTAGTTCACATCATCATGTGATTAAGACTCAATGAGTTCTAGGGTTTGATCATGTTTTGCTTGTAAGAGAAGTTTTAGTCAACGGGTCTGCAACATTTAGATCCGTATGTACTTCGCAAATCTCTAGGTCATATTGTAAATGTTGCTTCCACGCTCCACTTGGAGCTATTCCAAATGGTTGTTCCACTATACGTATCCTGTTTGCTACTCAGAGTCATTCGGATAGGTGTTAAAGCTTGCATCGACGTAACCCTTTACGTCGAACTCTTTATCACCTCCATAATCGAGAAACAAATCCTTATTCCTCTAAGGATAATTTTGACCGCTATCTGGTGATCCACTCCTTGATCACCTTTGTACCCTCTTGCCAGACATGTGGCAAGGCACACATCAGGTGCGGTACTCAGCATAGCATACTGTAGAGCCTACGTCTAAAACATAGGGGACGACCTTCGTCCTTTCTCTCTCTTCTGCCGTGGTCGAGCTTTAACTCTTAACTTCATACCTTACTACTCAGGCAAGAACTCCTTCTTTGACTGATCCATCTTGAACACCTTCAAGATCATGCCAAGGTATGTGCTCATTTGAAAGTACCATTAAGCGGTTTTGATCTATCCTCATAGATCTTGGTGCTCAATGTTCAAGTAGCTTAATTCAGGTTTTCAATTGAAAAACACTTTTCAAACAACCCTATATGCTTTACAAAAAATTCTACATCATTTCTGATCAACAATATGTCAACAACATATACTCATCAGAAATTCTATAGTGCTCCCACTCACTTCTTTGGAAATACAAATTTCTCATAAACTTTGTATAAACCCAAAATCTTTGATCATCTTATCAAAGTACATATTCCAACTCCGAGATGCTTACTCCAGTCCATGGAAGGATTGCTGGAGCTAGCATGCCTTTTAGCATCCTTAGGATCGACAAAACCTTTCTGATTGTATCACATACAACCTTTCCTTACGAAAACTGGTAAGGAAACTCATTTTGACATCCGTCTGCCAGATTTCATAAATTTAGCTAATGCTAACATGATTCCGACGGACTTAAGCATCGCTACGGATGAGAAAATCTCATCGTAGTCAACTCCTTGAACTTGTGAAAAACTCTTCGCCACAAGTCGAGCTTCATAGACGGTGATATTACTGTCCACGTCCGTCTTCTTCTTAAAGATCCATTTATCTCAATGGCTTGCCGATCATTGGGCAAGTCCACCAAAGTCCATGCTTTGTTCTGATACATGGATCCTATCTCGGATTTCATGGCTCCTAACCATTTGTCCGAATTTGGGCCCACCATCGCTTCTCCATAGCTCGTAGGTTCATTGTTGTCTAGCAACATGACCTTCAAGACAGGATCACCGTACCACTCCGAAGCAGTACGCGTCCTTGTCGTCCTACGAGGTTGGGTAGTGACTTGATCCGAAGCTTCATGATCAATATCATAAGCTTCCACTTCAATTGGTGTAGGTGCCACAGGAACAACTTCCTGTGCCCTGCTACACACTGGTTGAAGTGATGGTTCAATAACCTCATCAAGTCTCCACTATCCTCCCACTCAATTCTCGAGACAAACCTTTCCTCGAGAAAGGACCCGATTCAAGAAACAATCCCTATTCCTTTCGGATCTGAATTAGGAGGCATACCCAACTGTTTTGGGTGTCCTATGAAGATGCATTTTATCCGCTTTGGGTTCGAGCTTATCAACCTGAAACTTTTCACATAAGTGTCGCAGCCCCAAACTTTTAAGAAACAACAACTTAGGTTTCTCCAAACCATAGTTCGGTGTCGTCTCAACGGAATTATGTGGTGCCCTATTAAAGTGAGTGCGCTTGTCTCTAATGCCTAACCCATGAATGACAGTGGTAATTCGATAAGAGACATCATGGTACGCACCATATCCAATAGGGTACAACTATGATGTTCGGACACACCATCACACTATGGTGTTCCAGGCGGTATTAATTGTGAAACAATTTCCACAGTGTCTTAATTGCGTGCCAAAGCTCGTAACTCAGATACTCATCTCTATGATCATATCATAGACCTTTTATCCTCTTGTCACAATGACCTTCAACTTCACTCTGAAATTACTTGAACCCTTCAATAATTCAGACTTGTGTTTCATCAAGTAAATATACAGTATCTACTTAAATCATCTGTGAAGTAAAACATAATGATATTCACTGCATGCCTCAGCACTCATTGGACTGCACACATCAAAGTGTGTTACTTCCAACAAGTTGCTATCTTGTTCCATCTTACTGAAACCGAGGCTTTTCAGTCATCTTGCCTATGTGGTATGATTTGCATATCTCAAGTGATTCAAAATCAAGTGAGTCCAAACGATCCATCTTCATGGAGTTTCTTCATGCGTATACACCAATAGACATGGTTTGCATGTCTCAAACTTTTCAAAAACGAGTGAGTCTAAAGATCCATCAACATGGAGCTTCATCATGCATTTTACACCAATATGACTTATATGGCAGTGCCACAAGTAAGTGGTACCATCATTACTATCTTATATCCTTTTGGCATGAAAATGTGTATCACTACGATCGATATTCAATAAACCATTCCTTTTAGGTGCTAGACCATTGAAGGTATTATTCAAATAAACAGAGTAACCATTATTCTCCTTAAATGAATAACCGTATTGCGACAGACATAATCCAATCATGTCTATGCTCAACGCGAACACCAATAACAATTATTTAGGTTTAACACCAATCTCGATGGTAGAGGGAGCGTGCGATGCTTGATCACATCAACCTTGGAAACACTTCCAACACGTATCGTCAGCCACCTTTAGCTAGTCTCCGTTTATTCCGAACACTTAGCAACCGAACAGGTATCTAATACCCTGGTGCTACTAGGAGTACTAGTAAAGTACACATTAACATAATGTATATCCAATATACTTCTATCGACCTTGCCAGCCTTCTTATCTACGAAGTATCTAGGGTAATTCTGCTCCAGTGGTTGTTCCCCATATTACAGAAGCACTTAGTCTCGGGTTTGGGTTCAACCTTGGGTTTCTTCACTGGAGCAGCAACTGATTTACCGTTTCATGAAGTGTCCCTTCTTGCCCTTGCCCTTCTTGAAACTAGTGGTTTCACCAACCATCAACAACTGATGCTCCTTCTTGATTTCTACTTTTGCGGTGTCAAACATCATGAATACCTCAAGGATCATCTATCCCTGATATGTTATAGTTCATCATGAAGCTCTAGCAGCTTGGTGGCAATGACTTTGGAGAAACATCACTGTCTCATCTGGAAGATCAACTCCCACTCGATTCAAGTGATTGTTGCACTCAGACAATCTGAGCACAAGCTCAAAGATTGAGCTTTTCTCCCTTAGTTTACCGGCTAAGAAAATCATCGGAGGTCTTATACCTCTTGACGTGGGCACGAGCCTGAAATCCCAATTTCAGCCCTCGGAACATCTCATATGTTCCGCGATGTTTCGAAAAACGTCTTTGGTGCCTCAACTCTAAACCGTTTAACTGAACTATCACGTAGTTATCAAAACGTGTATGTCCGATGTTCGCAACATCCACAGACGACGATTGGGGTTCAGCACACTAAGCGGTGCATTAAGGACATAAGCTTTCTACTGTCCGCATAATCGCTACTGTCAACTTTCAACTATATTTTCTCTAGGAACATATCTAAACAGTGGAACTAAAGCGCGAGCTTACGACATAATTTGCAAAGATCTTTTGACTATGTTCAGGATAATTAAGTTCATCTCATGAACTCCCACTCATATAGACATCCCTCTAGTCATCTAAGTGATTACATGATCCGAGTCAACTAGGCCGTGTCCGATCATCACGTGAGACGGACTAGTCATCATCAGTGAACATCTTCATGTTGATCGTATCTACTATACGACTCATGCTCGACCTTTCGGTCTCTTGTGTTCCGAGGCCATGTCTGTACATGCTAGGCTCGTCAAGTTAACCTAAGTGTTTTGCGTGTGTAAATCTGGCTTTCACCCGTTGTATGTGAACGTAAGAATCTATCAAACCCGATCATCACGTGGTGCTTCGAAACGACGAACTTTCGCAACGGTGCACAGTTAGGGGGAACACTTTCTTGAAATTTTAATAAGGGGTCATCTTATTTACTACCGTCGTTCTAACCAAACAAGATGCATAAACATGATAAACATCACATGCAATCAAATAGTGACATGATATGGCCAATATCATTTTGCTCCTTTTGATCTCCATCTTCGGGGCTCCATGATCATCATCGTCACCGGCATGACACCATGATCTCCATCATCATGATCTCCATCATCGTGTCTTCATGAAGTTGTCTCGCCAACTATTACTTCTACTACTATGGCTACCGGTTAGCAATAAAGTAAAGTAATTACATGGCGTTGTTCAATGACACGCAGGTCATACAATAAATTAAGACAACTCCTATGGCTCCTGCCGGTTGTCATACTCATCGACATGCAAGTCGTGATTTCTATTAGAAGAACATGATCAATCTCATACATCACATATCATTCATCACATTCTTCTTGGCCATATCACATCACATAGCATACCCTGCAAAAACAAGTTAGACGCCCTCTAATTGTTGTTTGCATGTTTTACGTGGCTGTTATGGGTTTCTAGCAAGAACGTTTCTTACCTACGCAAAACCACAACGTGATATGCCAATTGCTATTTACCCTTCATAAGGACCCTTTTCATCGAATCCGTTCCGACTAAAGTGGGAGAGACTGGCACCCGCTAGCCACCTTATGCACCAAGTGCATGTCAGTCGGTGGAACCTGTCTCACGTAAGTGTACGTGTAAGGTCGGTCCGGGCCGCTTCATCCCACAATACCGTCGAAACAAGATTGGACTAGTAACGGTAAGCATATTGAACAAAATCAACGCCCACAACTACTTTTTGTTCTACTCGTGCGAAGAATCTATGCAATAGACCTAGCTCATGATGCCACTGTTGGGGAACGTAGCAGAAATTCAAAATTTTCCTACGAGTCACCAAGATCTATCTATGGAGAGACTAGCAACGAGGGAAAGGAGAGTGCATCTACATACCCTTGTAGATCGCTAAGCGGAAGAGTTCAAGTGAACGGGGTTGAAGGAGTCGTACTCGTCGTGATCCAAATCACCGGAGATCCTAGTGCCGAACGGACGGCACCTCCGCGTTCAACACACGTACAGCCCGGTGACGTCTCCCATGCCTTGATCTAGCAAGGAGAGAGGGAGAGGTTGAGGAAGACTCCATCCAGCAGCAGCACAACGGCGTGGTGGTGATGGAGGAGCGTGGTAGTCCAGCAGGGCTTCGCCAAGCACCGCATGATATGAGGAGAAAGAGAGGTAGGGCTGCGCCAACAGGAGAAGAAACTCATGTGTTGGGCTGCTCCTATGCCTCCACTATATATAGGGGGAGAGGGGGCTGCGCCCCCACCTAGGTTTCCACCCCTAGGGGGCGGCGGCCAGCCCTAGATCCCATCTAGGGGGCGGCCAAGGGGTGGAGAGGGGGAAACTTGCCCCCCAAGCAAGGTGGGGCGCCCCCTCCCCAAACCCTAGGCGCCTTGGGCCCTTGTGGGGGGGTGCACCAGCCCACCTGGGGCTGGTCCCCTCCCACACTTGGCCCATGCAGCCCTCCGGGGCCGGTGGCCCCACTTGGTGGACCCCCGGGACCCTCTCGGTGGTCCCGGTACGTTACCGATAAAACCCGAAACTTTTCCGGTGACCAAAACAAGACTTCCAATATATAAATCTTTACCTCCGGACCATTCCGGAACTCCTCGTGACATCCGGTATATCATCCGGGACTCCGAACAACATTCGTTAACCACATACAAACTTCCTTTATAACCCTAGCGTCATCGAACCTTAAGTGTGTAGACCCTACGGGTTCGGGAGACATGTAGACATGACCGAGACGTTCTCCGATTAATAACCAACAGCGGGATCTGGATACCCATGTTGGCTCCCACATGTTTCATGATGATCTCATCGGATGAACCACGATGTCAAGGACTCAATCGATCCCGTATACAATTCCCTTTGTCTAGCGGTATTGTACTTGCCCGAGATTCGATCGTCGGTATACCAATACCTTGTTCAATCTCGTTACCGGCAAGTCTCTTTACTCGTTCCGTAACACATCATCCCATGATCAACCCCTTGGTCACATTGTGCACATTATGATGATGTCCTACCGAGTGGGCCCAGAGATACCTTCCGTTTACACGGAGTGACAAATCCCAGTCTCGATTCGTGACAACCCAACAGACACTTTCGGAGATACCTGTAGTGCACCTTTATAGCCACCCAGTTACGTTGTGATGTTTGGTACACCCAAAGCATTCCTACGGTATCCGGGAGTTGCACAATCTCATGGTCTAAGGAAATGATACTTGACATTAGAAAAGCTTTAGCATACGAACTACGATCTTTGTGCTAGGCTTAGGATTGGGTCTTGTCCATCACATCATTCTCCTAATGATGTGATCCCGTTATCAACGACATCCAATGTCCATGGTCAGGAAACCGTAACCATCTATTGATCAACGAGCTAGTCAATTAGAGGCTTACTAGGGACATGGTGTTGTCTATGTATCCACACATGTATCTAAGTTTCCTGTCAATACAATTATAGCATGGATAATAAACGATTATCATGAACAAGGAAATATAATAATAACTAATTTATTATTGCCTCTAGGGCATATTTCCAACATTCTAAATGTTTTTGGACAGGTCACTGGATTAAAAGTGAACATGGACAAATGTGTTGCCTTCCCGATCAGGTGTGACAACCTACCTGTTTAGGACATCTCGGCCCCTTTTGGTGGGCAACTTGGCTCCTTCACATGTAGATACTTGGGCTTACCTCTTACCATAAGAGGCCTGAGAAGAATCGAATGGCAACCTCTCTTGGACAGATTTGGCTTCAGACTCAAAACGTGGAAAGAAAAGCTCATGTCTAGGATGGGGAGATTGGAGTTGGTCAACGTTGTCCTAACCGCCCTCACTATGTATCTTCTCACCATTTCCCCCCTCCTAAATGGCTGCTCAAGAAGATCGACCGGATTCGCAGGAGTTTTCTATGGTGTGGGGAGGAGGAGGCCCCTGGGAGCAAGTGCCTTGTCAACTGGACCAAAGCCAACTCTCCTAAGGATTACATTGGTTTAGGGATCAAAGACCTGGATAAACACATCAGAGCCATGCGGCTGCAATGGTTGTGGCACGAATGTGATGTGGATCCACGCCCTTGGAAGGGGCTGCAAGTTCCATGTGATGTGAATGACCGAAACCTTTTTGCTGCTTGTACCAAGCTGGACCTGGGCAATGGTGAAAAAAATTCCTTCTGGGAGGACAAATGGCTGCTGGACTGCTCACTCAAGGTTTTTGCTCCGGGGCTGTTCAACTATCCTACAAAAAAATATTTATGTGAGGGAGGGACTGCAAAACAATAGTTGGATGAGGGGGCTCTAGAGAATTTCAACGGAATTGCAACTTGATCAACTCATCACTATCTGGGCAAAAGTGCAATCGACCACGCTTACCCAGTCCGAGGACAAGATAACTTGGACCTTAACTGCAAATTTTGTTTACTCGACCATCTCTGTGTACGAAGCTCAATTCCATGGCTTGATCATGAACCCCCAACTGCACAAGGTTTGGTATGTCAAAGCGGAGGGCAAGATATATTTTTTCCTATGGTTGATCTTGCATAACAGAGTATGGAAAGCCGACCGCCTAGCCGTGCGCGGCTGGCCTCATGATGATCTTTGTTGCCTTTGCGATCAGGAGGTGGAATCAATTAATCACCTTCTGCTAAAGTGCCCTTTCGCCAAGGAAGTGTGGTTCTCCTTCTCTTCCTCGCACCCCTCGAGCTCGACTACTGCCTTGTGCTCTACCTCTATTTCTGGATGGTGGAGGAAGATCTCAAGGAACATCAAGAACAAGGAAGAGAAAGCAAAAAAACACAATGGTTGTATATACGGTTTGGCATCTCTAGAAGGAGAGGAACAGTAGGATTTTTTAGGGGAAGAAGGCCACTGTGGACACAGTGGTCTCTCTTATCCGTGACGACCTGCTTTTTGTAGGTCCTATCTTTCACGAGTAGTTCCCTCTTTTTTGGATTCTTCTCTTATCTGTAACTGGACTTCCAGTGAATGTACAATTATTCCCCCTGACTTTAACGAAAAAGGTAGAGCTCCTGCCGTTGGCCCATAAAAAACGCTACCATGCCTCAATGACGTGAACTACCACTTTGTGAATATTGACTGCAATTTTGTGCTAAATAGTCTAACAAAACATCTTATAATTTGAGACAGAGGAAATACGTACTAACCATATTTTGGCAAATTGAGAAAGTGAAAATTTATCAAGACATTGTAACTCGGTAGGAGATTGCAAAGCTAAAACAATTTATATAATTAGTGCTCAGTTGTGTATTGAAATTTTCCTTTATCGTGTGTAAACCGTAATTAATAATACTCACGTGCAAAGCACGTGCCTTCAACTAGGGCAGCATGTTTAGTCATGTTGGGCAACATGTTTCCGATGACTCCATAGTCCCAAACATGTCAGCAGTCGGGTGCTGCCATGGTTAACGAGGACGACGATCTGCATGCCGCCGGTGCTAAAGTGGAAAATTCATATGCATCTGTGGAATGATACATGGTTAAAAAGATGTTCCTAGTCTTGCCTCTAAGGCTAGCTCAAGTGTTGTTGCTGATCATGTTTTCCTGATTTTGGAATATCGTTAAGTGTAATGCTAGTTTTAAAACAACATTGAGAATATACTTTGAGATAATATCATCAGAAATCAACTGCTATACTTTGAGATAATATCGTCTCAAACTTGTTTGTTATACTTTGAGATAATATCATCGGAAATCAACTGCTATAACATGGAGTGTTAACATGTGTTTCTAGTTCCTTAGACCATGAGAGTGTCGTAGTCACTTCCTACCGTACGGTGGACTTTGGGGTTGTTAAAATGTCATATGTAACAAGGTGGACATAACGACAACTTATAGGTTCATTGGAAAGTTTGACAAGGGACTAGATAGCTCGAGAGTGGGATTTGCTCCTACGACGATGGAGAGATATTTTTAGGGCCCTCTCGGTGTGACGACATCCATCATTGTCTGGGCAAACATAGATGACTATGTCACATGGATCTTGGAACACTTCAACAAGAAAGAAGAAAACCGGTAACGAGCATAACTGTATAGTGAGTATGTGGATTCAAGAGGATACCGATGCATCTTGAGTTTTGTAAAGTGTCCCGAAGCAAAGGAACGTCACCTAATAACCAAAGGTCCACTTGGATGTCATTCGTGTAATCATAGGGATCGATATGGATGTTCATGGTTCCTCTATCGGTCATTGAACGAAGGAGTTTTGTTCATGTCTATGATTTACCGAATCTACGGGGTCACAAGTTTAAGGTAACCATAGTCTGCTGAGTGTTAGTAGGACGGGAGTATTGAGAATTTATTCTTGTAATTGTTTCATTAATATTTAGAATAATTTTGAGAGGAACCGGAAGCGTTTCGAGGTCATCGGAAGGGCTTTGGAGTTTATCGGTAATATCGGGTATTACTGATAAATAATATATAAATGAAAAATATTTTCGAAGGTGTTAAAATTGAGAAACAGTATAACGGGGCTAGCTACGAGCCTCCACAGCGATTTCACTGTCTCAGCCATCGGATCATCAAACGTACGGTGTAGATTAAAGTCGGGCGTCCCTGCTTGCCCGCGCCGTCTCGCGGGCCGCTGCTCTAGGGAACGACCTCCTCTTCCTGTCAGTAATTGAGTAATTGGGCCATTAAGGCCCACTTATTCCCGCTCGGACGCTGACAGCCCAGATCACCCCCGAACGAACAGTTCCTCCGTGCCGCCGTCCTTCCTTCTCTCGATGTGGCGGCGTTCCTCCCTCCTCGATACACCATAGATCCGCCGGTACGGTC
>NC_041389.1:483197855-483285279 GCF_002162155.2 Triticum dicoccoides | reverse complement strand
ACACTTCCTCCATAGCCCCTTCCTTTCTGTTTTAAAATTTTTTGTCCTGCATTGTTCGTGTATTTAATGGCGACTGCGGCGGCCACCCGCGCCGTCGGCTTTCACCGCCGGCTGTCGCTAGATGCAAACTACCTGGATGGTTTGGTGGCGATGGAGCCGCTAGATACATGCTTTCTCGCGTGCCTTCTCCTTGCCTTTGCTCTTCCCAGTGATGCGGACCCAGGAACAGAGTCCAACCCTCTCTCCTTCTGTTTGTTCCTTCTTCTAATTGTTCCTTGGTGTTCTGCATGCTCTTTGACAAACTTCAAATTTTTGTTTTTATGTCTTAGTGTGTCCGGTTTCAATTCCCATGTAAGAAGATCCTTCTAAGGAAGGCCAAGAATTGGTACTGAAATTCTGAATATGCATATGTACAAAGAACCTTGAATTTGTCCAAGTGAGCATGACATTGATTCCGGTTCTGTGGTATTTGTGTCTAACTTAATTCATCTTGGCACCTGGTCAAAATAAATAAATTCATCTTGGCATGATTATTATGTGGTTCAAGTGCTAATCAAGTGAGCTGACCATTTAGTTTCTTCATCACCATGCTAATAGTAGATTTGTGCCATGCTATTAGGAATAACATCTTGTTTTGTCAACCGGTCTCTAGTAAATGAGAAGTTCACTCTTTGTTTACACTTGTGACTAAAACACATTTGGTTGCCTATTGTAATTTCTGTTTTCAGATTTTGGCATGTTATTCTCGAACATATTATGGCGCCCGATTTATTTCTGGAAAAAAAATTCCCCTTTCTCGAGAGTCCATATTCACTATTAATTTATGAAAGTCAATTTTCATGTTGTTTAGCCTACAATGCTCCTAAAAGTATTACATGGCACGTGGAGCGCAGGGTGAGTGCCCATGTTAGCAATGTTGTGTTCCTTTTTCAAGATTTAGGGTTTAGTTTGGTTAAGAAAGCTTGTTGCACTGTATTAACACTTTGAGGATTAAAGCTGCGCTTGAGTCAGTTCGAATATTGTACAGTTGATCTATCCTGTTTATTAGGAGTTAGATCCAAAAAGCTAAGTTATATGTGATAAAATTCAACTTATGGTCCTTCTATATTATGGTTTGTAATTTGTTACGGTCTTAGGGAAAATATCTCTCACAT
Source organism: Triticum dicoccoides (assembly GCF_002162155.2). Taxonomy (NCBI): domain Eukaryota; kingdom Viridiplantae; phylum Streptophyta; class Magnoliopsida; order Poales; family Poaceae; genus Triticum; species Triticum dicoccoides. The sequence continues at coordinate 483,284,125 of NC_041389.1, read as the reverse complement.
ATATTTGGACCCATACAAACTATTCAATTTTTCTCAATTACTGTTTGGATTTTTCAAAAATAGTCTAAGTATATGTAAGGCTCTAGTAATTGTTAGAGAGCTCGGCATTTCCTACCGCACCGGGCCACCGGCCCATGTTGGCCGTGCAATTCTGCATATACCGCCGGAAATGGTGCCCCCTTCCCCAATCCCCGTCCTTGCGCCCTGCCCGCGGTGGTGATCCAGTGAGCCCCCTCCTCCACCATGGCGTCGCCCTCGCCCTCGCCGCCGCCGTCCAATTCGGGCCTCCGTACACGCCTCACCAAGGACCGACCGCCCGCCCCGTCCCCGTCCCCGCTCGCAGCCGTCTCCAGCCACGCCGACCGCGACCGCATCATCGTGAGCCCTTTCTCCACCCTCCTCACTCCCCTACACTAGCCCGCCGCGGCAGAAGGAAGTGCTGCCAACTCGGGCACGAACGTTTCTCCACGCCGCCGTAAATTCGAGCTGTCTGCTTGGTTCGGTCGCAGGGAGTGTTCCGGAGCGCGCTGTGCAGGGCCGAATCCCCGGAAGCTTTCGCCCTCCAGGCGCTCCAGGAAGCAATCAAGCCTCAGGTATACTTAACACGCAATGAGACATTCTCCGCCTGCGGCCCTTTTGGTAGCTGATGAGTTGATAATAGACTAGCCATTCCTTTTTGCTTCGCTGCATTTGGTAATCATTGAGTTATGTTGTTGTGTTACAAAAGCTAGCATTCATGTGTTTTAAGCCGGTTTCTCATCTGATCAAATCTGGCAGAAGCAAACGGTGCTGGTTCTAGAGGAGAACCAGTACTTGGAGAATGCTCTCCGGAGGCTGCTGCAGGAACTTGTCGTAAGCTTCTTTAACGCAGACGTGGCCACGCTAATATTTGTTCCAAAGTGATGTGCACATTTATCATTTTCTGGGTCATAGCCTCAGTGTTGGAACATAACACTATGTAACTAACGGTTTTCGTCAAATATGCACGTACGGCCCACTAAACGTTTCTACATTTTGGTCGATAACTGAAGGCTAGCTACCCCAGTGAGAGGAATTGATGTACTTCTTATTTGCTCATCATACAATCCTAGAGACTAATCTTGACTGCTGATTCTGTCTTATAATTATTTATACTCTAGTCATCTGCAGTTCAATCTGGTAAAGGAGTCATGCAATGTGGAAACTCAGTGGATAGCGGAGAAAGTAGTTGCATGATAACACGCCTTCTTGGTCAGTCACAATTCTTTCATCAATCTTGGTCAAATATTTCTATTCCCAACATTGGCTTCTGACCACTCGTTAGAGCTTGTGCAGTGTTTATTTTTAATCTGATGAATTAAGTTTTGCTTGTTCTGTCAGATATGATGCTTTACCTTTGTGAAAGAGGACATGTTGAGGCTGGTATGGTATTCCAGCTCTTAGAAGATCTGACGGACATGTCAACTATCAAAGATTGCAAACATGTCTTTGGGTATATCGAGAGCAAACAGGATGTCTTGGGGAAGGTAATAGTTAATTTGCAGATTGTACTCATTTTTAATGGTCTGTGCTGCTGCTATGGCACACATGATGTATGTTCATAGTTTTCTAAATGGATTGTCATTTTGGGTTATTTCTAGCAAGAATTATTTCGGCGTGGCAAGTTGGTTATGCTGAGGACATGCAACCAATTACTCCAAAGACTTTCAAAGGTTTGATCTGGTTATTTCGTTGTGCGTAATCTTTATGCTAATTTGTTGTAGTTATCATGCTTTCAAGATTAGTTTCTAGGATTGCCGGACATCTTATTTGCTTCTAGCACTAGGTCTGTCCTTTTTCTTTAATCATACTAGTGATTAAATTGAGACTGGTGGGTGGTTGTATCTACTGCCAAATTGAAAAGTGTGTTCAGTAAAAGCTTTGCTAATGTCACCTTTATTGTGTGATAATCTGCTATTGGTTTTGTCAGTGAAATAGTTTTGAAGTTTAACTTCAGCTAGCTTCTGAAGGGTACTCCTTTTATTTTCTTGGAGTTTCGCCTGGTATAAAGTTTGTGCTCTGTACTACTATTCATATATCTTATACTTTGAAATTTCAGTCAAACGATGTGGTCTTCCGTGGACGAATTATCATGTTTCTGGCACATTTCTTCCCGTTGTCAGAGCGTTCAGGTTTGCATATTACATCTTCCACCATTCTAGCTAGTTTGGAGCCCCCCTTACTGGCAAGGAATTATAACTGTCACTACTCATTTTCCTTTTTCTATTTTTCTTCATCAGCTCTCAACATCAAGGGAGTTTTCAACATATCAAATGAAACTAAGTATGAGAAAGATCCCACCGCCGGTTAGTACAGTTATCCTGATAAAAATATCACTCCTATGTTATTCATAGTTTTTAAGGTTACTTTGCAAATTTACCCTGTATTTCCTATCTTCCTGCAAGTCTCCTGCAAATGCTAGCATTCCCTAATGCACCTTTGTATGCCAGGAATTTCTGTTGACTTCAACTTCTACCAGACCTTGTGGAGTCTTCAGGTTGATATATTGTACTTTGTTAATCTCTGGGATTGACAATCATCATTATACCTCCCGAATGTCTGTTAATTTCTCAACACCAGGTTGTTTTGATGCTCAACTTTGGGTCGTATTTTCATTCTAGGAGCATTTCAGGAACCCAGCTTCGACTACTACAAACCCAACAAAATGGCAAAAGTTTGCTTCTAATTTAATGGTACACTCCTTCATTTGACATGCATTTTTTTTTCCTTTTTCTAGTTCAATGTGTTTGGTCTGGACTTCTGATTGATGTTAACTAATAACTGAATCTCAGGTCGTGTTAAGCACATTTGAATCTCAGACTCTCTGTAGTGCTGATGGAAAGCATAACAATACTGAGCAGGAGGGGGATGCTGCTTCCAATATTAAGTACCTTACTAGCAGTAAATTGATGGCTTTGGAGGTAATTTGTTAAGCATCTGACATTAGTTTTTTTGTTGAGTGTTCATTATTATCGTATAGCCATATAACATTCATTATTTGCAGTTGAAGGACGCAAGTTTTCGATGCCACATCCTTGTCCAATGCCTTATATTTTTTGATTGTCTGAAGGTACACAAATTTGGAATTTAGTTGGCACTGCAACATCAGTTTGTGCCTATCGTACATTCTTGTTCAAATTTTGTCAAACATTCAGGGGTTTCTCTTTATCTGTTCTTTTCGTGATAAGCAACATGTTTTTGTACTCCGAATAACTGCAGAGGCAAAAAAAAATAGCACTTCCCCTCTAAATTTCTGATGAATTCGTTGCATCCTGGTTTTGTTTATTTATACGCATATAGCTTGTCCTCTGTCCAAATCAAGTGTACTAGACCTTATTTATTTTGCAGAATGTGCTATGTGACTGCACGTTCGCCACATTTGGCATTACAACAAGTTACTTCTTTCTCCGCTTTCTCTCTTCCATACAAGTCTCATCTGCCCGTGTTCCGCACTGGCCAGCTTCTCACTGTTTTGAATGACACTATCTGTTGAGAAGGCGACGCAATAACTAAATTTCTCACGTACCAAGCTAAGGGTAACTATAACCATAGTTGGTAAAACATTACTGTCACTTACAGTTGCAGCTGTTGCCTGTGCCTTAATACATGACCCATGCAGTAGCAATAGTTGGAAGGAAAGTTATAAACTAATGAAGACTTGTATCAAGGTTACTTGTTTGTGGGGTAGTGAAGTGTGAACTGGAAGATACTTGCAAAATCTTCCAAACATCATAGACAACAAACACCCCATTTTTTCCTTATTTCAGCTCAGTTTCTTGCCATTACTTAACCTTCTACTATCTGTGAGGCGTGGACTACTAAAATTATTATGTTCTCAGGCGCCTGGAAAGAGTGACAAGGAAGGTCCATCCGAGAGCATGGTAAGCAATAAAATAACTTGACTGTTTATTCCCCATGTAGAATTATTACGTATTTCTTCTAAGTTATAACTCAAATACCATAGGCATGAACATCTGGAACAATTTAATTCAGTAATTGTCAACGCTTTAGTATATTCATGTCTCTCTACATGGCCGTTGTTAAAATATCGTGACATCTTCAACAGCTATGTGCGTTCTATAAAATCCTTTTTTCATGGGTGTATGACTCTGCAGTGCAGATATTTATACCCCTATAGGTTACCTATGTTGGTAGGACAAATTGTTATGACCTATTATATATATATTTACAATGTTTAATTCTGCCTCCAAGTACAGATAAATGTTTATTGCATAAGTGCAAATATAATCATTTTTGTTTAAAATAAGGTGTTCCATACTGTAAGTTGTGCTAGCATGAAAGTCACTAATTAGTACCACATGTCAACAAATATAACTGGGCCAACCTTGACTGCCTGATTCAATAAACTGGGGCATAGTGGTAGTAGTATAGTAAATCAGGGATTCTGATTGTCTTTGTCATCCTTTGGTTCCTTTGAGAGACTTCTTGAACCATCATTCAGTTATGAGTTAAATCTGTGTATTAGATAATCTCTCATCTCATTTCCTCTTTGACCAGAAAGAGGAAATCAAATCCTGTGAAGAGCGTGTTAAGAACCTCCTGGAGATGATTCCACAGAAAGGGAGGGAATTCCTACGAAGCATTGAGCATATTGTTGAGCGGGAGAGAAACTGGGTACCATTTTGCTGCATTGTACCACTCTTATACTTTTAATATGGGAATTGTCACCACCAGTTCTCGTTCCTCTGGCTGTCTTTTGAAAAGGTTTGGTGGAAGAGAGATGGATGTCCAGCATTTGAAAAACAAACTTTTGAAAAGAAGTCGGGTCAAGCTGGAGTCAGGAAACGGTATGCTACTTGCTTTCTTCAGACATTGAAATCTCATTTAAACATACACTGTATAACTTCTTTTTTTCCAATCGGGCTCTCATCCCTTTCCATTAATCACTTAACGGAAATATTCAGTACAACTCTTTTTCACACAACCAGCAACAACCCATACACTGTGTAACTGTTTGAAAGACAAAACGATTTGATTATTAACCAAAGACCTGCAAGTATTGATCATGTTGTTGTTGATCAATTATATATCCGGTTAAGTACTTTTGTTGCTAATCATGTACTGCTTGTTAATTCGTTCAGAGCCTGGTGTGACTGGGTACATGTAGCGGCAAACACCTTTCTGTGAATTATTGTGAAGCAAACATATGGAGTTTTATGTCTAGCTTGTTCCACACTAGTCCAATATCGTTATTTTTTCGCGCAGGAATTAATAATCTGTTGTGAGTTTTGGAATCTGTTGCAGTTATTTGGAACTTTGTATTATTCACTTCTGATTAAGGGAGAAGCAGGGAATCAACATGAATATCAAGTCGGATCTTATTCATGTTGATTAATGTAGTTAGATGGGTTGTTATATATGCATGAAGTTCATGTTGGAATAGATACTGACATCGATTTCGATTTTCTCATTGTAATTTCATGTTCTAGATTTGTCTAGGAAAAGTGTAAATTACACAAATTTATTTCGGAAATGGTGCATACATTCTTTGACCTTACGCACCTCCCATTTACTGTACCAGTATTTGTAGTACGATTTTTTTAACCAGAAAGTCCAGCCCCAATTCCAATTTTAATAGTCTTATTTTGTGATAAAAAGAGAATTTAGGGCAATGGTAATACTGTACAGATTGGTGATATAATTATGTCATGCTCTACTGCTCTCTAACTATTTCATATTCTGTTTTCCTTCGTTGCAGTAACCCAAGGTGGAGGTTGGGAAACAAAGAACTTGCCCAACTGTGGAAATGGGCAGAACTAAACCCTGTATGTTTTAGCTAGAACTTCCCGTTATTATCCTATTACCGAAAAAGGCTTTCGCCCCGCTTTATATATAAAGCAAACCGCCACAGAGCACACATACAGAGTCAAGTCCACACACACACACCCAAGTCTCACGACAAAATACATAGGTTCTGCTGAGGGCACAGCTCAACAAGCCCAGAAAAACAAAAAACAGAACACGCCGGACGAAGGAAGCATCTAGTCTGGTTCCGGCGGAGGCGGAGGAGGCAGCGGTGACAGGCAGACGGCCATCGAGCGGAGGTCGGTGATGAAGGCTGAGATGGCGTCGCGGTCCGGGGGCGGCTAAGCGGCCGCCAAAGCTGCAAGAAACCCGAGAGTTTGAAAAGAGCGTCGGTAGCTCGCCGAAGAGGGGTGCGCTGAATCACAAGCTTATTGCGAACAGTCCAGAGGGTCCAGGCGAGAACCTCAATCTCAAGCCACCTAATGTGGCGAGAAGTCACGGGGGACAACTGGAGTTCGGCAAATAGGTCCGGGAAATTGGTGTGGCACCAATTTCCACCGACAGCTTCGCGAAAGCAGCTCCAAAGGAACTGGGCGGATATGCAGGAGAAGAAAATGTGGTTCGAGTCTTCGGGGACCCCACAGAGCGGACAGATGCCAGTACCCGGGCCATTTCGCTTGCGAACCTCCACCCCGGACGGGACCCGACCGCGAATCCATTGCCACATGAAGATACGAATCTTCAGGGGTACGCGGATGGACCACACCATCGAGAGGGGAAGGGGGCGGAGGATGGGGCAATGGCCAGGTATAGCGACTTGGTGGAGAATTGACCCGACGGCTCAAGGCGCCAGCGCACCAGGTCTGGGCCACCATCCACCCTTGGCTCATGGAGAGCAACACAGTCAAGCAACTCACGCCAGGCGGCGGATTCCAAGGGACCAAAAGGCCGTCGGAAAGCAAGGCGCCCTAAGTCAAGAAGGGCCCTATCAACAGAAATCAGGGGATCGACGGAGATAGAGAAGAGGCCGGGGAAGCGGGCTGCAAAGGGAATTATTATCCTATTTCAAGGAGCAACAATGCATTAGGCACAAAAAATGCGTCAGTTAGGCCTTTTTTTTGTTTTACTGTCCAATTTTACTTCTATATAAAAATGTTAAAAGAGTCTGAGTGGGGACACTCAATTAGGGCAGGGATTTTGTACAATTTTTCTGCAAGTTAATGAGTCATTAGTTGACTGACCTACAGAGTATTCATAAAAAAGAATCATCCAATTCCCTATATGTGCCCTTAGTCACATTTTTCTTCTGTTCAATTTTTGGAAACCCACATCTTATTTGAATTGAAACTGCAGACTGCTTTGACTGATCCTGACCGAGTCCGCACACCATCAGTTAGAGAATATTGGAAGCCACTTGCAGAAGATGTAAGCTCTTTACTTTTTCTTTCATAGTTACTTTGCACCTATGGTTCATTCATCCTTTTGTAACTGCGATAACTTATCAGGAGTGCCTTCTAATACTGGGTTAACGTAAACTTGCAGATGGACACATCTGCCGGAATTGAGGAGGAGTATCACCACAAAAGTAATCGTGTAAGTTCAAATCCCAACGCAATTATTTCTCGAGCGTTTGTCATACTAAAAGTTGATCGAGGTAGCACTCCCAGTAAGTTAATATGCATCACATCATAAGTCATCCTTATTTAAAGCATATTGCGCTCAGCTCTCCATGGAGCCAAAGCAAAGCATTCTCTGAATAAGTTCTGCTAGAATGAATGGACAAAAAAAACATTGGTGTTATCATCATTTTGGTAGATGCCATAGAAATTCACCCTTCTCATATTTGCTGATTTGTGTGAGGATTGATATAGGAATTTAATGCGTCATTGTGCCTACATGTTCCATCTTCGAAGGAAATATGGAAGCAGGCATCTGTTTCCAACTATTAAAACTCAGGGCTTAGCTCATGATCGTCCTGACACAATGCTGATGTGAACTTCTATCTGTAGATAACAAAATTTTGTTGACGTAGTCTTGTCCCGCACAAAGATAGGGATGGTTCTAATCACCTTAAATGGAAACGGAAAGGCCTGTAGCTTTTATCAATGGCTCAGTGGTCCTCAATTCATGGACACCGAATTCAAGAATGTAATATTTGGGTTCGCATATGTGGCCTGACGTCAGAAACAGCATTTCATTTTTCTTTTGAATATGTTTGGTGGTTCCAAGAGCAACAGTTGTTTGACAGGTTTATTGCTGGAAAGGTTTACGGTTTCAAGCCAGACAAGATTTGGAAGGATTTTCTCGAGTATGTGTTTTGTTTCTGCTATACAGTCTCTCAACACAAACATACCTATTTTCTATTATTGTGTAATGCATTCATGTGCTCCTGAGCGAAGAATTTTCTTTTGAAATTTCATAAATAAATATAATGGGAAAAGAAAGATGTGCATTTGCCAAAAACTTGTGCTGGCAAACATTTGTGCAAACACGGCGTCCATGTTTGTGTGCTCTTCAAGAGAAACCAAATTTGTACACTCATTATTGCATCCGTTATGTTTTTATGTAGTTCCAAAATTGGTATACTTTTGCATAGCTTTAAGGTACTAATTCACATGCTTTGTCTTTTTTTTTTGAAGAATTAGTGACAGTGGGAGAGGCTCCCACTGACTTTGTATTACTCACAACATAACAGTTACAAGTGTGTTACAATGGGTTTTAGGCCCCCCGGCCGTAAGGGTTGCAGAAACAAAAACTAGCGGTCCAAACTTACAATGAAATCAGAGAGAAAAGGATGAACTTTCTCAGGACAGTTATGGATCACCAAACCCAACAGATGTTTGAACCTAGCTAACCACGCGACGAACGAGCGCGGGATCCCCCTGAAATGTTGGTTGTTTCTTTCCATCCACAGGCTCCAAGCAGCAAGCAGGAAGATATCCATGAAAAGCGGCCGACGCCAGCTCTCTCTCCCACCATGCAAGATGGCTAGCCTATTGGTTCCTCCTGGCCAGGTCAGACCAACCTTACTCTAGCATTGTTTGGCAAAAGGGCACGCGAAGAAGAGATGTTCCACGGTTTCCTCTGGCGGGTTTTGGCAGAGCATGCAAGTGTAGTTGCCCCCGGCTACAGCAAAGTGCCGCCGCTTCAGCATGTTCCTGGTGTTCAAACGATCGACCATAAGCAGCCACCCAAACATCTTAAACTTGATCGGGCATTTGGATTTCCATAGCCATCCAAAGGCCTCATCAGCTTTCACCTGCCTGAAACAGTGGTTGTAGTACTTCTTTGACGAATAACGTCCTAGGTCACAGACCCAAACGTCGGGCGAGCCGTTTTCCAGACTGACATGCGAGGACCCTTGCTGTATCTCTCTGATCTCCTCCCTAGCCTGGACCAAAAGAGGCAGACTGAAGATCGTGGCTGGATCAATGGTCCTGAGAACCATGGCAACGGAGTCATCCTCGTTCAGAGCATAAGAGAAGGCTCGCGGATGCGTGTCCATCAATGTGGAGCCAGTGTCACTAAACCAGACATCTTTCCAAAACAGAGAGCTGCATCCATCCCCGGGATGACCTTGGCGACCCCACGGAAGGTTCCACTGAGCTGCATTACGTCTTTCCACCAGAAGGAACCCACTGGCTCAGTGGCGTGCGGCACCTTGTTCGGGTAGTACGCCTCCCAGACTAGCTGAACCCAGGGCACATCCTCACGATTGTAGAACTTGAACAAGTACTTTAGGAGAAGCGCGGCATTTTGTATTTTGATATCAATAACACCAAGGCCACCACACCGTTTGGGTCGACAGACAAGCTCCCAGGCAACAAGGGAGTTGGATTTGATCCCATCATCAGAATTTTTTGCCCAGAGGCAGTAGCGGCGCAGTTTGTCAAGGTGCTCAACCACTTTAGGGTGCAGCTTGATCGTGCACATTGCATAGATCAGCATGGAGGTGATCACCGAATTGACCAGCGTCAATTTGGCCCCCGACGACATCAGCGATAGGGCAGTGGATGTTTTCCTCTCAACCGAGTGTACCAATGGCATGAGATCGAGAACACTCGTCCTAGTCGTCCCCATGGGGAGACCAAGGTAAGTGAACGGCAGGGTGCCAACAGAGCAGCCAAACACCCCTGCCAACCCACTAGCACGCTGGTGGTCGACATTAATGGGTATGAGGGTCGATTTATGGAAGTTGATCTTGAGTCCCACCGAGGCCGCATAATCCTCCAAGATAAGTTTCATGCGGGCGGCCTGTGTAGGACAAGCTTGCATAACCAGGATTGTGTCGTCAGCGTATTGCACCACCGGGAAGTCACCCGCATTTTCACGAGGAATGGGAAGCTCCAGCAAACCCTGAGTGTACGCGTCATTGATCGCAGCTTGGAGTAGATCAGCCGCAAGGACAAAGATCATTGGTGAGAGAGGGTCACCCTATCGCACGCCACACTTGCATTTGAATTTCCGGCCAGGAACACCATTTAAGAGGACTGACGAAACTCCCGAGCCAAAGATCGTTTCCATCCAGCCTAACCACCTATCATCAAAACCCATGTGTTTCATAACTTCCAACATGGGGGCATGTTCAATCGTATCAAAGGCCTTGGCAAAATCAAGCTTAAGCAATATAATCTCTCTCCCAGACGAGTGGCATTGATGAATATATTCGTACGACCACGCGAGACAATCCTGGATGGTCCTACCTTTGATAAATCCATATTGGTTCCTGTGTATGATTTTTAGAATGACTTTCTGCAGCCGGTTCGCCAAGATCTTTGTAATGACTTTCAGACAACAGTTCAGTAAGGTAATTGGTCTGAAATCATTAGCCATTTCCGGAGAGGATATTTTTGGAATCAGGGTGATATATCCCTTAGTAATGCTAGTGATGTCAAGTCCCCCAGCATGGAAAGCGTGACAGAGGTCATAGAAATCTGACTTGATGATTTGCCAGCACTTCTTAAGAAAGCAACCATTAAAACCATCCGGGCCGGGGGCTCTGTCATTCGGCATTTCCTTAACAACAGCATCTATTTCATCAGTAGAGAAGGGCGCACTCAGTTGGTCCAGCCCATCAATCTTGCGGATGATCCTAGAGAGATCAAACTTCATGCTGGTAGGTTTAGAAGAACCCAAACGATCCTTGTATGTATTGAACAGGACCCCCTCCTTGCCAACATGATCATGAATTTCGACCTCGCCAACTCTAAGCATGGCAATAGCATTGTGCCTATACCTCTCTGTGGCCAATGACTGAAAGAGCTTAGTATTTTCGTCAGCAAAGCGAAAATACCTGATAGTACATCTCTTTCGCCAGTACTCATTCTGGCATTTGAGCAGGGCTAGTAAGTGGGTTTTCAATATCTTCCTGAAGTTTGACTCCTGGACATATAAAGGTCGTTTGTCCTCAAGGGTGTCCATGATGGCCAGAGTCTCATTACTGTTTTGAATCAGAACTTTAAGTTTCGAGACACCCTTGCTCCATCGCTTGAGATCATATCTCAAGTTTTTTAGTTTTTTGCATATTCGCGCCGCGGCATTGGGTGCGTGACATGTTTTAGACCATGAGCTAGCAACAACCTCCATGAACCCATCATGATTAGTCCAGAAATTCTCAAACCGAAAAAGCTTGGATCGGGGGATACTTGATTCAATTGTGACCGTGCACGGAATGTGATCGAACACTGGTTTCCCCAAGGGCAGGACCATTGTGTTTGGATATGAGGTGGTCCAACAAGACGACGAGAAGAACCAATCCAACTGTTCGAGCAGAGGATCATCCTGCATATTACTCCAGGTGAATGCTCGGCCTTTCACAGGTAATTCCATGAGCGACTGTGCACGGATGAGCTCGTTAAATAACAGCATGTCCGTAGCGTCACCCCCAGGTTTGTTTCTGTTATTCGTGGATCGAATAAAGTTGAAGTCGCCAAGAATTAGCCAGTTTTCATCATCAGGGATATTCAAATCAAAAAGCTAGTTCGTAAAATCCACTCTACGCTGACCAGAGCAGGGGCCATAGACATTGACCAGATTCCACGAATCATGCGACTGCGTGGCCACAAAAGAAATCCCAATGGCAAAAGAATCCACAAACCAAGATGTGCCCGTAAACACAGCACTATTCCAAATGACAATGATGCCACCAGAGGCACCCACTGATGGCGCAAAAACAAATTTATCGAAGCGCTTAGGGCAGAAAGTCTTAATAAAGGCAAGATCGAAGGATTCACGTTTAGTTTCCTGGATACATGGCACAGAACAACCGCTAGTATCAATCGCATTCCTAATAGCCAAAAGTTTTGCATCAGAGTTTATGCCTCTGATGTTCCACGAGAGCACATTCCATGATTTATTCATCGGAAGGGAAGACTTTAGTCTTCATCCGCCCCCGATGAGCGCTGGTCATCCAGCAGCTTCTCACAGGAGAGGGCTTCCGGAGCAATTCCATAGTTGCTTCCCATCCGTTGAAGATCCTCGATCGGTGTTGGTGGGGGGCAGGCAGCATTGGGCACCTGCATAGGAGCAGCAGCCAAAGAAACATCATTGACAAAAGGAATCTCACGTGGTTTCACCCTTGACTTGGAACGCTTTGTGTCTGGAGCATGGTTGATTTTGAATCCATCATACTTGTTGGATCGATTGCTCCGTCTGACAGTAGTGGTGTCCAAAGGCACTAACACATTGCGGTGTTGAGTAGCATTGAACACAAAAGAGGATGCAAGCACCTGAAGCGCAGTAGGCTGGTCTGATGAAGGCACTATCTGAGATTCCACCTCTGCCGAGACGAGCTGCGTGATAGCCTTGAGGCCAGGAGAGTGTTCAGGCAAATCCCAATTCGCAGCAATCAACCGAGCCCTGGGTTTAGGCGACAGCATAGACGATGGAACAGCAATTGTCCCCCACTGAATTGCAGTAGCAAAGATCCTTGAGAAGATGTCAGGTTCAGGCACCATACACTCAATCCAAGCTGCAGCAGTGGCATTAAGATGATTCTGAATACTCTAAAAATGGTTTAGGGGCAACATCAAAGGAGAAGTATGTTGAAGGGTGATAGCTGGTGTATATATACGCTTGAGCATACCCCCAATCCAAAGCAAGAACTCGTGATCAACTGGAACCTGAAGAAAAACAAAACTTCCCCCAGCCCTGACGAACTCCAACCTAGCTGCAGGGTTGCCATTCATAAATCCATCAGCCAAAGCTTCCACTGCCTGAAACTTCGAATCAGATGACCAAATGTCAGATAGATTATCCTGCACATTATGCTCCGGATCCACACCATCCATGAGAGACGGACCATCATACTGAAAGAAGGTCCTGAAACTGAACCCAGTGTAAGGTGGAGGGATCACAGGCCACACGCCCCACCCATTTTCCTGAACATCCTGAGCAGGTTCCGGGGCATTCCAGGCAGCCTCATTCAAAGCATCCTGAGCCGCCATCTCATCAATTCTTGCTTGCTGCATGAGGGTGTAGTAAGGAAGCTGGTATGGATGTGGAGATGCATTCAAAAGCAGGGGAACATCCTCATTACCAACCAAGTTTGGTACAGTATTTCTACCATTCAGAACATAAACAGGCACCGACCACGAGCGAGCAAGACCCGACAGTAAACCAACCCTGGTAATCACAAGACTATGCGGCACCTCAGCAACATCTTTGATATGACATTTAACAAGGATTCTAGCGTTGTTCTGTCCCGGACGGGGCCAGGCAAGCATCATCCCAAAGTGTGAGGCAGCCTTATGGACATAATGCTCAGTTTGATAGTCCATTGGAAAAGCAAGAAACATGACCCAAACTTCATATTCAAAGGCAGGCACGCGCATATTGATACTCTCATCATGCGGAACTAGGGAGAAAGTGGAATCATCGGTCAAAGCATGCGGTCCTTCTCTAATGGCAGCATCTCTACTCTCCATATCCGCAAACACAACACACCCAATCCCCAGCGGGTAAACAAAATCATCTAGCAGTTCATACTCTAAATCTCCAACGATAATGCGGCAGACCTCAGCTAGCCAGAACTCCTTCTGATGATCAGGGACCGGAGGGTTGACGGAGACAATGACGTACCTATCGTGGTTCATAGGCGGATCATCCACCACCATAACGTGACGTTGGACCCGGTGAGCAGGCCCGCGATCAAAGGTGGATCCATCCGGAGCGAAGGCAAACGGGCTCACGGGGAAGTTCGCCAAGGTAGATGGAGCCGGGGGCTGCGGCGGCTTGAGAGATTTCGCCGGAGTAGGAGGTGGTGGATTCTTGCTCACGGTCGAAGGTGAGAAGAATCGAGATGGTGGAGGCGTGGGTGTAGAACTCGAGGAGAGCGTCGTCTCACCCGATTGGGGTTTTTGGCAGGCAGAATTGACTACACCCTGACCGGGTAGGCGTATCGTCAAGCAATGGGGGTTAGCCACGTCCGCGTGGTGCGGGATTATCTGTTTCCGTTTCCATATGCAACCACCATGCGGATCCCTAACAACACGGGCCATACCAACATCCACAGAGTTACCAACCTCAGGTTCATCCGCAGCAGCCCGAGGCAAGATCCTCTCCGATTGTGTTAGATTTTTTCTTTTCCAAGCCCAGCGAGGGAGAAAAGCACAAGTCGTAAGCTTACGTGACTTGTGGCCCAGTCGATAGCAGAGAGAACAACGACGAAGCCCAGGACAAAGCCTAGTCATGCGGTCAACCGCAGAACATGCATTACACGGAAAGCCCAAAGGGTCCGGGCCCACTTTGCATGGCACATGCTTATGATCATCAGTACGTGTAGTCGAGCAAGCGCAGGCGCCAGAGTCATCCCCACAACGCTGACAGAAAACTCCAGTGCAGGAATCATCAACATGGCCAAGACGATCACAGAGAGAACAATGCAAAAGTCTTTTGTAAATGTATTCCTTGGTGGGGACTGACGAAATTTGCACCATAAGCTTAACATTATCATTATCGTATCCGGCCTGCCAGCAATCCAGAACAGAAAGAAGTTTCTCATCCGGAATTGAATCCCATAAGCCCACAATATATCCTTCCCCCTGAATAGATGGCAACCTTCCAGGAATATCGGGAACAATAGGTAAAGATATGGAACCAATCCGAAAAGAATCCGGAGAAATCGGAGACGAAAAACTACCAAAGGAGATCCGATCTGAAGGCTCGCCGGAATGCAAGTCCGTCGGCGGCGGAGTGAAACCCAATTTTTGCAGTACTGGTAATGACGCGGGATCCAATGGTAGTTTACTCTAGTTAGAGAGCCACTTAGATTTAATCGCCGGACCAGGTGAGGAAGCCAAACCAGTTAGCTCAGAATCAGCGTGCCATGAGGGGAGCCGTGGGCGTGAATTCCCAGAACGATGAAGATGAAAGTGGCAGATAAAGTCCGGTCAAATACGGTCTCTTAACCCAAAAATGAAATGCCCCACACGATTTGAGGCCACTGAAAATCGAAAATGTCGACCACCCAGTCGCAAAACATTGAAACCAGCTAAAAGACCTCCAATACATGACTGAAGGGCCAAACCCACCGAATCCACCGAGAGGGGAAAATAAGCCGAGGAGAAGGAAACTTCAAGGAAGAATTCCTTGGAGCCGGGGTTAGGGACGAAGTGGACCGTAGATCCAAACCTTGCACGCACCTGTGCCTCAACCTTGAGGCCGGGGGAGAAATCCCAGTGGAGGAGGCCATCCATTGGGGACGTCGGGAGGAGATCGTAGGGTTAAACCCTAGAATCGCCATGGGAGTCGCCTGAGGTGGGTGGAGGTGGGAGAGTCGCCATCTATTGCAAGATTAGTTGACTAGAAGCTAAGCTAGACCCATGGAGGCGATGAGCGTGAGCATCAGCCGGCTGTGCCAGATGGTCCACGACGCCGGCCTTTCACATGCTTTGTCACAAAAACAAATGTATGAAAACACCATTTTATACTTCTGGGAGCACAAAATCTGTGCGATCATGCCTACTTCTGAAGTTTTCCATGTTTTATTATCAGCTAACTGGCCACCGCCTGATCGCAGTTTTGTGAAGACGGGATCGAGGGGGTTGTACCTTGAGAACTCCTGCCACGAGACGTTCATGCCAAATTCAGCCCCAGGTCCGCTGAGAAGGCTAAACGACCTAAGCGGGAAGACACAAAAGGCGCTTCGGCTCAACCCAGAGAGCCGCAGGTACTTGGAGCATCTTGTGGAGCATATATTTGGGCTTAGTTGTTGCCTTGTGTGTTGATGTCCATCTCGTGCCTTGGCTATGGAATTCTTGGTCGTGAAGATCGCCGCGGCCACACCCGAGACCGACTGTGGCGGTAGAGGGACTTGCCAAGAAGAAGGTGCGGTGCAGAAGGATTCTGATAACGCGGCCGTAACAGAGGATCACCGGACCTGAATACGGGCTGAAGCTGAAGATGATGGCGAAGATAACGTGAAGACTGAAGCCTGCACATAGTAGAGACCCTCGCCATAAGTTTTTTTCCCGTCCTGTAAGGACGTGTTTGGTTGCGTGCATCTATTTTTGCCACTTTGCATATTTGTCTTAGTTGGGTTCGGTTGAGCAAATGCAGGGAAAAAACCATCATCTGCACATTGTTTGGTTGCCTGCATACCCTAGCTGCGATGAAACTCAAGTCGCGTTGTTTGGTTGCGGGCTTGCTTAGGCAGAAATGCAAATGAGGCTGTTTGGTTAGATGCAACACATGTTGTCTGATAACCTCCTTTCGGAGTGGTGACTTACGAGCACTTTAGCAAGCACGACATAGATAGCAACGAGTTCAACATAGTGCCACATAATTAAACAAAGTCTTAAACAAACAATCTCATGTTAAGCAAACTAGGTAAGAGTAAACTTTCTAGGCATCCATGGTGAAGGCCACGTCGTGCTTCTTGCACTTTGTCACTGCCTCCACGTCGTCTTTGTTGAAGATGATCACCTTCAGGGTGTCGGGAGTCAGTAGCTTGAAAATGACGAGGTACCTGATCTTGATCTGGTGAACAGCGGAGAAGGGGTCCAACCCTTATCAAGGGTGACCCTATTGTCGATCACCCGGACCGTCACCCTCCAGGTGCAGCCGGTGTTGCTCTTTAACTTGAATTCCTGAGGGATGGCAGAGAAGTGCTTGGTGAAGTCAAGAGGCATCGGCAGACACTCCAGCTTCAGTGCAAGGATGACCTTGCAGGGGTGGGTTGGCCTGGCCTCCTTATGGAAATGGCCGAAGTTCCTCACCCGCCTGGGATTGCTGGGAGCTCCACCACCTCATTGCCCTGCTCTTTGGCCGACACAACCTCCTTGCCCTTCTCTTCGGCCGACACTACCTGCTTGCCCTTGGCGTTCTCCGTAGGAGTGTTCTCGATCTACATTATTATGAACAACATGAATGAAGGTTAATGAAAAGCACAAATGCAACACGCCATAGCTGCTAATCAGCATTGATTCATCTCACCCACCTAGTCCAAAGCCCCTATTTATCCAACACCGCGTTCCAATACCTCTCTTGGTCTTCCATCCTCTTCCACAGCTCTGTCTCACCGCCTCAGCATCACCATGAACCCATCCCCAACCCCTTCCCCTGGGGCATTGGATGGAGGGCTTTCTTTCCTGGATGGTGACCGCACCAAGTTCGCCAAGATCATGGAGGTGTTCTCAGTTCACGAGCATCGAGGAGATGCAAAAAGAGGCAGACATTGTGGTGATGAAGGTGACGAAGGAGGAGTTGAAGACGATGATACCTGACCTAGTGAAAGGCACTATGTCAGTGGACACACTATACTGGGCGATGGATTAGGCCAAGTTCGGCGATCCTGTTCAGAGGCCAGATGGGCAAAGTGCAGGCTCGTCAGGCCTCCTTGTGCCCAACCGGCCGCCTCGGTGGTGTCGGAGGACGACCACAAAGCGATGGAGTTGGGGGTTAGGGCACCGGCACTAGATTACCATGCAAGGCCCATCGTTCTGGACAAAGACGATGAGGAGGAGATGGTGGATGATGTGGTGGAGCCAGTGGTGGACAACAACAAGGCTACAAGGCCCCGTCGCTCCAAGCACCTCCAAGGTTGTCGCGTCTAGAATGTTTAGGTGCTCGTAAGGTTGATTTACCCCCATTTCCCAACCCCCTTGTACTCAAAATCACCATATGAACCCTAAAATCCATCGGTAATGCCATCATTGAACTACTGCCGAATCGAATGCGAAAATCCAATTCCCCAACCCCCTTGTATTCAATACAATCTGTCACACTAGAATCGAATGTGGAAGTCCAATCTAAGGCATGAGTTCAATGCAGGTAATCGAAAGAGAGGGCAAGGGCTTACCACCATTGCCGAATTCCTATCAGTGCGGTGGTGAAGCCAGTGATCGACGTCGATGCTCGCATTGCAATTCGTCACTCCGCTGCTCTTCGCCACCGGTATGGGAGTGGGGAGAGGGGAAAGAGAGCGGCGAAGGAATGTGAGGAAACAACGCGACATCTCAAGAACGCCTCCTCGCGTGCAGCCTCCGCCGCCCACGTACCACGAGTGGCATCGCTCGGGCCTGACTGTGAAAAAACGGCCAATTTGGCCGTTCCCCCTGAGCTAGACCCAGAGGTGCTTTAAGGTTCGTGCATGCCGACATTTTGATGCGACCTAGGCAACCAAACATCCCATTTGAAAGGATCGATATAGTTGACTAGAGGGGGGTGAATAGGCAACTAACAATTTTTAGCTTTTCTTTACCAAATTAAACTTTGCATCAAAGTAGGTTGTCTAGATATGCAACTAGGTGAGCAACCTAAATGATGCAACAACAAGAAGCATGTTGGAAATATGCCCTAGAGGTAATAATAAAAGGATTATTATTATATTTCCTTGTTCATGATAATTGTCTTTTATTCATGCTATAATTGTATTATCCGGAAATCGTAATACACGTGTGAATACATAGACCACAATATGTCCCTAGTGAGCCTCTAGTTGACTAGCTCGTCGATCAACAGATAGTCATGGTTTCCTGACTATGGACATTGGATGTCATTGATAACGGGATCACATCATTAGGAGAATGATGTGATGGACAAGACCCAATCCTAAGCATAGCACAAGATCGTGTAGTTCGTTTTGCTAGAGCTTTTCCAATGTCAAGTATCTTTTCCTTAGACCATGAGATCGTGTAACTCCCGGATACCGTAGGAGTGCTTTGGGTGTACCAAACGTCACAACGTAACTGGGTGACTATAAAGGTGCACTACAGGTATCTCCGAAAGTGTATGTTGGGTTGACACGGATCGAGACTCGGATTTGTCACTCCGTATGACGGAGAGGTATCGCTGGGCCCACTCGGTAATGCATCATCATAATGAGCTCAAAGTGACCAAGTGTCTGGTCACGGGATCATGCATTACAGTACGAGTAAAGTGACTTGCCGGTAACGAGATTGAATGAGGTATTGGGATACCGACGATCGAATCTCGGGCAAGTAACGTACCGATTGACAAAGGGAATTGTATACGGGGTTGCTTGAACCCTCGACATCGTGGTTCATCCGATGAGATCATCGAGGAGCATGTGGGAGCCAACATGCGTATCCAGATCCCGTTGTTGGTTATTGACCGGAGAGCAGTCTCGGTCATGTCTGCGTGTCTCCCGAACCCGTAGGGTCTACACACTTAAGGTTCGGTGACGCTAGGGTTGTAAAGATATTAGTATGCAGCAAACTGAAAGTTGTTCGGAGTCCTGGATGAGATCCCGAACGTCACGAGGAGTTTCGGAATGGTCCGGAGGTAAAGAATTATATATGGGAAGTCGAGTTTCGGCCATCGGGAAAGTTTTAGGGGTCACCGGTATTGTACCGGGACCACTAGAAGGGTCCCGGAGCTCCACCGGGTGGGGCCACCCATCCCGGAGGGCCCCATGGGCTGAAGTGGGAGGGGAACCAGCCCCTGGTGGGCTAGTGCACCCCCCTGGGCCCCCCTCTGCGCCTAGGGTTGGGAACCCTAGGGGAGGGAGCACCTCCACTTGCCTTGGGGGGGCAAGTTTCCCCCCCTTGGCCGCCGCCCCCCTAGGAGATCCCATCTCCTAGGGCCGGCGCCCCCCCTGGGGTCCCTATATAAAGAGGGGGGTGGGAGGGCAGCCGCACCCTAACACCTAGCGCCTCCCTTCCCCCTTGCTACACCTCTCCCTCCCGTAGTCGCTTGGCGAAGCCCTGCCGGATCCCTGCTGCATCCACCACCATGCCATCGTGCTGCTGGATCTTCATCAACCTCTCCTCCCCCCTTGCTGGATCAAGAAGGAGGAGACATCATGCTGACCGTACGTGTGTTGAACGCGGAGGTGCCATCCGTTCGGCGCTAGGATCTCCGGTGATTTGGATCACGACGAGTACGACTCCCTCAACCCCGTTCTCTTGAACGCTTACGCTCGATATACAAGGGTATGTAGATGCACTCCTCTCTCTCGTTGCTAGATGAACTCATAGATTGATCTTGGTGAGCGTAGGAAAAAATTTATTTTATGCAACATTCCCCAACAGTGGCATCATGAGCTAGGTCTATGCGTAGTTCTCTATTGCACGAGTAGAACACAAATCTGTTGTGGGCGTAGATGTTGTCAACTTTCATGCCACTACTAGTCTTATTTTGCTTCAGCGGTATTGTGGGATGAAGCGGCGCGGACCGACCTTACACGTACGCTTACGTGAGACAGGTTCCAACGACTGACATGCACTAGTTGCATAAGGTGGCTAGCGGGTGTCTGTCTCTCCCACTTTAGTTGGAGCGGATTCGATGAAAAGGGTCCTTATGAAGGGTAAATAGAAGTTGACAAATCACGTTGTGGTTATTCGTAGGTAAAAAAACGTTCTTGCTAGAACCCTATTGCAGCCACGTAAAAGATGCAACAACAATTAGAGGACGTCTAACTTGTTTTTGCAGCAATTGCTTTGTGATGTGATATGGCCAAAAGTTGTGATGAATGATGAATGATATATTGTGATGTATGAGATCATGTTCTTGTAATAGGAATCACGACTTGCATGTCGATGAGTATGACAACCGGCAGGAGCCATAGGAGCTGTCTTAATTATTGTATGACCTGCGTGTAAATGATTTAACGCCATGTAATTACTTTACTTTATTTCTAAACTGTTAGCCATAGTAGTAGAAGTAATAGTTGGCGAGCAACTTCATGGAGACACGATGATGGAGATCATGGTGTCATACCGGCGACGAAGATGATCATGGAGCCCCGAAGATGGAGATCAAAGGAGCTATATGATATTGGCCATATCATGTCACTACTATTTAATTACATGTGATGTTTATTATGTTTATGCATCTTGTTTACTTAGAACGACGGTAGTAAATAATATGATCCCTCATACTAATTTCAAGAAAGTGTTCCCCCTAACTGTGCGCCGTTGCTAAAGTTCGTCGTTTCGAAGCACCACGTGATGATCGGGTGTGATAGATTCCTACATTCACATACAATGGGTGTAAGATAGTTTTACACATGCAAAAACACTTAGGTTAACTTGACAAGCCTAGCATGTACAGACATGGCCTCGGAACACAGAGACCGAAAGGTCGAACATGAGTCGTATGGAAGATACGATCAACATGGAGATGTTCACCAATGATGACTAGTCCGTCTCACGTGATGATCGGACACGACCTAGTCGGCTCGGATCATGTAACACTTAGATGACTAGAGGGATGTCAAATCTGAGTGGAAGTTCATTAAATAATTTGATTAGATGAACTTAATTATCATGAACTTAGTCTAAAATCTTTGCAAAAATGTCTTGTAGATCAAATGGCCAACGCTCATGTCAACATGAACTTCAATGCGTTCCTAGAGAAAACCAAGCTGAAAGATGATGGCAGCAACTATACGGACTGGGTCCGGAACCTGAGGATCATCCTCATAGCTGTCAAGAAAGCATATGTCCTAGAAGGACCGCTAGGTG
The DNA here is from genome assembly GCF_002162155.2 of Triticum dicoccoides. Lineage (NCBI taxonomy): Eukaryota > Viridiplantae > Streptophyta > Magnoliopsida > Poales > Poaceae > Triticum > Triticum dicoccoides. The sequence continues at coordinate 483,262,415 of NC_041389.1, read as the reverse complement.
AAGCACCCATCCCAGAGAACCAAGACGTTATGAACGCTTGGCAGTCACGTGCTGATGATTACTCCATCGTTCAGTGCGGCATGCTTTACAGCTTAGAACCGGGGCTCCAAAAGCGTTTTGAGCAACACGGAGCATATGAGATGTTCGAGGAGCTGAAAATGGTTTTCCAAGCTCACGCCCGGGTCGAGAGATATGAAGTCTCCGACAAGTTCTATAGTTGTAAGATGGAGGAAAATAGTTCTGTCAGTGAGCACATACTCAAAATGTCTGGGTTGCACAACCGCCTGTCCCAGCTGGACATTAACCTCCCGGACGAGGCGGTCATTGACAGAGTCCTTCAGTCGCTCCCACCGAGCTACAAGAGCTTTGTGATGAACTACAATATGTAGGGGATGGTGAAAACTATTCCTGAAGTATTTTCAATGCTGAAGTCGGCAGAGGTAGAAATCAAGAAAGAACATCAAGTGTTGATGGTCAATAAAACGACCAAGTTCAAGAAGGGCAAGGGTAAGAAGAACTTCAAGAAGGACGGCAAGGATGTTGCCGCACCCGGTAAGCCAGTTGCTGGAAAGAAGTCAAAGAATGGACCCAAGCTTGAGACTGAGTGCTTTTATTGCAAAGGGAAGGGTCACTGGAACCGGAACTGCCCCAAATACTTAGCAGACAAGAAGGCCGGCAACACTAAAGGTATATGTGATATACATGTAATTGATGTGTACCTTACCAGTACTCGTAGTAACTCCTGGGTATTTGATACCGGTGTCATTGCTCATATTTGTAACTCACAGCAGGAGCTGCGGAATAAGTGGAGACTGGCGAAGGACGAGGTGACGATGCGCATCGGGAATGGTTCCAAGGTCGATGTGATCGCCGTCGGCACGCTGCCTCTACATTTACCCACGGGATTAGTTTTAAACCTCAATGATTGTTATTTAGTGCCAAGTTTGAGCATGAACATTGTATTTGGATCTCGTTTAATATGAGATGGCTACTTATTTAAATCTGAGAATAATGGTTGTTCTATTTATATGAGAGATATGTTTTATGGTCATGCCCCGATGGTCAATGGTTTATTATTAATGAATCTCGAACGTAATGTTACACATATTCATAGTGTGAATACCAAAAGATGTAAAGTTGATAATGATAGTCCCACATACTTGTGGCACTGCCGCCTTGGTCACATTGGTGTCAAGTGCATGAAGAAGCTCCATGCTGATGGACTTTTAGAGTCTCTCGATTATGAATCATTTGACACATGCGAACCATGCCTCATGGGCAAAATGACCAAGACTCCGTTCTCCGGAACAATGGAGCGAGCAACCAACTTATTGGAAATCATACATACTGATGTGTGTGGTCCAATGAGCGTTGAGGCTCGCGGAGGATATCGTTATGTTCTCACTCTCACTAATGACTTAAGTAGATATGGGTATGTCTACTTGATGAAACACAAGTCTGAGACCTTTGAAAAGTTCAAGGAATTTCAGAATGAAGTAGAGAATCAACGTGACCGAAAGATAAAATTCTTACGATCAGATCGTGGAGGAGAATATTTAAGTCACGAATTTGGTACACACTTAAGAAAATGTGGAATCGTTTCACAACTCACGCCGCCTGGAACACCTCAACGTAACAGTGTGTCCGAACGTTGTAATCGCACTCTATTGGATATGGTGTGATCTATGATGTCTCTTACCGATTTACCGCTATCATTTTGGGGATACGCTCTAGAGACAGCTACATTCACTTTAAATAGGGCTCCGTCTAAATCCGTTGAGACGACACCGTATGAATTATGGTTTGGGAAGAAACCTAAGCTGTCGTTTCTAAAAGTTTGGGGATGCGATGCTTATGTCAAGAAACTTCAACCTGAAAAGCTCGAACCCAAGTCGGAAAAAGCGTCTTCATAGGATACCCTAAGGAAACCATTGGTATACCTTCTACCTTAGATCCGAAGGCAAGATCTTTGTTGCCAAGAACGGATCCTTTCTGGACAAAGAGTTTCTCTCGAAAGGAGTAAGTGGGAGGAAAGTAGAACTCGATGAAGTACTACCTCTTGAACCGGAAAGTAGTGCAGCTCAGGAAGATGTTCCTGTGGTGCCTACACCGACTGGAGAGGAAATTAATGACGATGATCAAGGTACTTCGGATCAAGTTGCTACTGAACTTCATAGGTCCACAAGGACACGTTCCACACCAGAGTGGTATGGCAACCCTGTCCTGGAAATCATGTTGTTAGACAACGGTGAACCTTCGAACTATGAAGAAGCGATGGCAGGCCCAGATTCCAACAAATGGCTTGAAGCCATGCAATCCGAGATAGAATCCATGTATGAAAACAAAGTATGGACTTTGACAGACTTGCCCGATGATCGGCGAGCGATAGAAAACAAATGGATCTTTAAGAAGAAGACAGACGTGGATGGTAATATTACCATCTATAAAGCTCGACTTGTCGCTAAGGGTTATCAACAAGTTCAAGGGGTTGACTACGATGAGACTTTCTCTCCCGTAGCGAAGCTGAAGTCCGTCTGAATCATGTTAGCAATTGCCGCATACTATGATTATGAGATATGGCAGATGGACATCAAAACGGCATTCCTTAACGGCTATCTTAAGGAAGAACTGTATATGATGCAGCCGGAGGGTTTTGTCGATCCTAAGAATGCTAACAAGGTATGCAAGCTCAAGCGATCCATTTATGGGCTGGTGCAAGCATCTCGGAGTTGGAACATTCGCTTTGATGAGATGATCAAAGCGTTTGGGTTTATGCAGACTTATGGAGAAGCCTGCGTTTACAAGAAAGTGAGTGGGAGCTCTGTAGCATTTCTCATATTATATGTTGATAACATACTTTTGATGGGAAATGATATAGAACTTTTGGACAACATTAAGGCCTACTTGAATAAGTGTTTTTCAATGAAGGACCTTGGAGAAGCTGCTTACATATTAGGCATCAAGATCTATAGGGATAGATCGAGATGCCTCATAGGTCTTTCACAAAGCACTTACCTTGATAAGATATTGAAGAAGTTCAATATGGATCTGTCCAAGAAAGGGTTCTTGCCTGTGTTGCAAGGTGTGAGATTGAGCTCGGCTCAATGCCCGACCACGGCAGAAGATAAAGAAGAGATGAGTGTCATCCCCTATGCCTCAGCCATAGGATCTATTATGTATGCCATGCTGTGTACCAGACCAGATGTAAACCTTGCCGTAAGTTTGGTAGGAAGGTACCAAAGTAATCCCAGCAAGGAACACTAGACAGCGGTCAAGAATATCCTGAAGTACCTAAAAAGGACAAAGGACATGTTTCTCGTTTATGGAGGTGACGAAGAGCTCGTCGTAAAGGGTTACGTCGACGCTAGCTTCGACACAGATCTGGATGACTCTAAGTCACAAATCGGATACGTGTATATGTTGAATCGTGGAGCAGTAAGCTGGTGCAGTTGCAAATAGAGCGTCATGGCGGGATCTACATGTGAAGCGGAATACATGGCGGCCTCGGAGGCAGCGCATGAAGCAATATGAATGAAGGAGTTCATCACCGACCTAGGAGTCATACCCAATGCGTCGGGGCTGATCACTCTCTTCTGTGACAACACTGGAGCTATTGCCCTTGCCAAGGAGCCCAGGTTTCATAAGAAGACCAGGCACATCAAGCGTCGTTTCAACTCCATCCCTGAAAATGTTCAAGATGGAGACATAGATATTTGCAAAGTACATACAGATCTGAATGTCGCAGATCCATTGACTAAACCTCTTCCGCGAGCAAAACAACAGGTGTTCGATTCATCACAATGTAACTAGATTATTGACTCTAGTGCAAGAGGGAGACTATTGGAAATATGCCCTAGAGGCAATAATAAAAGGATTATTATTATATTTCCTTGTTCATGATAATTGTCTTTTATTCATGCTATAATTGTATTATCCGGAAATTGTAATACACGTGTGAATACATAGACCACAATATGTCCCTAGTGAGCCTCTAGTTGACTAGCTCGTTGATCAACCGATAGTCATGGTTTCCTGACTATGGACATTGGATGTCATTGATAACGGGATCACATCATTAGGAGAATGATGTGATGGACAAGACCCAATCCTAAGCATAGCACAAGATCATGTAGTTCGTTTTTCTAGAGCTTTTCCAATGTCAAGTATCTTTTCCTTAGACCATGAGATCGTGTAACTCCCGGATACCGTAGGAGTGCTTTGGGTGTACCAAACGTCACAACGTAACTGGGTGACTATAAAGGTGCACTACATGTATCTCCGAAAGTGTTTGTTAGGTTAACACGGATCGAGACTGGGATTTGTCACTCCGTATGACGGAGAGGTATCTCTGGGCCCACTCGGTAATGCATCATCATAATGAGCTCAAAGTGACCAAGTGTCTGGTCACGGGATCATGCATTACAGTACGAGTAAAGTGACTTGCCGGTAACGAGATTGAACGAGGTATTGGGATACCGACGATCGAATCTCGGGCAAGTAACATACCGATTGACAAAGGGAATTGTATACGGGGTTGACATCGTGGTTCATCTGATGAGATCATCGAGGAGCATATGGGAGCCAACATGGGTATCCAGATCCCGCTGTTGGTTATTGACCGGAGAGCAGTCTCGGTCATGTCTGCGTGTCTCCCGAACCCGTAGGGTCTACACACTTAAGGTTCGGTGACGCTAGGGTTGTAAAGATATTAGTATGCAGCAAACCGAAACTTGTTTAGAGTCCCGGATGAGATCCCAAACGTCACGAGGAGTTCCGGAATGGTCCGAAGGTAAAGAATTATATATGGGAAGTCGAGTTTCGGCCATCGGGAAAGTTTCGGGGGTCACCGGTATTGTACCGGGACCACCGGAAGGGTCCCGCGGGTCCATCGGGTGGGGCCACCCATCCCGGACGGCCCCATGGGCTGAAGTGGGAGGGGAACCAGCCCCTGGTGGGCTGGTGCGCCCCCCCTGGGCCCCCCTCTGCGCCTAGGGTTGGGAACCCTAGGGGAGGGGGCGCCTCCACTTGCCTTGGGGGGCAAGTTCCCCCCCCCCTTGGACGCCGCCCCCCTAGGAGATCCCATCTCCTAGGGCCGGCGCCCCCCTGGGGTCCCTATATAAAGAGGGGGGTGGGAGGGCAGCCGCACCCTGACACTTGGCACCTCCCTTCCCCCCTTGCTACACCTCTCCCTCTCGTAGTCGCTTGGCGAAGCCCTGCGGGATCCCTGCTGCATCCACCACCACGCCGTCGTGCTGCTGGATCTTCATCAACCTCTCCTTCCCCCTTGCTGGATCAAGAAGGAGGAGACTTCACCTTGACCGTACGTGTGTTGAACGCGGAGGTGCCGTCCGTTCGGCGCTAGGATCTCCGGTGATTTGGATAACGATGAGTACAACTCCCTCAACCCCGTTCTCTTGAACGCTTCCGCTCGATCTACAAGGGTATGTAGATGCACTCCTCTCTCTTGTTGCTAGATGAACTCATAGATTGATCTTGGTGAACGTAGGAAAAACTTTATTTTATGCAACGTTCCCCAACAAAACACACAAGCAAGCAACGGATATAACACAATATAGCTTGCACAAGTAAAGGTAAGAGATAACCAAAAGGGGAACCAATGGAGACGAGGATGTGTTACTGAAGTTCCTTCCTTTTGAGGGGAAGTACGTCTCCGTTAGAGCGGTGTGGAGGCACAATGCTCCCCAAGAAGCCACTAGGGCCATCCTATTCTCCTCACACCCTCACACAATGCGAGATGCCGTGATTCCACTATTGGTGCCCTTGGAGGCGGCGACCGAACCTTTACAAACAAGGTTGGGGTGATCTCCACAACTTAATTAGAGGCTCCCAATGACACCAAGAAGCTTCACCACAACGGACTATGGCTCCCCGGTGACCTCAACCGTCTAGGGTGCTCAAACACCCAAGAGTAACAAGATCCGCAAGGGATTAGTGGGGGAAATCAAATTTCTCTTGGTGGAAGTGTAGATCGGGGCCTTCTCAACCAAACCCTAGAAAATCAACAAGTTTGATTGGCTAGGGAGAGAGATCGGGCGAAAATGGAGCTTGGAGCAACAATGGAGCTTGGGGTTGGAAGAGGTGAGTCTTCTTGGAGAAGAAGACCCCTTTATATAGTGGGGGGACACATCCAACTGTTATGCAGCCCGCAGCCCGCATCTGGGCGGTACTACCATTGCGGGAGTAGTAGTACCGCTGCCACAGCGGTACTACCGCTGTGGCAAGCAGGCATAGGGCAACCAGGGCTGAGGGAGAAGAAGTACCCGCACTAGGGCGGTACTACCGCCCTGAGGGCGGTACTACTGCCGATAAGCGGTACTACCGCCCTGAGGGCGGTACTACCGCCGCTCCTTACAGCCGCTGGAAAACAGGGGAAGGCTACGAGCTGAGCGGCAGTTGGAGCGGACGTAGGAGCGGTACTTCTGCTAATCAAGCGGTACTACCATACCCTACTATCGTCCCTACTATTGCTCCCCTGCGTGGTCCTTTATGGAAACCCGACACGAAAAATTGAGACCACGGCAGGGGCGGTAGTATCAGCGGCACTAATAAGCAGTACTACCGCCCTGGCCGCGGTACTACCGCTTGGCACCCAGCATCCCTTGTTTTGCACAGCACGGATACTCCAAAGAAGCAGGAAGAACGCGAGGGTGCAAGGAAAGTGTGAATGTGATGATTCCACCCCTACTCTTCCAAAATGGATCCCTCTTGATAGTACGGTTATCCCTACGACTCAATTCCACCTAAAAGTAACGAAGGAAAATAATCCGTCTAAAGTGAGGACCTCGAGGGGTAACAATCGCATAGTGCCCTTATATTAGATAAGCTGAAAAGCTTAATGCACACGATTAGTCCCCAAAAGTATTGTCATCAATCACCAAAACAAACCAGGGAAAAAGATGCCCTAACAATCTCCCCCTTTTTGGTGGACTGATGACAACACGGGATTTGCACAAAATATAGTAACTGGAAATTAAGCAAACCAGCTCCCAACAAAATATAGACGGGCTCCCCCTAGAGGTGTGCACCAAGGAAATTAGCATGAAAGGCTATGTGCACATCTTTAGGATCAAACTCCCCCTATATTTTATAGACAGGCAACATCCTTGTATATAAGAATAATAACATCTACAGCTAAGCAAGGACAAGCATGAGAGCAATAATATAAGTGTCGATAATGATGCATCTCACATGATAACAGAGTACTTGAGACTAAAGTAGATAAGATAGGGTAGTTCACATATGTCTTACACCATATGGTCTCACTCACAGCCGAAAGAAAGCGAACGAACACGATGAACACGAACGGACACAAACACGCAAACACAAAGCCCAAAGCAAAACCCTAACTCTCCCCATTTGGCATCAAGACACCAAAGGGAAAGTGATGACACAAGACACGATGGTAGTAGATCTCCATGGCATCACCAGTCATGCTCCTCCTCCTCCTTAGAGTCATTTGCAACACGGGGAGAAGCATGAACTCCGGTGTCCTCCTCAGTGTCAGACAACGGGTAGTGCAGTCTGATCCAAGACTCCTCATCAGTGATCCGCTCCTCAGAGCCATCTGCAACCTCAAGGCCAACCTGTCTCATAATGGCCTTGTCACGACAATGAGCCATCTTGGCCTCCTTGTGAGCCTTGTACTGGCCCTTGGCCTGAAAGCAGAATAGACGCTTCATCTTCTCCTTGAGTTTCTTCGCCCAAGAGGGCTCCTCAGATGGGGGCACATACTCCTGCCCATCATCATCCTCATCATCTGCATCAGGTAAGATAGTCTCCTGCACTGGAGGGGCCTGAGTAGACGAACTCCACTTCTCCTTCTGACGCAGCTCGATAGTATCATGAGAAACCATGTTATCTGTGACAAGCTCCTCATCTGGAAACTTGGCTGCCCAAGTGTCCTCGATAAGCTGCATAAGTAGGGTCCATAAATGATGCACTTGCGCTCCATGACAGCAGAGTGAAGTTCAGACCACATCACATGTGACACATCCAGCACCTGCTGAGAGCCCTGCTGTTCTTGACAGAATAGAAGCAAGTCAACAAGGTAAGAGTGCACCGGATCCAAGTTGCCGACCCGAGGGCCAGAGCTGATAAGATCTGAAAGATCTGATGCATGGTGTTCTGGAAGATCTGATGCATGATGTCTAGGAAGGGCCAGAGCTCATAAGAAACCTTCCCAATCTCAGACACCTTCCTGGTAGAATAGGGCCAAAGCTTTTCCTTATGAGTAGCGGCAATCTCCTTATGAGGGCGAAACCCAAGTGGGGTCTGTGCACCCTCATCATTGTATGATAAGCTGACCATGAAGTCCTTCCATGGTGCGTATAGATGACGACCATTGGTCATCCAAGATAGAGTACGGGCTGGATCATGCCCAAAGTGAATGGTGGCAAAGTACTGGGCCACGAGCTCGGCATCAAAGTCCTTGTTGAAAGAAATGATCCTCTTGATGTCCAACTCCTCACACCTCTGCAAAGCATTTCTAAAGTATGGAAAGTCCTTCTCCATGTGCGAGAGATCGACAGACTTGACCTTCACAAACAAGTTCTTCTTTTGCTTCAAGACATCATGATAGATGGACTGCTGAAACCTGTTCCAGAACGGACGCCTCTGAAGAGCAGGCTCCTGGTCCACATGGTAGGGATTGTGCTTCCTCTTGGTACAGAACTCCATTGCAGACATCTGATTAGCAAGCTTGCGCCCAGCGGAGGTCTTCGGCGTAGGGACCTTGGCCTTGCATTTTGGCGGCTCGGTCGAGCCACCCGCAGCATCAGTAGCAGCAGACTCTGGTGCATCCGAAGTGCGATAATGCTACACACAGTTCGGGACCCCCTACCCGAGATCCGCCGGTTTTGACACCGACATTGGTGCTTTCATTGAGAGTTCCTCTGTGTCGTCACCCTTAGGCCCGATGGCTTCTTCGATCGTCAACCACGACGCGGTCCAGGGTGAGACTTTTCTCCCCGGACAGATCTTCGTATTCTGCGGCTTCGCACTGTGGGCCAATTCACTTGGCCATCTGGAGCAGATCGAAAGCTATGCCCCTGGCCATCAGGTCAGATTTGGAAGCCTAAACTACACGGACGATATCCGCGGGGACTTGATCTTCAACGGATTCGAGCCACAGCCGAGCGCGCTGCACTGTCACGATGGGCATGATCTAGCTCTGCCGCCGGACAGTGCCCCGAGCGCCCGCTCAGGTGTCCGCTCCGACCATTAGCTCGAAGCCGGCTGCGCCAGTCAGGGATGGTTGGTTGGACGCCGCCCTAGGAGCCGCAATCTCTACGGCGATAGAGCCGAATACCAGCCTAGTCCTTTGCAAGGCCCGTGACTCCAAGGTGCCGGACTCCGTTCCGGACTCCGAATCTTCCGCACCCCTTCCGATCAAACCCGATTGGGCTCCGATCATGGAGTTCACCGCCGCGGACGTCTTTCAGCACTCGCCCTTCGGTGATATCCTGAATTCACTAAAGTCTCTCTCTTTGTCAGGAGAGCCCTGACCGAACTATGGTCAGCAGGGTTGGGATGCGGACGACGAAGAAATTCGAGACCCACCCACCACCCACTTTGTACGCACTGTCGACGATCTAACCGACATGCTCGACTTCGACTCCGAAGACATCGACGGTATGGACGCCGATGAAGGAGACGACCAAGAACCAGCACCTATAGGGCACTGGAAGGCCACCTCTTCATACGACATATACATGGTGGACACCCCCAAAGCAGGGGATGGCGATGAAAAAGCGGAGGACGACCCCTCCAAGAAGCAACCCAAGCGCCGACTCAGCGGCGCCGCTCTAAATCCCGCCAAAGCAAGAACGGCGAATCCGGCACCAGAGACAACAATACCCCGGACAGTGCCGAAGACAACCCCCTCCAGCAGGATTCAGCGCAGGAGGACGAAGGAGCCAGCCCTCATGAGAGAGCGGCAAACAGAGAGGTCGAGGACGACAATTATATGCCTCCCTCCGAAGACGAGGCAAGCCTCGACGACGACGAATTCGTCGTGCCAGAGGATCCCGTCGAACAAGAGCGTTTCAAATGCAGGCTTATGGCCACGGCGAGCAGCCTCAAGAAAAAACAGCAGCAGCTTAGAGCTGACCAAGACTTGCTAGCCGACAGATGGACTGAAGTCCTGGCGGCCGAGGAATATAAACTCGAACGCCCCTCCAAGAGTTACCCAAAGCACAGGCTGCTACCCCAACTACAGGAGGAAGCAACTAAACCTACATCACCAGCGTACGATGTGCCCGATCGGCCACCCCGTGGCCGGGACAGAGAGGCCCTTCGGCCCTCAATCCAAGCCGCACCCCGGTGCCGCTCTAAGAATACCAGAGCACGGGGAAACACAACAGACCTGCAAGACATATTGGAGGATAAGGCAATTCAAACAAGATCGATCTACGGATCGTGTGGGCGCCCCACATCACGTGACGATAACCGTCACGCCGGATATGATAAATACGGCCAGGCTGAATACAACAGACAAAGCTCATCTGAGCTATGTCGTGATATAGCCCAGTACAGGGGCGCCACACACCCACTATGCTTCACAGACGAAGTAATGGATCATCAAATCCCCGAGGGTTTTAAACCCGTAAACATCGAATCATACGATGGCACAACTGATCCCGCGGTATGGATCGAGGATTATCTCCTTCATATCCACATGGCCCATGGTGATGATCTACACGCCATCAAATACCTCCCGCTCAAGCTTAAAGGACCAGCTCGGCATTGGCTTAACAGCCTGCCAGTAGAGTCAATTAGTTGCTGGGAGGACCTGGAATCCGCATTCCTTGACAACTTCCAGGGCACTTATGTGCGACCACCAGACGCCGATGACCTAAGCCACATAATCCAGCAGCCAGAGGAATCGGCCAGACAATTCTGGACACGGTTCCTAACCAAGAAAAATCAAATAGTCGACTGTCCGGACGCCGAGGCCCTTGCAGCCTTCAGGCACAACATCCGAGACGAATGGCTTGCCCGGCACCTAGGACAGGAAAAGCCGAAATCTATGGCAGCCCTCACGACACTCATGACCCGCTTTTGTGCGGGAGAAGACAGCTGGCTAGCTCGCAGCAATAACATAACCAAGAGCCCTGGCAATTCGGATACCAAGGATAACAATGGCAGGTCACGTCGCAACAAGCACAAGCGCCGCATTAACAGCGACAATACTGAGGATACGGCAGTCAATGCCGGATTCAGAGGCTCTAAACCCGGTCAGCGGAAGAAGCCATTCAAAAGAAACCCTCCGGGCCCATCCAGTTTAGACCAGATACTCGATCGCTCGTGTCAGATACACGGCACCCTTGAACAACCAGCCAACCACACCAACAGGGATTGTTGGGTGTTCAAGTAGGCAGGCAAGTTAACTGCCGAAACCAGAGACAAGGGGCTGCATAGCGATGATGAGGAGGAGCCCCGGCCGCCGAACAACAGAGGACAGAAGGGCTTCCCCCCGCAAGTGTGGACGGTGAACATGATATACGCAACCCATATCCCCAAGAGGGAGCGGAAGCGCGCTCTAAAGGACGTCTGTGCGTTGGAGCCAGTCGCCCCAAAGTTCAACCCATGGTCCTCCTGCCGATCACTTTTGATCGAAGGGACCACCCCACTAGCATTCGTCATGGTGGATTCGCCGCATTGGTCCTAGACCCAATCATCGACGGATTTCACCTCACTAGAGTCCTAATGGATGGCGCCAGTAGCCTGAACCTGCTTTATCAGGATACAGTGTGAAAAATGGGTATAGATCCCTCAAGGATTAAACTCACAAAGACAACCTTTAAAGGCGTCATACCAGGTGTCGAAGCCAGCTGTACAGGCTCGGTTACACTCGAAGTGGTCTTCGGATCCCCGGATAATTTCCGAAGCAAAGAGTTAATCTTTGACATAGTCCCATTCCGCAGTGGCTATCATGCCCTGCTCGGACGAACCGCATTTGCAAAATTCAATGTGGTGCCGCACTGTGCATATCTCAAGCTCAAGATGCCAGGCCCTCGCGGAGTCATCACGGTAAATGGAAACACCGAACGCTCTGTCTGAACGAAGGAGCACACGGAGGCCCTGGCGGCGGAAGTACAGAGTAGCCTCTCAAGGCAATTCTCCAATCCAGGTGTTAAACGTCCGGACAACGTCAAGCGAGCCCGAAGTAACCTACAACAAAACCGGCTGGCACGTTCCGAGCAAGCATAGCAGTGCGGCCCCAACCCCAGCCCTCGCCAGATGGCGATATCGGTACCACGCGTACATAATTACGCTTTGGAAATACCATGGGCATAAGGGGAGGGGCACAACTACGGCACGCCTAGAATGCGGCTCAACCGCACTAAGGGGCTCCCCATTTCGCCATTTCTTTTTTATATATACTTTCAGGACCCAACTATTCGGAAGGCCTGTCCGGCAATACACTCACCAAACACACGATGCAATAGCCAGGGAGAGAACAAGCCACGGCAAATGTCCAGGTGGTCTCTATAACGAGCTAAATACCTGTTTTACTTAAAGTCCCGCAGCTTACCCCTGGAGGGGGATATGTCAAATAATCCCATCTCTTGTTTATCGCACTATTTGTATCGTTCTGCTTTCATAGCAGCCCTTTTTAATAAACAATACATAGCTCTTATCTATTATTGTATTCATCTATTTTTTGTACAAATATGTTCAGTCATGACATTATGCAACCGTACACTCTGGTACGGCCAATACACCAGGGGCTTAAGCACCCCATAACATGGTGTGAGAAGACCGAACACTCTCACGAGTGCGGCACCCCGAACTTATAGAACTATATGCATCGGCTCCGAATCATGTCTTGGGTCAATAGTTGGGTTTGCCTGGCTCGCATGTTTTGGTACCTTACGTTCCGCAATGTTGGCTAAGGTAGCGCTGGGAGAACTACTGCGATTGTGTCCCAGTTGAGCTGGGTTAACACCTCAGTAGAGAAAGCTAAAACTGACCGTCATGATAGTGCGAGAGACCGGTCGCTGTTCGCGAGGTTTTTTCGAGTCCTTAAAGACTTATGCCGCTTAGAGCGAGGAGCCGGACTTATCCGGCCTAGGCGTGGATAGCGCCCCGAACTCGGTCTTCCGAATACTAGGGGCTTCGCCGAAATTTAAAATTATCTTTACCTCTTTACCTCTTTACCTACTAATAAACCAGCTAGTGCTTCTGGTCGTCCGTCGCATGCTTTTGCAAAAAGACCCTTCACTTTTTCGAAAATTGAACCCGCACTCCTATGTAAGTGGCTCTGGGGAAAACGATTCGGTAAAGAATCCCTTTCGCATATCCTCTAATTCTTGGTATTCAGACCGGCAGTTGGAGGCGGCCGCGGCGAACGGGACGGACGAGGTGGCGGAGCAGGGGCCCCGACGAGTGGGGAGCTGGAGGCACAGCGCATCCGGCGCCGCACGGGGACTACGAGCCGGCGGCGCACCTGTCACCGACCAGCGCAGACCCCAAGGCCGTGCCGACGAGGAAGGAGAGAATCAGGATGAGGAGGATGTCGCTACGGCAGCGAAGGTAGCCAGCAGCCTGATGAAGCATCTACGGCCCAGCTTCTCCGGCGCGCCATCCGGAGATGGGACGGACGATCGAGGCGAAGGACGATGGAGAGGTGGTCGGAGGCGGCGAGCTCCAAGGCAGGCGGGTTGATGCGGTTCCAGATGGACGACGGCTTCGCGGGCGGCTGGGCCGAATCAGCTGCCGTGGCCCAAGCGCGGACGAATGTGCGTTCCTCTCGTCGTCGTCCTCCCGACGGCAGGCCAGGCAGGCGGCAAGAGCTTCTCCGTTCTCCTTGGCGACCTCAAGGTCCCGCTCTTCGGGGTGCTGCTCCAGCAGAGCAGCAGCACGCGCCTCGAATGGCAGGGGCGGCCGCCGTGGTTTGAGGACGTGCTGTGGGCGTCGACGGCTACCGCGCCCCGGAGGTGGTGGACGCGCGGCGACACTCTCTGGGCGTGCTCTTGCTGGATCTGCTCAACGGCAAGTCCTCGACGCACGCGTCGCTGTAGGATGGCGATGGTGGCACGCTGGACCTGCCGCGGTTGGTGCAGTCGGTGGTGCGCGAGGAGTGGACGACCGAGGTGATTGGCGTGGAGCTGGAGCGGCTAGGCGCCGCGCCGAGGAGAAGATGGACTCGCTACCGCTGGCACCGGCGAAGCTACGACATAGCACGCCGCTGGCCTGGCCAGCACCGGCGCTCCGCACACATCCCTGCCTGACGGCCCTCCATCACATAGATACACAAACACAACAGCGAGCTTCAGTTATCTGAATTTTCGGTGCAGTGTCGTGATTTGGATGGACGCCCGAACACAACAGCGAGGCCAGCTTCAGTTCTCTGAATCTTCAGTGCAGTGTCGTGATTTGGATGGAATTGGAGACTGTGTCCTTCTCCAACATAAGTCAATTTCCAATGTAATCGAATTCGAGTCTCTGTTCTTCTCCAAGGCAAAAGCATGTAGTACCCGACCCGGATTGGACTTGGCTGTCATAAGGAGGGATCCTCGACCGGAACGTCCATCAGGCCACGTCCCTCGACCAGAATCTCCATCAAATCCCATCACATTGCAACTTTCAGAGGAACATCCAATGTCGCTGGCGGAGGAAAATCATCCGTCCAGCCGTACTATGCCGAGTTCGCCGGCGGAAGAAGAACACCCATCGAGCCCTCCATCGCCTGAGGCGGCTACACAAAGATATTTCTCCCCATGAAAGTTACTACACCTGAGGCTAGCATGTTTGCATCTCTGAATATTTTTTAGAGATTTGTTCATGATTGTTTGTTGTCTGAACAAGACACGTATCTGAAGATTCAGTATTGACTTACACCTTGGAGTTTACATCTGTTGTGGTGTTCCTCTATTCTAAACTGAACCATGCTAATCCGACCAAGTTTGGGCCTACACATAGTCAAAAGTTTGAGTGATAGTTATGTTCCAGTTGCATTTATATTCAGATTTCACAGAAGGAACAAAGTTCCAGGAAAAACAACCTGTTAGTGTGTTCCTTGACGTTATACACCTGAGCACCCCTACTGTTAGCACCAAAATTAGCATTATTCTTGGCATGTATATGAATACTTTGTTTGCATGATTATTTGATTGAAGTAGGGCAGAATAACAGTAAACTGAACCATGAAATTTTAGAACCAGAAAGTAGGCATATACATCGTCATTAGCTCATTTTTCTGAAGTTGCTCCATGTTACTCCAGTTTTAGGTTCTGTCCAGTGATGTTCATCAGACATGTCACAGTGCGTGTATGCTCTAAGCGATAGGCAACGGACTATGGGGAACATATTTGTTTTTTTATAATCATTTTCTGATTGTTGTTTTCCTGTAGGATATGTCATTACTTTTTTTAGTGGGTAGTGACTGCACTACCTAACTGACTATGATGTACTACCTCTGTTTCAACTGATTCCAGCTCAATGTGTCATCACTATTTAAATTATTTATTAGATGCTCGATGAAATTCAGAACTAAGCAATTTTTTCTTCCGTCTTTTCAGTGATGGGAGGTAGATTGAGCTGATAAATTTCTGCACCCACCTTGAGGTCCATAACGTTCTCCTAATTATATGCAGCCCAATTCGTATAGATGTATTTGTTTGAGGGAGAGGACTATCTGTGATCAGAAGCAACAGTATGTGATCATCATGTGTGCGAGAGATGGCAGGAGTATGTGATATGTATTTCTGTGTACACTACTAATATGTATTGACTGTTCATGTTGGTACAGTAGGTTCATGATTGCTTATGGAAACAATAAAATTACTTGAGGAGGATTTTATGAGTATGTACTTTGAGACTTGAGAGGCTGTTATTGACATGGATTCTCCATCTACTAGAGAGGCTGATGTCAAATCAACATTGGAACAAGGGCAATAGAAGTGGAATGAGGTGAAGTCCTATCGATACCTATAATTCATTGATTAACTCAAACAAATGATACTAGACATCAACTACTGCAATTGATCCATGAATATTTGTTAGGTTGTAGTATCTATCTAACATCTAGAAGGGAACAATGCGATGAACATTTTTTTCTCAAGGTTATGTATATGAGTATATCTTTAAAATGTGGTACAGAGAGCAGAAGGTCTTAAATGCTTGCAAATCCTCAGTTTTAAGAGAATAAGATACAGTCTTAATTTATATCCAGATCTATTTTTGTATTATTGGAATTCTGAACAGGAGAAAGTTGTTAGCTCGTCGTGTGGTCGATTTGGTTTCTGGAAATTCTTTCGCATACTATGTTTGAGAGCTTTTGTTCTTGAGTTCTTCTGGTGGAGGGAATCAGAAGTGATTCTTCTGCAATGTGAGGAGATCTCCAAATCAAGCCAGCCTCCAAGAGAAGACAACAAGTAGTACATCTCTACCCAGACGAGCTGAATCTGAACGACTCAGATTGTCATGTTACCGTGTACCAGTCCGGCAGATGTGCAAGTGCAACTACATTGGTTGAGTGTAAGGCAGACTGATTCATCTGCGTGAAGCCAGTATGACAAGGCTAAGTGTACACAAGGTAAAAAAACACAATAAATATGGCCCCTTGATATTTCTGTTTATGGGTTGTTTTTAGGGGAGCTCATAGTTTAGCAGTTCTCTTCTGTGCTAATCTGAATTGTAGGTGGCCCATTGTTTAATTGCTCATGCACATTATTAATTGTGGTTTGCATCGTCAATCTGCACTTTGGTAGGAGCACTTAGGAGTTCCTGACTATTCTCTGGGCAACCTCCTATATTTTATAGTAGTTCAACTTAGCCTTTATTTGTGGCAAACCATGATTCTGTACTACACCTTGGAATCTTTTTTAGCTGATTTATTATGCAAAGTACAGTAGTAAATTTGTTTGGATCTGAACTTATATCACTCTAAGAACTTCTACATAGAATGATTTATCATCACTAGAATATTTATACCCCGTTTTAATGCACGGGCATGTTTTCTTGCAAAATTTATTTTAACTGTTTTTTGCTGGTTGATTATGTTTGGAGTTCCTTTCTTTGTTATTATCTTCATTGCATTGGCAGTTTCTTTTATCCGGTACCATTTTTGTGGTTATATATGCTTTACTTATTCACTTAGAATATCAATGTCTTATCGGTGAATCGGTTCACTTGCACAAGGATCTTGCCAAAATATCAAGTTTCCCGAACATAAAAATTATGTCATTTCGGTGGAACAAAGAATTAATCTCTAGCACGGTGAAACAAATAATTTATCTCTAGCACTAAAATTATGTTTCTTACTAACAAGAATGTACCACTGCAGTATTTTTATTATGTTACGACTAATCGTTGGGTTGCTCCATTAGCAAGAAGTCAATTTGTCAGTGGAAACATAGCTGCAAGGATGCGATATTTCAACTTTGAGGTTACTTAAGCTTTTGGATTTCAGATTTAATTGCCATCATGAAACTGGTATGCAATGGAGCTGCACTTGCACGCACATGCTGATTTCTAAATATCGCACAGTACTATAGTTGTGATCCTCTAAATAGCTTATTTTTTAGCACAGTCTTGCGGAATAGTTACAGTGAACAAAAAGCTTGCATTTGATTGATTTGATTTGTTAGTTTTTTGAATGGCGCTGCCCCTATTAGGCTAAGTAGAAGCACTATACCGGGACTAAAGTACATCAGGTTACCTTTCATGAGGTCAGTGGAATTTTTATAATTTGTGGTATTGGTATTTTTGGAATTATTCTGGGTACAAGGAAAGAAGTGACAGAGAACTGCAATTTTTTGTGGTAAAATTTACTGAAATTGGTGTTTCTTTTCAAGATTATATTACTGTTTGCCCATTTGATCCTTGGATGATCTACTAATTTTCTTTTCTATTACTTGCGGATAATTTGCTTCAGTTCATCAAATTACCTGGGGAAACATGCTCATTGTTTATCTAAAGATATATTGGGCATCAGTCCACCTGTCATGAGGTCTCTAAACTTTTTAGGCATGTTTATTTTCTGAATAATTTATTGGAGATACTATGCTTGGACTCACAAATGCACGTAGTGCTTCCACTAGAGGGATGTTCTTCATTTTTTCTGTGTTATTCCTCTTTCAAGTTTTTGGTCCTTGAAAAGTAATAGTACTTGCTAGGTTTCTAGCTTTACTTTTTTTGTAGTACAAGCTAAATGTATATGCCTGAATTTACATATCAGAGTGTTTGAGTTGATTAAGGGTATGAGAGAGAACAATTTTCATTCTCAAACAACACCCGACATCATTAATTTTCTTATTTACCAATTGAAACACGAGGCAATAATAGCACAACTTAAGTGTGTGAACATATCAATATAAAATGATTGGCCGGATAATGTTTTTTATGCATTCTAGAAGTGGCATTTCCGTGAAATTACAAACTAGCTTTACATTTTTCTCGGAACATTTTGTGAAATTTTATTGGAGAATATTTTTCTCCTTTTCCATCGTTCTTTGCCCATTCGTCCCATTCTGCTCCTGTTTGTCATGAGTAATGTGAGAATAGAGGACGTAAACTTGTGGGGGCTTTTGGCCATGGGGCTATTGGGCTAGAGGCATGTGATATATTTTTCTCCCGTTGCAACGCACGGGCCCTTTTGCTAGTAGAATTCTATGGCTAAGTGAGAGTGATAAAGCATTATAAGTCTGATGGCCTGGTTCGTTGTGCTAAGCGCCTCCCTAGATGGACCCAAGAATGGGAACAAGAGCGCTCAGGTTTATCCCGAACACCCCAGCACTCGTGGCATGGGGGTAGAAGCCGTCGACTTGCATCTCTCAGATTTGATAAACGGCCGCACAGAAGGTAATATTTTAAATTAACAAGCGTTGCTTAATGCATATGAACAAAGTTTTCAGCGTACAGGATAACAGATGCGAGTCTACTCAAAAATTACATCTTTGGAGCATTCACCCGCTATAAGGCGGGCACCCTTCAGGACGCCCTTATAATACATCTCGGGCGTGCAATACTCCTTGCCTGGCGGTGGCGCGTCCGTCAATAGCTTCTCAGCGTCCAGCTTGCCCCATTGCACTTTAGCACGGGCGAGGGCCCGACGGGCACCTTGAATACAGACGGAGCGCTTGACGACTTCAATCCACGGACAAGCGTCCACCAGCCACCACACCAGACCGAAGTAACTCCCAAGCATGGCTTCTCTAGGCCACAGCCGAACTATGAGGCCCTTCATGGCCTGTTCGGCCACCTTGTGGAGTTCGACCAGCTACTTCAGTTGGTCGCTCAGGGGCACCGGATGTCCGGCCTCAGCATATTGAGACCAGAACACCTTTTCCGTCGAGCTCCCCTCCTCGGCTCGGTAGAATGCGGCAGCATCAGACACACTACAGGGCAGATCCGCGAACGCTCCTGGAGAGCTCCGGATTCGGGTAAGTAACAGATAATTTACTTCTATATTCTTGCTTTGCATAAAGAATGCCTTACCCGCCGCTATCTTCTTCATCGCCTCGATCTCCTGGAGGGCCTTCTGGGCTTCGGCCTTAGCGGTCTTGGCACTCTCAAGAGCCAAGGCGAGCTCGGACTCTCGAGTCTTCGAGTCACGCTCCAAACTCTCGTGTTTCTCCACGAGAGCCTGGAGCTCTTGCCGCACCTCCGCCACCCGCGCCTCCTGCTTCTCTCGCTCGGTGCGCTCCAAGGCCGCACTATTTTCGGCCTTGGACACCGCTTCCTTCAGGGTCGCCACCTCGGCCGTGGCCCCTGCAACATTTGCGTTGGTCCTGTCACTATTTGCAACCAAGTATTTCTATATACATTTACATGCGGTATTGCATACCCTCCTTGTCCTCGAGCTGCTTCTTGGCACGGCCGAGCTCGTTCTCGGACCGCTCGAGGCACTCCTTCAATGCATTGACCTTCGCAGTCAGTGCGGCAGAGGTCAGCAGCGCAGCCTGCATTCCCATATTGACATACTTATGTTAGACTCCTGCGTATATCTTTTTAGATCCTTAGCTCGGCTTTTCTTTCCGAACACCAAACTAAGCATCAGGGGCTACTGTCTATGCGGTAACATTTTTATATTTTTTGAATACATACCTCAAAGCCTGTTAACAGACTTGTACAGGCTTCTGTCAGCCCGCTCTTGGCGGACTGAACCTTCTGAATCACTGCACTCATAACAGTGTGGTGTTCTTCGTCGATGGAGGCGCCGTTAAGCACCTCCAGCAAATCGTCTGGTGCCCCCGGGTGGACGGAGGTCGCCGGCGTCGTAGGCTTGCCCTTCTTACGAAGGCGCCGCCTGTCGGACTCTAGAACCCTTGATGGTTCCGGAGCAGTGTCCGGCCCAGGGCCGGACTTAGATCCCTCTGGGGCTTTACCCCCTTTGGGCCTGGAGTCCGGGAGGTCGCCTTGCGGCGCCTCCAGGACCACCTCCTCCTGGTTTAGTCCCTTTTGGGACTCCACCTCGGCATCGTCCGTAGGGAGAGGGGAGGAGGCCGTCGGGAGTGAAGCGCTATTCACGTCCGACGAATCCAGGGAGCCGCTCGTCGAATCGCCGAGCTGAGCCCTGGGCGGACTGCATGATTGAATTCGGCGTCAGAAGGTACCATACAATAGAGGAACACCATAAGTTATTCTGGTATCCGGACACTTACGATTTTGCCAGGGGCTTGACCCTGGATGGCCATTCTTCCCCGCCGTCTTCGGCATCGAAGGCGTAGTCCGGCAGAAGGGTCCTCCCCTTCTTGGACCCTCCGGCCTCCCCAGTTGGGGCGGCCTTCCTTTTCTTTCCTCCCCCCGTTGGAGGGGGAGAGGCTTCTTCTTCTTCCTCCTCCTCGTCCTCAGAGGCGGAGGGTGCTTCGGGGTTGTCAGGCGATGAATCCGACACCACTAGGCGCCGGGAACTCTTTCGAGTCCCGTGGCCTTCTTCTTGGTCTTCCTCTCTGGCACCACGTGAGGTGCCGGGACCAGCAGCCCTGTCAATCGGGCGTCCGCTGGGTCTTATGGTAAGGGAGCCGGACAGTTCACCTGCCCGGACGTCTTCAGCCAGTCCGGTCAAAGGAAAGGGAGGTTAGATCCCACATAGAGTCAGACTATGAAAGATAAGAGTCCCGTAAAGGGTAGAATAGCTTACCTCGCTAGCCTGACGCCACGAGCTGAATCCGCGATCTTCGGTAGCGGATGCGGGTGCCTCAGCACCCTTAAACAGCACCTTCCAGGCATCTTCGTACGTAGTGTCGAAAAGCTTGCTCAAGGTTGGGTGTTGTGCCGGATCGAACTCCCACAATTTGAAGGCCCGTTGTTGGCATGGGAGGATCCGGCGGATGAGCATGACCTGGACTACGTTGACAAGCTTTAGATTCTTGTTCACCAGGTTTTGGATGCAGGTTTGAAGTCCGGTCAGCTCTTCCGAATCCCCCCACGTTAGGCCCGTCTCTTTCCAGGAAGTGAGCCGTGTGGGGAAGCCAGATCGGAATTCGGGGGCCGCCGCCCATTTGGGATCGCGCGTCTCGGTGATGTAGAACCACCCCGATTACCACCCCTTTATTGTCTCCATGAAGGAGCCCTCGAGCCATAGGACGTTGGCCATCCGGCCCACCATGGCATCTCCGCACTTCGCTTGGCGCCCGCCCACTACCTTCGGCTTGACATTAAAAGTCTTCAGCCATAAGCCGAAGTGGGACTGGATGCAGAGGAAGGCCTCGCACACGACGATGAACGCCGAGATGTTGAGGATGAAGTTCGGGGCCAGATCGTGGAAGTCCAGGCCATAGTAGAACATGAGCCCCCGGACGAATGGGTGAAGAGGAAAGCCCAGTCCGCAGAGGAAATGGGGGAGAAATACAACCCTCTCATGGGGCCTAGGGGTGGGGATGAGTTGCCCCTCATCTGGAAGCCGGTGCGCGATGTCGTCAGACAAGTATCCGGCCTTCCTCAACTTTTTGATTTGTCCCTCCGTGACGGAGGAGGCCATCCATCTACCTCCCGCTCCGGACATGATTGGAGAAGGTTGAGGTAGGAAGTGCGGACTTGGGCGCTGGAGCTTGAGTACGCAGGGATGGATAGGCAAAGGAGGAAGAACGCGTTAATGGAAAGGATAGATCCTTATCCCCTTATATGGGCGGCCAAAACTACCAGCCCCCACCAGCCTAATAAAACTCACTTATCTCCCAAGCGCCATGGTTAATGGCACGGTTGGGTTACCCACGCCCGTATTGATGAGAATCCTAGAATAAGGGGACACGATCTCTGCTTTGACAAGACGTGCCAAGGAAACCGCCTCGCTAAATGCGCTGAGGTGGAACAGTAAAATGATCCGAATAAAGGCTTGGCCGTGGCGTGATGTCACGCTGTGGAATACGTCAGCAGATTAGATTTGTGCAAATATTATTCTCTCTACGGTGGTATGTGGAACTTATTTTGCAGAGCCGGACACTATTCTTGTGTTCAACAACTTCTATGAAGTATTCGGAGGAGGAACCCGCCTTGCAATGTCGAAGACAATTTGCGCGCCGGACTCGTCATCATTGAAGCCTGGTTCAGGGGCTACTGAGGGAGTCCTGGATTAGGGGGTGTCCGGATGGCCAGACTATGACCTTTGGCCGGACTCCCGGACTATGAAGATACAAGATTGAAGACTTCATCCCGTGTCCGGATGGGACTTTCCTAGGCGTGGAAGGCAAGCTTGGTGATATGATATGAAGATATCCTCCCATTGTAACCGACTCTGTGTAACCCTAGCCCTCTCCAGTGTCTATATAAACTGGAGAGTTTTAGTCCGTAGGAAGAACAACAATCATACCATAGGCTAGCTTCTAGGGTTTAGCCTCTCTGATCTCGTGGTAGATCAACTCTTGTACTACCCATATCATCAATATTAATCAAGCAGGAGTAGGGTTTTACCTCCATCGAGAGGGCCCGAACCTAGGTAAAAACATCGTGTCCCTTGTCTCCTGTTACCATCCGCCTAGTCGCACAGTTCGGGACCCCCTACCCGAGATCCGCCGGTTTTGACACCGACAATGACCTTTGGTTGTGAGCTTGGAAACAATCTGAAAGGATCGATATAGTTGACTAGAGGGGGGGTGAATAGGCAACTAACAATTTTTTAACTTTTATTTACAAAATTAAACTTTGCATCAAAGTAGGTTGTCTAGATGTGCAACTAGGTGAGCAAACTATATGATGCAACAACAACAGGCACACAAGCAATCAAGGGATGCAACACAATATAAGCTTGCACAAGTAAAGGTGAGAGATAACCAAAGGGGAACCGATGGATACGAGGATGTGTTACTGAAGTTCCTTCCATTTGAGGGGAAGTATGTCTCCGTTAGAGCGGTGTGGAGGCACAATGCTCCCCAAGAAGCCACTAGGGCCACCGTATTCTCCTCACGCCCTCACACAATGCGAGATGTCGTGATTCCACTATTGGTGCCCTTGGAGGCGGTGACCGAACCTTTACAAACAAGGTTGGGGCAATCTCCACAACTTAATTGGAGGCTCCCAACGACACCACGAAGCTTCACCATAATGGACTATGGCTCCGCGGTGACCTCAAGCGTCTAGGGTGCTCAAACACCCAAGAGTAACAAGATCCGCTAGGGATTAGTGGGGGGAATCAAATTTCTCTTGGTGGAAGTGTAGATCGGAGCATTCTCAACCAATCCAAAGCAAATCAACAAGTTCGATTGGCTAGGGAGAGAGATCGGGTGAAAATGGAGCTTGGAGCAACAATGGAGCTTAGGGTTAGAAGAGGTGGTCAACTAGAGGAAGAAGACACCCCTTATATAGTGGAGAGACAAATCCAACCGTTATCTACTTAACCAGCCCGCGACCTGCGGTACTACCACCCCGGACAAGCGGTAGTACCGCAAGGGCTCACGGTACTACCATGGCGGACCGCGGTACTACCGCTGCTACGGCAGGAGGTAGCCCAGGCCTGAAGCACAAAGGCTGAGGGCAGTACTGCCGCTGGCGCGGTACTACCGCTCCCCCTTGCGGTACTACCACAAGGCAGGATTGGACTAGCCTGGGAAGGGCGCGGATGAATAAAAATACATCAGTGCCAACTTCCGCTGAAAATCAAACAGTGCAAAAGTCTGACGCGGTACTACCGCCCACGGCATGCGATACTACCGCGCAGGGAGCGGATGTAAAAAATTACATCCGCCCCTACTTCTGCTCATGTTGTCGTGACAGACCAGGACTCACAGTACTACCGCATGCATGGGGAGCTACTACCGCGCAGGGCGCGGATGTAAAAAATTACATCCGCCCCTACAGCCGCACGAGCGGCTGAGTCTGGTCCGAGGCCGCGGTACTATAGCTCCTCAGGAGCGGTACTACCATGGGCACCTACGGTACTACCGCAACCTCGTGCGGTACTACCGCTCACAGGAGCAGTACTACCGCATGCCCCAGAACAGCAACACTAGGAATCCTTCTCTTTTGCATATATATGAAGAAAACGGAGGATGCTCCAAAGTGCAAAGGGAAAGGCAGTGCAGAGGGAGTAAACATGTACGTGATGATTCCACCCGAACCTTTCCAACGTGGACCCCCTCTTAATAGTTCGGCTTTCTTACGACTCAAATCCACCGAAAAGAAACGTAGAAAAACGCCGTCTTCAATAGTCTTCGAGGGGCACCAAACCGTCTTGTGCCTAGTGACGAAACGTCTGAAATACTCAAGGCACATGATTAGTCCACAAAAGCATTGTCATCAATCACCAAAACACCTTAGGGATAAATATGCCCTTACAATCTCCTCCTTTTTGGTGGATTGATGACAATACGGGATTTGCACAAGGGGACATAATATAGAACATAAGCAAACCTCACATCTCTAAAATATAGACAGGCTCCCCCTAGATGCGTGCTATCTAGATAAGTGCTTTGGACTGCACGACACGTATACTAGGATCAACACCCCCCCTATATTTTAGAGACAGTGCATATCTTGCAACAATAAGGCTAACACTAAACAAGATAGTAAAGATGAGCATAGCATAAATAGCACAATATATCATGAGCTCAATAAGGTACAAAAGAGTGCATATGTCTTACACCATATGATGAAACAAGTCTCACGAGCAAACTAAACCAAAGCAAGCAATGTTCAACGGAACAAACGCGAGCAAAGAAAACACAAGCACGACACAAGACCCGCAAATCCCTACACTCTCTTCCCCTTTGGCATCGAGACGCCAAAAAGGCAGAGAGGACACCTACAACACAAGTGGTGGCTCAAGCGGAGTAATCACTCACACGCTCCTTGTCAGACTCGGCAGCGGGAATGGTCTCCTCGTTGTCCTCCTCAGAATCGGTCCACTTGAAGCTTTGTTTTGCCATCCACTCAGCCTCTGGAGCGATGCGCTCCTCAGAACCGCCAGAAACATCCTCTCCAAAAAGCTGCATAATCTTCTTGTCGCGGCGGCGACTCTCCTTGGAGACAATGTGAGCTCAATATTTGCCCCTTTGCTTGCATACAGAACAATGCCTTCATCTTGCTCTTCAGCCTCTTAGCCCAAGATGGCTCAGAGGTGGGAGGGATGTAGCCCTCAGAGTTGTCCTCGTCCGCTGCCTCCTCCTCATCCTCATCCACATCCACATCCATGGCAGCCACGGCCTTAGCACGAGAAGTGGTGTTAGCCCACTGAGTCTTGACACGGAGCCTAATGGACTCATGTCGAATCCAACTAGGGGCCTCAAACTCATCCTGAGGGTAGAGCTTCTCCCAAGTTGCCGAGATCAAATGAAACAGATAAGGTCCATAGATGGGGACCTTGCGGTTGTATACCGCAAACCGAAGCTCACACCACATGATATGTGAGACATCAAGTGGTAGCATCTGAGAGTTGTGCGCGTCCTCACACAGGAGCAGCATGTCCACAAGATAAGCATGCACCTTGTCCTTGTCACCAATGCGTGGAAAGAGAGTGTTGCGGAAGATCCGGTACATGATGTCAAGGAAGGAGTTGAGCACCCAAGATGACTTACCATTGGAGAGCTTCTTCTCAACATAGAAGGGATGAATCTTATTCTTGTTGGCTGACTCGGGATTGGCATGAGGACGAACACCTTGGGGTGTGATGAGCCCCTCATCCTGAACACCAAGCAAAGTCATGAATTCCTTCCACGTAGCAGTCAGCTACTGACCATTGGTCATCCAAGTCATAGTTCGTTCCTCATTAGGATGAAAGTGCACCGAGGCAAAGAACTGAGCCACATTCTCAGGATCAAAGTCTTTGTGAAAAGAGATGATGTGCTCAATGACAAATTGCTCCACTGGATCCAAAGCCTCACCAAAGTAGTCCCGGTGCTTCTCTTGCCTCATATGATGCATGTCGATCCAGTGCACATCCACATAGATGTTTCGCTTGGCCTTGATCACATCTAGATAAATGAGATTCTGCTGCTTTGTCTAGAATAGGTCATTCCCTTGGAAGTTGGCACGAGGATGCACATAGGGATTGATCTTCCTTCGAGAGATGAACTCAGCAAGTGGCATCTCATCCATGCCCATTGCGGGTTCCTTGTCCTTGGTGGCGGTGGCCTTGGTCCTGCGTTGGGGGCATGGGAGCCCTCTAGAGCTTCATCTTGATTTCACAGACGTTTGGAGCCCGTGTCACGGCTTGGATTGTAACGGCGTGCAGGAGCACCTGAATCACCACCTAAAATACACACCACAAAACAAACACGCAAGACACGCGAGAAGAATTAATGCAAAGACCACAGCAAAATGGTGAAACAAGTAGAACTCACACTTGATAATTGCCACATGAAAGGTTTGACAACAATGGTAGTACTTCTTGGCCGCGCGGTACTAAAAAATTAGTGCCGCTCCTAGTCACGGTAGTACCGTGCGGGCGGTAGTACCGCGCTAGAGGTGCCGTAGTACCGCACGGTTTGAGAAATCGAAGCTGCAAGTGGATATGAGTACAATCGTGACAGCAAAGCGGTACTACGGTCGATCAAATCTACCACGGGGCAACATATCAAGTACTATCTCTATGCATTACTACTCTCCTACATCCTACTCTTGCAAAGATTTGGCCTAAAATCTTAGAAACAACATGCATCTCCCCAAAACCTAGAAGCGAAAGCACAAACCAAAGAGAGAGGGATTTGGGGAGAAACCTTGTTCCATGGCAAGAGGAAGTGGTGGGGAACGATCCCACTGGTCGGAATCCTAGGAGAGCAGCCAGAGATGGAGATCCGGCGAGGGCCTCCGACACCGTTCTTGGGCAGCAGAGAGAGGCGACGTGGGGATAAAGAGTGAATGGGTATGGGGGAGTTGGAACTCCCCCTTCCGCTCTTAACCCCACGCGCTCGCTACTCCGCGGTAGTACCGCGCGTCCTTGCAGTAGTACCGCCCAGGTGGAAGTACCGCGCCGTGGGCGGTAGTACTGCTCCACCAGCGGTAGTAAAAAATTACAGTCGTGTTGGTTGCAGTAGTACCGTGTCCTTGCGGTAGTACCGTGGCAGGCCACGGTAGTACCGTGAACCCAAGAAAATGCAGTTTCAAACAAAAGGAAGAAACACCTTTGCATGGAACCTTCAAGCGAAAGAACACACCTACGCACTGACAAATGAGACACCACAAGCACAAGCTCGACACGAAGAAAGAAAAGCAAGAGACAACAAGGACCAAAAACGAGACCCAACCTCTCCAAGGAGAGGGAGGTGGCCAGAGCCACCTATGTTTGAGTCGATTGGTATGGCACCGCAAAGAATTATCCTTGGGCCCATGACCAAAACTCGTCTTTGAAGCACAAGTACCATAAAAATGGCTAATGTGAAAGAGTTGATCAGTTTATGCATAATGGGGGGGAGGGAAAGTTCATTGAGAGAACAACACTTCCCCTATGTCCATGCCTACATCTAGACAAGAATGCATGATGAGTGTGGTGGGGTGTGCAAGGGTTCAAATCACATTGCTCGAATCCATGATATTTAGCTCATGCCTTAACTCGCGAAATCTTGCTTCATCCAAGGGCTTCGTGAAAATATATGCAAGGTTATCATGAGTTTTGACATACATGAGTTTGATCTCCCTTCGCCTAATGTGATCCAGGATGAAGTGATACCGAATCTCAATATGCTTCATCTTGAAGTGTTGCACTGGGTTGAGAGAGATCTTGATGGCACTTTCATTGTCACGCCAAAGAGGCACTTCGTCACAAGTGACACCGTAATCCTTTAAATTTTGCCTCATCCATAGGAGTTGAGCACAACAACTACCAGCAACCACATACTCTGCTTCAGTGGACGAGAGAGATACGCAACTTTGCTTCTTAGAAGACCAACTCACTAAAGAGCAACCAAGTAATTGGCACCCTTCGGAGGAGGACTTCCTATCCACTTTGTCTCCCGCCCAATCTGAATCTGTGTAGCCCAAAAGATCAAAGTTGGCTCCTCTTGGGTACCATAAGCCAAAGTTTGGGGTATGAGCCAAATATCAAAAGATTCGCTTGACCGCCACAAAGTGGCTTTCCTTAGGTGCGGCTTGAAACCATGCACAAATACCCACACTCAACATGATATCCGGTCTAGATGCACAAAGGTAAAGCAAGGATCCAATCATGGAGCGATATACCTTTTGATCCATCGCTTTACCATTGAGATCAATGTCAAGTTGGCATTTGACGGGCATTGGAGTGGAGGCTGGCTTGACATCACTTAGCTTGAATCTCTTGAGCATGTCTTGAGTGTATTTGGCTTGGTTGATGAAGGTTCCTTCTCTTCTTTGCTTGATTTCGAACCCGAGAAAGAACTTCAACTCTCCCATCATAGACATCTTGAACTTTGAGGTCATGAGAGCGGCAAATTCTTCATTGAAAGCTTTGTTAGGTGAACCAAAAATAATATCATCAACATATAGTTGGCACACAAACAACTCCCCTTTGACCTTCTTAGTAAAAAGAGTGGGGTCGATTTTCCCGATTTCGAACCCACGATCTTGTAACAACTCCGTAAGATGCTCATACCACACACGTGGGGCTTGTTTAAGGCCATAGAGCGCCTTGTGGAGTTGGTACACATGATCGGGGAAATAGGGATACTCGAACCCCGGGGGTTGTTTGACATACACCAACTCATTAATGGGACCATTAAGAAAAGCACTCTTCACATCCATTTGTTGCAACTTGAAATTATGATGAGAAGCATAAGCAATCAATAAATGAATAGATTCAAGGCGAGCAATGGGAGCAAAGGTTTCATCGTAGTCGATACCTTCAACTTGGGAGTAGCCTTGTGCCACCAAACGAGCCTTGTTGGCGAACAATGATCCCATGAGCATCTTGCTTGTTCTTGAATATACACTTGGTTCCAATGACATTCAATGTTGGGGATATCGCTTATCGGGAACTTATCGGTCGACCCAAGATAAGGGGTAAATCGGCCAGTTTATCGGCATATCGCCTGATTTATCACCATATCGGCTAATTTATCGGCCGATTTATCTTATCGGCCAGACAAAGTTAAGTGATAAATCGGCCGATTTATCGGAATATCGGAAGATATCTTGAACAGTGATGACATTATGATTCCCGGATGGCCTTGGCACTAACTTCCATACTTGGTTGTGCT
This sequence comes from Triticum dicoccoides, assembly GCF_002162155.2. Taxonomy (NCBI): domain Eukaryota; kingdom Viridiplantae; phylum Streptophyta; class Magnoliopsida; order Poales; family Poaceae; genus Triticum; species Triticum dicoccoides. Next base: position 483,232,845 of record NC_041389.1, on the reverse strand, counting down.
CGAAGTTGTTGAGTTCTTCATGCATGGCATTGAGCCAATCCGGATCCTCGAACGCCTCATAAACCTTTTGGGGTTCGACACAAGAAACAAACACGTGATGTTCACAATAGTTTGCTAATTGTCTACGAGTGCTTACCCCCTTTCTTAGGCTTTCAACCACATTCTCCATGATATGACCTTTGGTAGTGAGCTTGGAAGCGATCTTCGCGGCACGACGCTCTAATTCCTCCTCGGATGTGAAAAGAGGAGGGGTTACTTGATCATCTTGAGCGCGGTCTTGAGCTTATTCTTGATCTTGAACTTGCTCTTGATCATGAACTTGCTCGAAGGGGAGAACTTGACCTTGGGCATCATTTGGTGGTTCACCACCATCTTGAGGTTGATCTTGCCCTTGATCTTGTTCATGAGGTTGAGGGCCTTCACTTGGTTCTTTGGAAGCGTGTGGGTCTTGGGTTGGTGATGGCTCCACTTGAGTGGAGCATTTTCCTTCTCCTTCAGCCACAAGGGGTTCCTCAATGGGTAGGATATGACCAACACCCATTCTTCTTATGGCTGATGAGTTTCATCACCTACATCACAAGTACCACTTTGCTCCACTTGGGAGCCATTATTCTCGTCAAACTCCACGTTACACGTCTCCTTAGTGAGTCCGGTGGACTTGTTGAGGACACGGTAAGCATGAGAGTTTGTAGCATAACCAACAAATATGCCCTCATAAGCTCTAGCCTCAAATTTAGACAAATGAACACCTTTCTTAAAAATGAAACACTTACATCCGAACACCCGGAAGTACTTGAGGTTGGGCTTGTTACCGGTAAGTATTTGATAAGGAGTCTTCTTCAAGCCTTTGCGGAGGTAGAGCCAATTGGATGCATGACATGCTGTGTTGATGGCTTCGGCCCAAAAGTTGTAAGGAGACTTGAACTCCGCCATCATGGTCCTTGCCGCATCCATCAACGTCCGGTTCTTCCACTTTGCTACACCATTTTGATGAGGGGTGTAAGGTGCAGCATATTGATGCTTGATCCCCTCATCACTAAGAAACTCATCCAAGGTGTAGTTCTTGAACTCGATGCCGTTGTCACTCCTTATTATCAAGATCTTTGCATCAGGTTGATGTTGGGCTTCATTTGCAAAGTCGATGACGGTTTGTTGAGTCTCGCTCTTCCTCCTGAAGAAATATACCAAAGTATATCTTGAATAGTCATCCACGATCACCAAGAAATACTTTCTACCCCCAAGACTATCAAAGTATGGAGGCCCAAAGAGGTCCATGTGATGGAGCTCCAAGGGTCTCTTCGAGTAGATGATAGTCGTGGGAGGGTGAGCCTTCTCATGAAGCTTTCCTTCTATACAAGCACTTCACGCACGATCTTTGGAAAAACGAACATTTGTTAGTCCACGAACATGGTCCCCCTTGAGAAGACTTTGCAAAGATCTCATATTGACGTGGGCTAAACGGTGATGCCAAAGCCATCCCACATCAACTTTAGCCATTAGGCATGTTGCGGTCTTAGTGGGTCGCTCCGAAAAGTTAATCACATAAAGACCGTTCTCGACATGCCCAACAAAGGCTACTTTAAGAGTCTTGCTCCATAAGAGGGACACGGTATCAATAAAAGAAAGTGGCAAAGCCCATGAGTGCAAGTTGACGGACGGAAAGTAGATTGTAAGCAAGGGACTCAGCAAGCATGACTTTGTCGATCGTGAGATCATGAGAAATGACAACCTTGCCAAGACCCAATACCTTAGAAGACGAGGCATCACCCCACTCGACGTTGGTGGGCATAGATGGAATCTTTTGCACGTCCACCACCAAGTCCTTGCTTCCGGTCATATGATTTGTTGCTCCACTATCGAGCAACCATGATCCCCCACCAGAAGCAAACACCTACAAGACATCAATGCTTGGTTTTAGGTACCCATTTTTTAATGGGTCCTTTGATGTTAGTAACAAGGGTCTTAGGAACCCAAATAGACCATTCAATGTACTCATAAGGAGAACCAACAAATTTAGCATACACATGCCCATCACTAGCACGGCATAACACATAAGAAGGGTTAAAGTCGCCCACTTTGTTGGAAGGGGTGGCATTGACCTTTTTGACATCACCACCCTTCGCATTGTTCTTCTTCTCCTTAGGAGCACCCTCTCCCTCGTTCACAAACGTCTGCTTGAGAGGGGGGGGGGGTCGTTTGGTCTTGTCGTTCTTCTTCTTGTTCTTGGACTTGGGTGCGAACCCAACTCCCTCCTTGGCCACAACTTCCTTTTGATTGCTCAAAAGGTCATTGAGGTTCTTCTCACCTTGAATGCATGTCACAAGGCCTTTCTCAAGTTGCTCTTTCAACTTGGCATTCTCCTCCACAAGATGCACATGCTCACAACACGGGTTAGTAGCATTTGCATTATCAATTAATACCATATGAGGAAAGGTGGCCTTCTCCCTGGTTAGCTTCACTTGGAGTTGATCATGAGACTCCTTGAGTTTAGCATGAGCACCCTTCAAGACCTTGTGGGCCATGTCGAGTAAGTCAAACTCCTTCTCGAGTCTAGCATGGTCAACCCCAAGTTTAGCCTTCTCGAAATTTAGCACACGATGAACAACGAGAGCATGATCAAGATCTTTCTTTAATTTAGCATGGTCATCATTGTCTGACTCCTCAAGAGCCAAACGATGCCCACGCTCTTCCTCAAAAGCATTAGAGAGATCCAATATCTCATCGGCATAGTCACGACTATGACCTTCCATCTTAGAGATGGTTTCTTCATGAGCCTCGATCATGCCATTGGCTTTACCAAGTTGTTCCAAGAGAGCAACAAAGTGCTTCTTGGATTTGCCCTTGAGCTTACTCATAAAAGACTCAAATTCATTCACTTCCTCATTAGACCCCTCACTTTCATCAATGCAATCCGTCAAGGAGGGATTAGTAATGATGGTGGTTTTGGTGTTGGGGGTTACCTTGTTAGTGGCTTTAGCCATGAGGCACTTGGCGGTGATGTTCTCGTTGGGTGAATCGAAGAGAGACACCCGGGGAGTTGTGGCAATGGCAAGAGGCCATGACCATTGCTTCACCATCTTCATCATCATCGTCATCCTCATGGTATTCTTCTTGAACCACCAACACACAAATAGGAGTATTTTTGGTGAAGTTGTTCTTGTTTGGGAAGGACTTGGCTTTGTCCTTCCAGATGAGCTTGCTACCATTGTCTTCCCGCTTCTCGTAAGGACAATCCACAACAAAGTGGCTCACATTTCCACAATTGTAACAAGTTCTCACTCGTTGATTGCCCTTGAAACCACTTGAGTTGCTCTTGTTGAAGTTGGGCCTTGTATTCTTCTTGCTCCAAAATTTCCTTGAAGCAAGAGCCATGTGCTCATGATAATCATATTTTGTATCTTCGGGGTTGCTTTCCTCATCTTCCTCTTCTTCCTTAATAACCTTGGCCTTCAAGGCAAGGTTGGGCTTCTTTGTTCTTTGATAACGCAACACAGCATTGTCGGCGGTCTTGTCCAAGATGCTCATTGCCACGAACTCATCCAACACTTCATTTGAGGTCATGGAGTGGAAGTCCGGTCTTTGACGGATGACCGAGGACATGGCCTTGTTGTAGGGCATCATGAACTTGAGAAACTTGCGCTTGATCCAATTGTTATCCGTGTCCTTGCTCCCATGATCTCGGAGTGAGACCGCGAGTTTGGTTACTCTCCGGAAGAGCTCATGAGGTTCTTCATCTTCTTTCATTGCAAACTCATCGGCTTCATCTTGAGCCACTTCATAGTTGGAGCGTTGAATGCTTGCGCTTCCCCTGTAGAGAGAAAAAACACAATGACATGCGTCTTTGGCCATGGTGAAGGGTCGAAGATAAGGGAAATCTTCAGGGGGAATAGCATCTTGGATGATGAAGAGAGCAGTCTCATTGAATTGATTATCCACGGCTTCTCTAGGGGTGAAGTTGCTTCGGTCATGTGGATAGAAACCTTCTTCAATGATTCTCCAAAGATTAGTATTCACATGATTTAAATGACGCTTGAAGTGGTAAACCCAAGAATCAAAGTCCTCATTTTTCACAATCTTAGGAGGAGGACCGGCATGATTTAAATGAGTAGAGGGAATCGGTCCTCCATAGATTGGAGGTTCCACATGGGCATAGATGTCGGTGCCATTTCTACCACTAGTAGAAGGACCCTTTTCACTAGTAGCTTCCCCCTTGTCGGAGTTAGCATCCGTCACCTTGTTAGTGGGATCACCCACTTTCATCGGCGAGGTAGATAGTTTAAGTCCTTCTAAGAATTTATTAAATATGCTTTCGACCTTGGTCATCATGGAGGTTTTCAATGTGTCCAAAGCCACATTGAATTCCTCACGAGAGACCGCGGTTCCCCCAGTGGCTGTAGACGAGCTCGGATTCACACATGAGTGCTCCTCCCCACTGTCTATGGTGTCAACCATACTCTTCGGATGGCAAAGTCCTTAATAAAGAGTCAAGGCTCTGATACCAATTGAAAGGATCGATATATTGACTAGAGGGGGGGGGGGCTGAATAGGCAATTAACAATTTTTTAACTTTTCTTTACCAAATTAAACTTTGGATCAAAGTAGGTTGTCTAGATGTGCAACTAGGTGAGCAACCTATATGATGCAACAACAACAAGCACACATGCAAGCAAGAGATGCAACACAATATAAGCTTGCACAAGTAAAGGTGAGAGATAACCAAAGGGGAACCAATGGAGACGAGGATGTGTTACCGAAGTTCCTTTCTTTTGAGGGGAAGTACGTCTCTGTTAGAGCGGTGTGGAGGCACAATGCTCCCCAAGAAGCCACTAGGGCCACCGTATTCTCCTCACGCCCTCACACAATGCGAGATACCGTGATTCCACTATTGGTGCCCTTGGAGGTGGTGACCAAACCTTTACAAACAAGGTTGGGGCAATCTCCACAACTTAATTGGAGGCTCCCAATGACACCACGAAGCTTCACCACAATGGACAATGGCTCCGCGGTGACCTCAAGCATCTAGGGTGCTCAGACACCCAAGAGTAACAAGATCCACTAGGGATTAGTGGGGGAATCAAATTTCTCTTGGTGGAAGTGTAGATCGGAGCCTTCTCAACCAATCCCGAGCAAATCAACAAGTTTGAATTGGCTAGGGAGAGAGATCAGGCGAAAATGGAGCTTGGAGCAACAATGGAGCTTAGGGTTAGAAGAGGTGGTCAACTAGAGGAAGAAGACACCCCTTATATAGTGGAGAGATAAATCCAACTGTTATCTACTTAACCAGCTCGCGACCTGCGGTACTACCGCCCCGGACAAGCGATACTACCGCAAGGGCTCACGATACTACCACGGCGGACCGCGGTACTACTGCTGCTACGGCAGGAGCTAGCCCAGGCCTGAAGCGCAAAGGCTGAGGGCGGTACTGCCGCTGGTGCGGTACTACTGCTCCCCCTTGCGGTACTACCGCAAGGCAGGATTGGACTAGCTTGGGAAGGGCATGGATGAATAAAAATACATCCATGCCAACTTCCGCTAAAAATCAAATAGTGCAAAAGTCCGACGCGGTACTACCGCCCACGGCATGCGATACTACCGTGCAGGGAGCGGATGTAAAAAACTACATCCGCCCCTACTTCGGCTCATGTTGTCGTGCCAGACCAGGACTCATGGTACTATCGCGCGCATGGGGCGGTACTACCGCGCAAGGCGCGGATGTAAAAAATTACATTCGCCCCTACAGCCGCACGAGCGGCTGAGTCTGGTCCGAGGCCACGGTACTACAACTCCTCACGAGCAGTACTACCGTGGGCACCTACGGTACTACCACAACCTCGTGCGGTACTACCGCAGGAGCCTGCGGTACTACCGCTCACAGGAGCAGTACTACCGCATGCCCCAGAACAGCAACATAGGAATCCTTCTCTTTTGCATATATATGAAGAAAACGGAGGATGGCCCAAAGTGCAAAGGGAAAGGCGGTGCAGAGGGAGTAAACATGTATGTGATGATTCCACCCGAACCTTTCCAACGCGGACCCCCTCTTAATAGTACGGCTTTCCTACGACTCAAATCCACCTAAAAGAAACGTAGAAAAACACCGTCTTCAATAGTCTTTGAGGGGCACCAAACCGTCTTGTGCCTAGTGATGAAACGTCTGAAATACTCAAGGCACACGATTAGTCCACAAAAGCATTGTCATCAATCACCAAAACACCTTAGGGATAAATATGCCCTTACACAATCTTCACGGCACGACGCTCTAATTCCTCCTTAGGAGTTGAAGGAGGAGCGGAAACTTGATCATCTTGAGCATCATCTTGATCTTGAGCTTGCTCTTGATCTTGAACTTGCTCGGAAGGGAGAACTTGACCTTGGGCATCACTTGGTGGCTCACCACCATCTTGATGTTGATCTATCTTGCCCTTGATCTGTTTCATGAGGTTGAGGGCCTTCACTATGTTCTTTGGAAGCGTGTGGGTCTTGGTTTGGTGATGGCTCCACTTGAGTGGAGCGTTGTCCTTCTCCTTCGGCCACAAGGGGTTCCTCAATGGGTAGGATATGACCAATACCCATTCTTCTTATGGCTTGGGGAGGAATTTCATCACCTACATCACAAGTACCACTTTGCTCCACTTGGGAGCCTTTATTCTCGTCGAACTCCATGTTACACGTCTCCTCAATGAGTCCGGTGGACTGGTTGGGGACACGGTAAGCATGAGAGTTTGTAGCATAACCAACAAATATGCCCTCATGAGCTCTAGTCTCAAATTTAGACAAACGAACACCTTTCTTGAGAATGAAACACTTACACCCGAACACCCGGAAGTACTTGAGGTTGGGCTTGTTACCGGTGAGTATTTCATAGGGAGTCTTGTTCAAGCCTTTGTGGATATAGAGCCGATTGGATGCATGACATGCTGTGCTGGTGGCTTCGACCCAAAAGTTGTAAGGAGACTTGAACTCCACCATCATGGTCCTTGCCGCATCCATCAACGTTTGATTCTTCCTCTCCGCGACACCATTTTGTTAAGGGGTGTATGGTGCAGAATATTGATGCTTGATCCCCTCATCACTAAGAAACTCATCCAAGGTGTAGTTCTTGAACTCGGTGCCGTTGTCACTCCTTATTGTCAAGATCTTTGCATCATGTTGACGTTGAGCTTCATTTGCAAAGTCGATGATGGTTTGTTGAGTCTCACTCTTCCTCTTGAAGAAATATACCCAAGTATATCTTGAATAATCATCCACAATCACCAAGCAATACTTTGTACCCCCAAGACTATCAAAGGATGGAGGCCCAAAGAGATCCATGTGAAGGAGCTCCAAGGGTCTCTTCGAGTAGATGATAGTCATGGGAGGGTGAGCCTTCTCATGTAGCTTTTCTTCGATACAAGCACTGCATGCACGATCTTTGGCAAAACTAACATTTGTTAGTCCATGGACATGGTCCCCCTTGAGAAGACTTTGCAAAGATCTCATATTGACGTGGGCTAAACGGCAATGCCAAAGCCATCCCACATCAACTTTAGCCATTAGGCATGTTGCGGTCTTAGTGGGTCGCTTCGAAAAGTTAATCACATAAAGACCGTTCTCGACATGCCCAACAAAGGCTACTTTAAGAGTCTTGCTCCACAAGAGGTCCATGGTATCAATATCAAAGAAAGTGGAAAACCCCATGAGTGCAAGTTGACGAACAGAAAGTAAATTGTATGCAAGGGACTCAACAAGCATGACTTTCTCGATTGTGAGATCATGAGAAATGACAACCTTGCCAAGACACAATACCGTGGAGGACGAGGCATCGCCCCACTCGACATTGGTGGGCATAGATGGAATCTTTTGCACGTCCACCACCAAGTCCTTGCTTCCGGTCATATGATTTTTGGCTCCACTATCGAGCAACCATGATCCCCCACCGGAAGCAAACACCTACAAGAGATCAATGATTGGTCTTAGGTACCGATTTTGTAATGGGTCCTTTGATGTTAGTAACAAGGGTCTTAGGAACCCAAATAGACCATTCAATGTACTCGTAAGGAGAACCAACAAATTTAGCATAAACATGCCCATCACTAGCACAACACAACACATAAGAAGGGTTAAAGTCGTCGGCTTTGTTGGAAGGGGTGGCATTGCCCTTTTTGACGTTGCCACACTTTACATTGTTCTTCTTATCCTTACAAGCACACTCTCCCTCCTCCAGAAAGGTTTTCTTGAGAGGGGGAGGTCGTTTGGTCTTGTCATTCTTCTTCTTGTCATTGGACTTGGGTGCGAACCCAACTCCCTCCTTGGCTACAACTTCCTTTTGATTGCTCAAAAGGTCATTGAGATTCTTCTCACCTTGTATATACGACACAAGGCCTTTCTTAAGTTGCTCCTTCAACTTGGCATTCTCCTCCATAAGATGCACATGCTCACAACACGGGTTAGTAGCATTTGCGTTATCAATTAATACCATATGAGGAAATGTGGCTTTCTCCTTGGTTAGCTTCACTCGGAGTTGATCATGAGACTCCTTGAGGCTAGCATGAGCACCCTTCAAGGCCTTGTGAGCCTTGTCAAGTAAATCAAACTCGTCTTTGAGTCTAGCAAGATCAACCCCAAGTTTAGCCTTCTCGGAGTTTAGCACACGAGAAACAACAAGAGCATGATCAAGATCTTTCTTTAATTTAGCATGGTCATCGTTGTGTGACTCCTCAAGAGCCAAATGATGCCCACGCTCTTCCTTAAGAGCATTAGAGAGATCCGATATCTCATCGGCATAGTCACGACTATGACCTTCCATCTTATAGATGGTTTCGTCATGAGCCTCGATCATGTCATTGGCTTCACCAAGTTGTTCCAAGAGAGCAACGAAGTGCTTCTTGGATTTGCCCTTGAGCTTACTCATAAAAGACTAAAATTCATTTATCTCTTCATTAGACCCCTCATTTTCATCAATGCAATCCATCAAGGAGGGATTAGTAATGATGGTAGTTTTGATGTTGGGGGTTACCTTGTTGGTGGCTTTGGCCATGAGGCACTTGGCGGTGATGTTCTCGTTGGGTGAATCGAAGAGAGACACCCGTGGAGTGGTGGCAATGGCAATGGAGGCCATGGCCATGACTTCACTATCTTCATCATCATCACCATCCTCATTGTATTCTTCTTGTGCCACCAACCCTTTGGTTGGAGTCTTCTTGGTAAAGTTGTTCTTGTTGGGGAAGGACTTGGCTTTGTCTTTTCGGATGAGCTTGCCACCATTGTCTTACCGCTTCTCGTAAGGGCAATCCGCGACAAAGTGGCTCACATTGCCACAATTGTAACATGTTCTCACATGTTGCTTGCCCTTGAGGCCACTTGAGTTGTTCTTGTTGAAGTTGGGCCTTATGTTCTTCTTGCTCCAAAATTGCCTTGAAGCAAGAGCCATGTGCTCATGATAATCATATTTCATATTTTCGGGGTTGCTCTCCTCATCTTCCTCTTCTTCCTCTTCTTCCACACTAACCTTGGCCTTCAAGGTAAGGTTGGGCTTCTTTGCTCTTTGAGAATGCAAGACCGCATTGTCGGCGGTCTTGTCCAAGATCCTCATTTCCACAAACTCATCCGACACTTCATTTGAGGACAAGGTGTGGAAGTCCGGACTTCGATTGATGACGGAGGACATGGCCTTGTGGTAGGGCATCATGGCCTTGAGGAACTTGCACTTGATCCAATTGTCATCCGTATCCTTACTCCCATGATCTCGGAGTGAGACCGCGAGAGTGGTCAATCTCCGGTAAAGCACACGAGGTCCTTCATCTTCATTCATTGCAAACTCATCGGCTTCATCTTGCACCACTTCATAGTTGGAGCATTGAATGCTAGCGCTTCCCTTGTAGAGGGAAACAACATGGTGCCATGCTTCCTTGGCCATGGTGAATGGTCGGAGATGAGTAATATCTTCGGGTGGAATTGCATCTTGAAGGATGAAGAGAGCATTCTCATTGAATTTATTATCCGCGGCTTCTCTTGGGGTGAAGTTTCTTGAGTCATGTGGATAGAAACCTTCTTCAATAATTCTCCAAAGATTAGTGTTAACATGTTTTAAATGACGCTTAAAGCGACAGACCCAAGCATCAAAATCTTCATTTTTCGCAATCTTAGGAGGAGGGCCGGCATGATTTAAATGAGTAGAGGGAATCGGTCCTCCATAGGTAAGAGGAGGTTCCACATGGGCAAACATGCCATTTCCATTTCTACCACTAGATAAAGGAACTCTTTCACTAGAAGCTCCCCCCTTATCGGAGTTGGCATCCACCACCTTGGTAGTGGGACCGACCACTTCCAACGGTGCAGTGGATATTTTGAGGCCATCAAGAAAGTTTTTAAGCATGCCTTTGACCTCGGCCGTCATGGAGGTTTTCAATGTGTCCAAAGCCACATTGAATTCCTCACGTGAGACCGAGGTTCCCCCATCGGCCGTAGACGAGGAAGGATTCACACCGGGGTGCTCCTCCTCATCGTCTATGGTGTCAACCATACTCTTCGGATGGCAAAGTCCTTAATAAAGAGATGAGGCTCTGATACCAATTGAAAGGATCGATATAGTTGACTAGAGGGGGGATGAATAGGCAACTAACAATTTTTAGCTTTTCTTTACCAAATTAAACTTTGCATCAAAGTAGGTTGTCTAGATATGCAACTAGGTGAGCAACCTAAATGATGCAAGAACAAGAAGCAGACAAGCAAACAACGGATATAACACAATATAGCTTGCACAAGTAAAGGTAAGAGATAACCAAAAGGGGAACCGATGGAGACGAGGATGTGTTACCGAAGTTCCTTCCATTTGAGGGGAAGTACGTCTCCGTTAGAGCGGTGTGGAGGCACAATGCTCCCCAAGAAGCCACTAGGGCCACCACATTCTCCTCACGCCCTCACACAATGCGAGATGCCGTGATTCCACTATTGGTGCCCTTGGAGGCGGTGACCGAACCTTTACAAACAAGGTTGGGGCAATCTCCACAACTTAATTGGAGGCTCCCAACGACACCAAGAAACTTCACCACAATGGACTATGGCTCCGCGGTGACCTCAACCGTCTAGGGTGCTCAAACACCCAAGAGTAACAAGATCCGCAAGGGATTAGTGGGGGAAATCAAATTTCTCTTGGTGGAAGTGTAGATCGGGGCCTTCTCAACCAATTCCTAGAAAATCAACAAGTTTGATTGGCTAGGGAGAGAGATCGGGCGAAAATGGAGCTTGGAGCAATAAAGGAGCTTGGGGATGGAAGAGGTGAGTCTTCTTGGAGAAGAAGACCCCTTTATATAGTGGGGGGACACATCCAACCGTTATGCAGCCCGCAGCCCGCATCTAGGCGGTACTACCGTTGCCGGAGCGGTAGTACCGCTGCCACAGTGGCACTACCGCTGTGGCAAGCAGGCATAGGGCAACTAGGGCTGAGGGAGAAGAAGTACACACACTAGGGTGGTACTACCGCCCTAAGGGCGGTACTACCGCCGATAAGCGGTACTGCCGCTCCCTACAGCCGCTGGAAAACACGGGAGGGCAGCGAGCTGAGCGGCAGTTGGAGCGGATGTAGGAGCGGTACTTTTGCTAATCAAGTAGTACTACCGCACCCTACTGTCGTCCCTACTACCGCTCCCCTGCGTGGTCCTTTACGGAAATCCGACACGAAAAATCGAGACCATAGCAGGGGCGGTAGTATCAGCGGCACTAACAAGCGGTACTACCGCCGATATGCGGTACTACCGCCCTGGCCGTGGTACTACCGCTTGGCACCCAACACCCCTTGTTTTGCACAGCATGAATACTCCAAAGAAGCAGGAAGAAGGCGAGGGAGCAAGGAAAGTGTGAACGTGATGATTCCACCCCTACTCTTCCGAAACGGATCCCCTCTTGATAGTACGGTTATCCCTACGACTCAATTCCACCGAAAAGAAACGAAGGAAAATAATCCTCTAAAGTTAGGTCCTCGAGGGGTAACAATCGCACAGTGCCCTTATATTAGATAACCTGAAAAGCTTAATGCACACGATTAGTCCGCAAAAGTATTGTCATCAATCACCAAAACAAATCAGGGAAAAAGATGCCCTAACACCATTTCATATCGTGCGGGCCTGGTTGGGGTGTATGCGGGCAACCAAACACATCATAAGATATTGCAGCATGTTTCCAATGTTTTGTTAACAATCTTGCCATCTTCGAGGAGTCCTAGCGCATACACTAAGGGCGTGTTTGGTTGCTGTAGGCTACAGTAGCTGCATTGCATAGTCTTCTCAACTCAGCTGGCTATACAAATGCAGCCTCAAATGCACCATCTGCAAGTTGTTTGGTTGCCTGCATGGGTTGAACCACACTGCCTGGTGTTTGGTTGCCTGTATGTTAGTGGACAAACCAAAGGCATGGTGTTTGGTTGTATGCAACGCCCGGAGTGTGGTAACCTCTTTGGCTAGTTGATGAGGTTACCAGCACACTTCAACACAACCATGTAGCACATATCATAAGCAAAGCAGAGTATAAACAGAGGATCAACTACTTAAGAGCATATTTCAGATAAGCAGTACCACACTTCATAACAGTTCAAAGCATAACCATAAACAGTTCAAAGAAGACTCGATAGTAATTAAAAAGGAGGTGCCCCAGCCCTACTCCTTGGTGGCGAAGGCTTCGTCGTGCTTCCCGCACTTGTTAACAACCTCGATGCCATCCTCGTCGAAGATGTTGACCTTGAGGGTGTCGGGAGTGAGGAGCTTGAACGTCACCATGTAGCCGATCTTGATCTGATGAACAACTGCATAGGTGGCCCAACCCTGATCCAGGGTCACCCTGCCATTCGTCAGCTTCACCGTCACCTTCCAGGAGCAGCCGGTGTTGTTCCTGAGCTTGAACTCCGTCGGCACCGCAAAGAAGTGCTTGGTGAAGTCGATGGGCATGAGGATGTAGTCAAGCTTCGGTGCAAGGATGACCTTGCAGAAGTGAGTTGGGCCATCCTCCTCATGCTAGTGGCCATAGTTGCAGTGCTTGTTGCTGGGGGGCTCCTCCATGCACTCGTCGTCACCAACCTCAGGCATCTTGGGGTCTTCATCGGTGGTGGGCGGCAGCACAACCTCGTCGGACATTGGATGAAGGGGCTGCTTGCCCTTGTTGTCAACGGCCGGGACCACCTCGGTGCCCATCTCATTGCTCTCCTCGATCTGCACACAATTCATGGAGTCAGGCACAACACAAAGTTCATGGCTTATTGAAGAGCATGTAGTTAAAACGGCATGACTGTCACTCTTCTCCTCCTTTTCATCGCCCCTATATTTACTCACCCTGCCCACCACTACTTACCCACCCCCTCTCTTCTCTCACTATCAACCTTCCTCCTCTCCATTGCCATGAGCTCTAGCTCCAGCTCCAACGCCAATCCCTTCCCTTGGGGTATTGGCTAGAGGGCCTTCTTCCTCGGGTGGTCGGCTGGTGACCGCACCAAGTTCGAGAACACCATGGAGGTGTGCTCGAACTTCGGCTCCATGGCTGAGATGCAGAAAGTATCTGATGCAGTGGCTCTCAAGAGCTGAAGATGATGATTCCTGACCCAGCGAAGGGCGTGATGGCAGTCGACATCACCGCTGGGCCATGAATCAGGCCGTCTCCGACGATGCTAAACAGAGAAAGAAGTGGTCCAAGTACAAGAGCTACTGGGCTCCTAATGACCGCCGTGCCGCAGTGTACTGGGAGAGGGCAATCATGCCGCCTACGGTCATCGGTGGGAGCCTAAGGAGGAGGAGGAAGAACCGGTGCAGATTCCAGCGCGGGCGCCGGAGCCAGACTGTCGTACCTAGCAGATCGACCTCAACTCCGCCGAGGACGACGACGACGACGCGTCGCCCTGCACGGCGATGAAGAAGAAGATGAAGGCCAACCACTCGATCAGCCGCTCCGCACGCTGGTAACAGCGGCCGCGGTTAGCCAGTGTCTGTTCTGTACCCCCAATCCCCCTTCTACTCCAACCGCATCTACCTCTATTTCGATCTTGCATGAACTCCTATGTACTCGTATGAACTACTATGAACTGCCATGCTTATCTACCTCTATTCCCCATTCCCATCTCCGCCGTGGATCGAATCTACCGCCGGATCGAACGCGAAAAAGTAGTGCATGACGAACAGAGAAGTGCTTACCGCCATTGTCGTTGCCCAGGTGATGATCCGCTCGCCGGTGATGGAGTCCGGTAGTCTTCTTTCTCTCCTCCGATCCGCCGCCGCCAGTGAGAGTTGGGAGAGTAGGGAGAGGGAGCGGCGGTGAGGGTAATAACTGCCGGTGCTTTGAGAAGCAACGCGACTTCTCGAACGTGGCCGCGTGCGTGCAGCCGCCACCGCCCACGTGCACCGCTCAGGCCTGGCCTTGGAGAAACTGCCGATTCGGGCGTTCCCAGGAAGCCAGGCCCAGGAGTGCCTTAAAGTTCGTGCCATGCGGACCGAACAGTAAAAGCAAGCAACCAAACAGACCGGATTCTTTCCGCGTGGGCCTGGTTGGGCCTCATGCAGGCAACCAAACACGCCCTAAGAACAACTCCGACAGTTTCCTTATCTCTAAAATAACCGCCTTTACGGGAAGTTTGATCCAAAAACAAATCTACAACAATTCCTGTAAACTGGCCTTAACTTTAGAGGATCCCGTAAAAGTGGTCTTTTCTCCCCGCCGTGCTGCCTCGCGCCGACAGCCACCGCACCACCCACCGCCACGTGTGTCACTGACTAGCGGGTCCTAGGAATATTTTTTATTTTTTATTTAATTAAAAACAAAAAACCAGATTTAGAGGAAAAAGTTTGGAGGAACTGACAAAAGTTGCTTTCAAATAACTTCGCCTTACTTTTACAAGAAGGCCAAAAAACCAGTTTTACAAAGAAAAAAATAAGGGAGCTGTTGGATTTGCTCTAATATTTTTCCTAACTCGCCATGTGTTTAGCCTAGCATGTACGTACAATATCATGAGCAGCAACTAGCAAAGCTCTCATTTCATGGAAGAGGATTTGTAGCACCTGGGTAGTCCGCTCCCCTATATGAACATTTAGTTAAAAAAACCAGAAAATTTGAAAAATTTATGGAATTTTGGGATATCAAACCTAGGTGTCAATCTACTTTCATGTGAAGTTTTGTTAAAAAATACCAGGAAACACATCAATGGCAAAAAGGGACAAGAAATTTCAATGCATAGGAAAAAGATTGTTTCTGGATTGTAGGTCAGACTGTATTTTTTTCGTCATAGATACATTTCGTAGTATTTTTTCACGAAACTTCACACTGGTGTAGGTTGGGCACCCGGGTTTTATATCCCAAGATTCCATATTTTTTTGCACTTTTCTGGTATTTTGTATTTAAATTTCGTATAGGGGGGTAGTGCTTCTCTGTATTTCCCCTCGTTTCACAACTTTTTACAAGTCTCGATATTTATTCATGAAATTCAACAATTTTTTTGAGGGGTATGAAATTCAACAAATGATTTCGTCTTAGCCGACGGCCAAGGGTTGGTGAAAAAAACAGTATTGTGTTGGCCCTGGCAGTAGCAGCCCCTTCTCCAGCCACTGACGAGTGGGCCATAGGCAGCTCACCTGCCCCAGACACAGGCGTGAAACGCCTCCGTTCCGTCACGAGACCCGAACGAAACGTCGTCCGCTTCCCCACCTTCGACACTCAACTACCACCCAGCGACCTCCGGTCCTCCAATCGGAAGCACCAACCATGGCGGCGGCGGCGGCGGCGGCGGCGAAGATAGCGCCGTCCATGCTGTCGTCGGACTTCGCCAACCTCGCCTCGGAGGCCGAGCGCATGGTCCGCCTCGGCGCCGACTGGCTCCACATGGACGTCATGGTACGATCCGCCCGACCATCCCCTCTCCCCCGCCATGTTTCCTAACCCTGCTTGATTGATCCACCCTCGAATCCTCGAGATTCGTCCAGGAGTAGGATTGGACCGCGCACTGTTATGGTCGCTTCAGTCGTTGGACGCTGTGACGGAGTCGGTCATGGTAGGGAACTAGGGATAATAGGATTGAACCACTGAATGAATCAGAGGAGCTGCCATACTTCTTGTTTCTGCACACAACTAGGCCTTGCAGTGAGCATAGGCGATTCGGTAGAATCTGTTCGGAGTTGACAGTCTTCTCTGCTCCGCTTTCTGCTACTGAAAGGTTACTCTGAACATCGTTGTTCAGAGCATGAGCGTGAGTTGTCATGTTCGTAGTAGTTCTGGTCTGCGATGTGCTATGCTGCAACTGTACTGGTACTTACTAGTCTAAGGCAGTGACTTTTTTTTTTGTGAACCGGGCTAATCCCCTTTCCATTAAAGATATAACGGAAATACAGCCAAATCCATGTCAAGGCTGTGACTTGCCTGTTACAGGCATGTGACAAGTTCAGTTAATTTTGTTCCTCTCAGGGAATGTGTTCTAGTAGTTAATTTTGTTCCTCCCAACGATTGTGTTCCATTTTATTTTTCTTTTAGACAGGGATCATGTGCATTGATCATGGACATTCAAGCTTGGAATTCCATTTGCCTTATGCTCATTCTGTTCCTTTTCCACCTTGCAGGATGGGTGAGTTTGTCTCTACTTTCCACTGCGGATGCGGCAGATCGATTTTGATCTGTTACTGAATTGTGTCGGCACTTTCTGGTGCCAAAAAACTATTCTGACATACCAATGCCAAATTTTATTCCTTATCTCTTAGTATGTAGGCAGAGCTCTGCCTTTCGTTCAAATAATGGAAGATATGTTTGCCCTTATTTATCTGCTAGCATAGCAGGCTGGCAGTGGGTGTTTAAGCTAAGCTAACTAGATAAATATGCAGGTGGCTGTATACATGCCTACAAGCTACATCTACCTAGATGATTTTTGTGTTTAACCCACACATCTATGTTCTCTTAGTTGCTGTTCGACCTATGGACCTTGCTGTTTAATTTTTGGCTACTTCCGTTAGATACCTTGCTTGTTCGAACATCCTGCTCATGGATGCGAAATGTTAATAAAATCTCACATAAAGAGCATGATTTCCAAACTATGTAGGAGTATATAAGAAGGAAAGCAATAAGCCTGATAGCCATGTGACTAAAGTTGAAAAAGATGCATCTTAAACTATGCACCATTCTTTCACATTTTGCCTACTTAAAGGAATGTCGACCTTTCGTTCTGAAAATAAACAATAGGAAAATTCAAAGTTGCTAATGATGAAACAAGAGGTATCTGCAGTCAGTATGGAGATGGTGTTCCCTCTTTTTGCTTAGGCAGAGATCACACACCTTGAGCATAAGGGAGAGAAATTAGATGCCTTCTTCAAGATGGTGAAAAGTAGAATGCTTGCTTAAGATGTTTTTTTTTTATGAAATGGACATCATCGAAGTAAGTATTGAACATGACTTGCTGTCTTCCTTCATGTGGGAATCTTTTTTTTTTTTGGTCAACAGGATCATACAGATCCTATGTCTGGATGTTCTCTTGAATATCTTTCTATAACTCCCAGATGAAAGCCTGCATGCAAAAAGAATATCATTATTATGTTATATATGTTGAATCAAGTTTGAAGGACAATGCATTCATCTTGTCCGGAAATTTGATGATAGACTATTTTGATGATAACCAAAAGAACTATCAATTTTGAAGCTGGCTGTTTGCACACGCAGGCACTTTGTTCCTAATTTAACTATTGGAGCTCCAGTGATTGAGAGCTTGAGGAAGCACACAAAGTATACCTTCCTCGTCTTATCTAATATTCACTTTGATGGATTCTGTTCGTATAGGCTGTATGCACCTAATACTGCTATTCTTGATTTCTAGGGCATATTTGGACTGCCATCTCATGGTCACAAATCCTTCAGATTATGTAGAGGCATTTGGAAAAGCTGGTGCCTCAGGATTCACGTTCCATATAGAAGTAACCAGGGGTAAATAAACCACGTGCTGACAAATCTGCGAATGGTTCATGATTTTTGTTGCCTTATGGAAAGCTTGGTGCAGATAACTGGAAAGAGCTCATCCAAAGCATTAAAGCAAAGGGCATGCGACCTGGTGTATCATTGAAGCCTGGTACTCCTGTGGAGGATGTTTTTCCCCTGGTAACTTCATTTGTTCCATACAATTGTTCTTGTTATCATGTTGTACATTATTGAAAAACCACTGGAAGAAAATACATTTAAAATAAAAAAAATTCATATTAACAGCTAACATGAGAAGTGAGCTTGTATGCATTTATTTTCAATGTGTACAGTTAGCTTTATTTCTAATACATAAAATCCAGTGTGTCCTCTGGTGTCCAGAACTGAAACCCCATCCAGAGCTGATTTATGTAGGAAGTAGTTCCTTTTTAGGTACTGTACTAGTGTTGTTGTGCACTCGTATACTGGACTATTGGTCCATTGATCCATTCAAGTAGTAATCTGTTATGTTTAACTCTTAGCATAATTTGTTGACCAAAATGATTGTGGCACAAGCACATCCAGTTTCCCTTGTTCAAGCGCATTTCACTTCCCCTTCTTACACAATCTTCACTGGATGTTACTGTACTCTAGTACATCTTCCATTGCAGATGAACGGCCTTTGTCATGATGGCCTGTCTAGACTTAATCATCTGATCTCCGATTAGCTAGCATTTCTACTAACAACTGCATGTATTTACAGGTGGAAGCAGAAACCCCTGTAGAGTTGGTTCTCGTGATGACGGTCGAGCCTGGCTTCGGTGGCCAGAAGTTCATGCCGGAGATGATGGATAAGGTATCCACCCACTCTGTTTTCCGGGGTCGATACTCTTACCCTTTCTTATCTAGTAGGATAGTTCTGACCACTTGTCTGTCTGCAACCTGGATTTGTTTCTCCAGGTGCGTACGCTGAGGAAGAAGTACCCGTCGCTCGACATTGAGGTACAGTTACAATGCCGATCCATGTTCGGCTAGTATCACATCACAGCCACAGGCGCCCATAGGCGATCTTCCCACGGCGTCTCGTTTCCTGACGTTATATTGTTTCCTGACGTTATATTGTTTGTGTGTGTAGGTCGACGGCGGCCTGGGTCCTTCCACCATCGACGCCGCCGCGTCGGCCGGCGCCAACTGCATCGTCGCCGGGAGCTCCGTGTTCGGCGCGCCCGACCCCGGAGAGGTCATCTCGGCGCTGCGCAAGAGCGTGGAGGCGTCGCAGATCAAGAGCTGATCATCTGTAGCTCTGCGCGCTCGGACTTGCGTGTATGTTTCTGCTGTAAACTAGAACCACTCTGCACGACGCTCGTCAGCAGTTTTGCGATTCCGAATAAAATGTGCGCTTGGCTTTCACGCAGTTTGGGTCTTGTAGAGATAGTGATAAACTGATAACAGTGACATGGAAGACACTACTACCGTGCGATATTTGTGGTTCACTGTGCGTCGCAGGTTGAGATTAGGATCTGATTCCTCATTCCCTCCCTCGTATCACGCTGCCATTGCCAAACGGGAGGACACGGCGAGGCGGCACATGTTGTCGATAGGAGCGGAATCAGATTGGCCCTGGTCTCCTTTTTTCTAACACCACCAGTACCAAGACGTCTCGAGCCATGTGCATCGCACGTTGATCGATCAGTTTTTTTTTTTTTTGAACGATCAGTTGTCCATCCATCCATACCCTAAACTGGATCACGCATACTCATGCTACTGACGCAACCGTATTATATACGCTACGCTACTGCTGATAGACGACAGAGCAGTTGCAGCGAACGGATCAACATGCTTCATGGGCTTTTTGTCCTTGAGATGATGAGAAGAAGAGAAAAACAGCGTGATCAGATCGTACACCGAGCGTGCCACCGGCCCCACCCCATCCAGCCAGCCTGCTCACTGCGTGCGCGAGGTGTTCCTGCGCCGTGACTCCCATCCCCATCGGTGGGCCCACCCGCCACTCTCCCAGTCCACGGCGCACGCACCCATCCCATCCCCTCCACGACTCCACGAGCAAAACCGGCCCCACGCACCACGTTTCGTTCGGGGAAACTAATTATTTTCCCGTCGGTTCAAAAACCCGACCGCGACTCGCGAGCGGATCCGGGTCGGGGAGAGCAGCCAGCACCCAGCAGGACCTGCGAAGCCGCCGTGCGAGCGAGCGAATCCCGAATCCCGAATCCCGATCGATCGCGGCGCGGCGGCGGCGGGACCGACCGGAGACCGCTGACACCATGCCGGACAAGGCGGTGGACGACGCCATGGAGTCCGCGGTGGGGGCCCACTTCAGCGGCCTCCGCCTCGAGGCGCTGCGCCTCCCCGCCCCCTCCGGGCCCTCCTCCCCCTCCTCCTCCACCTCCGCCGCCGCCGCCGCGGCCCTCGCCAACGGGCTCGCCCACGCCCACGCCGACGTCGCCTCCCCCTCCTCACTCAGGCAGCCCTTCGTCATCGGTATTTTTCTCCAGCGCCCTGCTCCCCACTGGCCAGTCGCTCAGTGTGGCGTGGTTCTGAAGCTCTGGCTGATACTAACTGTTCGCGTGGTCTCTCTAGGGGTTTCGGGCGGGACGGCCTCGGGGAAGACCACGGTGTGCGACATGATCATCCAGCAGCTGCACGACCATCGCGTCGTGCTCGTCAACCAGGTCTGCTTACTAACTGTCGCTACTCTTCTGCGATTGGAAATGCTTTGCGTTACGAGCCTGCTAGGGATCGTGCAGCAGAATCATGCTTTTTAGTTTGTATATGTCGTGTCCAAGTGATGCAGTTTATCAAATTCGAAGGCCCGTCGTGCTACCATAGTCATTACTTAACCTGGGAACTCAACAATGAGTGTACAAGAACCTAATGGTTGGCTGTTGTTCGCACCTTCAGAACTGAACAATGAAGTCGCAGTAAAGCTAGTCGCACACAATCCTACAGCAAATTTCAAAGGCAGACCAATTTCATTTCCCGGACATGCCTGATTTTCAGTATGGCCTTTAATTTTGTAGGATTCATTTTACCGTGGCTTAACTGCTGAAGAATCTGCAAGTGCTCAGGACTACAACTTCGATCATCCTGGTATTTCACTTTTCATGTTGATTGGAACTATGCTACCTTTGTTAGTGATCAGAGAAGCTGTCTATTGTTTCGTGGAATGTGAAGCAGATGTTTTTTTTACAGACGCATTTGATACGGAGCAACTTCTTGAATGCATGGGGCAACTAAAACGTGCATTGCCTGTAAATGTTCCTATATATGACTTCAAAAATCACCGAAGGTGCTCAGAAAGGTTCCGGAAGGTTGGTAGTAATCAGTTATGCCTTATGAACTTGTTGGCATGAAGAAGTTTCCCGTGTTTACAATGTTGAGTCCAGTTCATTGGACTTCTCAATAACTCTTTCTGAGAATTATTTTGCTATAACTTTGAGTGAAGCCTTTTTTCTATCTGTACAACTATATGACCATCTGGTATTTTCTATGGTAGAGTGCAAGCCTATGCTTTCTATGTGAGACATTGGAAAATAATACTGGTTTGAGAATGAAAATCTATTGCATAATGCGTGGAACATTTTTGCAGCCTGATATAATTTACAACCTTGCAATGTATTCTGTTAGTCACTGAAGTTTTGTTTTTACCCTTTTATGATCAACTCATAGACATTTGTATGAACAGGCAAACTACTTCCAAAACTCCACTATTCTGACTTGTGAACTTATGCAGTCTGTATTCTTAATAATTTTGAAGTAAACTTTATTAAGCTGTGATAAAGAATACAATTCCTTGAAGTAGTACACCGAATATCTTGATATATATTTATTTCAGGTTGTAAGTTTTAGAATGATTATATTTCAGTATTATGTTTGCTGGCTTCTATCAGTACCTGGAAACGTCAACCGAGATGGTTATTAGTTGGAAGTACTGGACAAGTAGGAAAACTGGTCTAATCATGAACCTTTTCGCCAACTAAATGACTTGTCAAATTTCATTTTGCAAGGTCAATGCATCAGATGTCATTATTTTGGAGGGCATTTTAGTCTTCCATGATCAAAGGGTTCGCAATCTGATGGACATGAAAATTTTTGTGGACACAGGTCTGTGTTATGTGTACAGTGCACTTATACGCATTTGACTTGTTCTCTATAATTTTCATGCTGGTAGCTAAAATTTTGTTCACTTTCTTGCATCCATGGTGTATCCAAACAGATGCAGATATTAGGCTTGCCCGGCGAATAAGGCGTGATACAGTTGAAAGAGGTAGAGATGTTAGCTCGGTGCTCGATCAGGTAGGTTAACTATTGTAGATTTTCTGCTGTTGTTTTAGATTTTATCCTTGTGATTTGCAAGAAGATTCTGTCTATTTGTTTCTTGATATGTGAAGGCCTGTGGTGTAATATGCAATTCTTTTGGCATCTCAGTATGGGAGGTTTGTGAAGCCAGCATTTGATGATTTTGTTCTGCCTTCAAAGAAATATGCTGATGTGATCATACCACGCGGAGGTGATAACCATGTTGCAATTGACCTGATCGTTCAACATATTCGTACAAAGCTTGGTATGCATGACTTGTGCAAAGTCTTCCGAAACGTCTTTGTAGTTCAATCAACTTTCCAGGTAAAGTTAATCATCTTCATTGATTAAGCATTATACTGTTTCTCATTGTATTTTGAAGTTGCCTTTATGATGAATTTGTCAGATCCGAGGAATGCATACTCTGATTCGTGATAGGGATATCACTACACCTGACTTTGTCTTTTACTCAGATCGATTAATACGTTTGGTACATCTCTTGTTTCCATAGCCTTTATCTTATTGTCAACTTTATGCTGAGTTAATTGCACTGAGTTTTATATTGATTTAACTGGTCTCCTGTTTGTTTGAATAATGTCATGTTAGGTAGTTGAGCATGGTTTGGGCCATTTGCCATTTACAGAAAAGCAGATTATTACTCCAACAGGTAGTTTGCAAATGGCATTGTGTATCTTTTTTCACTTAGTTTGCAAAAGGTAGTTTTGCATTTCAAGTACTGTTTTGTCGAGAAGTTTTTCACTTTGATTGATTTCCTAGAATAATTTTTGTTTGATCAACTAGAAGAATTTATACCTATGGAATTTTATTGCTAAAATAGTTTACACCATAAGTTCTGAAATGTTGTAAAGACAAACATTTCCACTTCAACAATAATAGGAAGTAAAATAGAATCGATGCGCTGACTAATGTTGGGCTAGATGCTAGTATCTTATTTCCCCTTGAATTACATTTTTTTATTAATATCTTTGATATTACACAATACTAGGTACAAATTGAAAATTGTTGATATGGAGAGTTTATGCCCCACTAGGATTATTTTTGATTTGTAGCTGTGATGTTATGCAGTAGTAGGTAGAAACTGAAGCTTGTTAATATGAAGAGTCTATTCCCTTAAGAGTTAGTTTTTCTTTATAGCTTTGATGTTACACAGTATTAGATGGAAAATGAAGCTCGTTGACATGGGCTCATGCTTACTATTTCTACCATTAATGAGCCTTGGAGTTTGTCACCTAACTTTATATGCCGATCAATTAGTACTCCTTGAAAGCAGCAATTTGTTTTGTGCTGCGAACATTTGAATTTGGATGCTCTGATTTAATATGCTTGAAAAAATGTTGTCTTCTGGAAACCTGGAGCTCTGGCCATTTTCATATATTTATATGTTTTCAGTTGTTTTCTGTAATGCTAGGTGCACACATGCTTGTATTTATTTATCTGTGCCAAACATTTTATGTGATGCTCTACTTGTTTGTCCAGGATCTGTTTATACGGGAGTTGATTTCTGCAAGAAGCTCTGCGGAGTGTCTATTGTCCGAAGGTAAACACTGAAAATAGTTATTATCAACCCAACACAACAGCACTCACCATTGACAGAAGTATTTTTTTGAACGTCGGGCATGCAGACTGCATTTAGTAATAACTATGTTTGAACAGAAGTTCATTTTATTAGAGATGCTAGTAATACTTTTAGTACGAAGTTGTACTAAGCTTGAGACACTTATTTTGAGACGGAGGGAGTACTGGAAAAGATAATTTATTATGAGTATATATTCTGTTCTGTCCTGGCACTAACCTTTTGTTTTCTCTGTGCCATTGTCTTAGCAAGTTGTAAGATAGTTTTATAGTTCCAGAGTCCAGACTACAATTTTGAACCCATGTCCCATTTAATCCTGAATCTTATTTCAACATCATGAACCGATGTCTATAAATACCAAATAGTTGCAGTTTACTCTTTGCACACTAGCCATGTTACATATGTTCTTTTCTCACCCATTCTGTTAATATATATTGAGACAACAACACTACTGTAAACAAATTCATTGTCACTGCAGTGGTGAAAGTATGGAGAATGCTTTGCGTGCTTGCTGTAAAGGAATAAAAATTGGCAAAATTTTGATACATCGTGTTGGAGATAATGGACAGCAAGTAAGCACTAAGATCTTGTGATTAATGACTTGCTAATAAATTTGTAAAATGGTTAAGTTTCTATGGTGTCAAATCTCAATAACTATAATACACTTTCTGCATCTAGCTCATATACCACAAACTGCCAATGGACATAGATGAACGGCATGTTCTGCTTTTGGATCCGGTGCTTGGCACAGGTCAGTTTTGCTTGCCTCTAGTCCTGTTCATTTATTTGTTGGCGCTAAAGTGATTTAGGTTGTGTTAGTAAAAGTTTCCCTTGGCACACCCTGTAACTGTACTCCGTATTTCTTATCGAAAGCAATGCTTTGTATGATAATATATATGAGTGCTTTTTTATTCGATGCAGTTTATACGTATGGCGTGCATTCACAGAAACGTATCTGGATGTTATGAGATATCCTGATAACAATCTCACCCAGTGATAATTTTTCCTTTACTAATGCATAAATTGAAGATTTAATAAACTTTTTCATTGTTGGTTTACCTGTTGGGAAATGCCTTGGATTTGGTAAATTTGATGTAAAATATATTTAACCGTGCGCCCGATAAACAGCTGAAGTTTGGTGCTACATTGTTTGCTTTGGAATATATATATGCTTCTACTCGTATATAATACTAGATGATTATTGTTCTTTAGGTCCACAAATCTGTAATCCGTTTGTCCATCTGCAGTTGAATTGATATTGGACAAGTTATCACCCGATTTGTTCGTGACTGAAATGTTCTACTTCTGCCTTTTTTTCCCCAGGGAACTCAGCAAATCAAGCTATAGATCTTCTTCGAAGGAAAGGCGTTGCTGAGGAGAGGATCATATTCCTCACTCTCATCTCGGTAAACCTCTTAGCATACTGAATCAGTTTACTCCTTGTCTCTTTTTCTTGTCACTCCAGCCTGTTTTTTCGACTCCTTGTAGGCACCCGAAGGGATTCAATGCGTGTGTACGCGATTTCCGAAGTTGAAGCTTGTGACGTCAGAGATAGATACCGGGCTGAGCGAGGAATTCAGAGTCATCCCAGGTTTGGGAGAGTATGGTGATCGCTACTTTGGCACAGACAACTGATGGCGGCTCGTACTGCTATCGATGCCTGTGCAAAAGCTGACTTCATCGCTGGAGACTGGAGAGGGATGGATGATGGTACAATCGGCGGTAGCATCAATTGGACTGAGGATACATGCCAGGGAAACAGATGTTGAATCAGAAGATACAGCATGAATTTTTTTAGACTCCAGAGTTAGATATCTGTTCTTAGCCATCGCTGGAGCTAGTAGTAGTCTGGCCTTAGCCCTGAGTGGAGGTAGTAGAATGATTGCGAGCTCGTTTCGTTTGAATATCTCCGTTCCCGTGCTGCTTCAGCTGAGGCAACACATGATTGAGCCTTAAATGTCCAAGTGCCCATCACTAGCTGTTTCGCTGCTATTGTGTAAAATTATGTCAAACCTATTTGCATGGTAGTAATCAAACGTTATTACAAGTCTTCATGAAATTCTAGAGACCGAGTCTATCAGATGAACGGAAAATAGGAGGAACATAGCAGTTGAATGGAGACATCAAGCCGAGAAATTCGCAGGGGTACGCAGGTGCGGGGGCACGCATCTGCCCAGCCATGCCCGGCCGCACGATTGCTTGGCGATCCACACAGAGTCGTTAGATTCCGCACCTGAGCGCACCAGGTTTAAAGTGTTACTTCCTGTAGTTGGGCCGGAGAACTTCTGAAGTAAAAATATTAGAAAAATAGCTGGTGATATGTACGGGGCTGCGTACTGGCCAGTTGGCTACCTAGTGGCTCCGCTAGGATTGACTTCGGCCTCCGAAGCTAAATTCGGAACCATCTTGCGACCGAGAACGTACAGTGTGCCTTAGTATGTTCTTTAACTCATGTCCTCGGCGCCAGATCTAAGAAATGGCACATGAGTTTGTTAGCGATGATCCTACGAGCACACTACTACCATTTATAGTTAGCAAACGATACGCATGGTAATTACATAATTACGGTCTCTCTGATCTATGCGTAGCGTAGAGTGGACCGACGGCAGATAAGTAACCTCGCCGTACTTCCGTAACGGCGCCCGACCAATTTTCTAGCCTCTGTTTTGGGCATGCGAGATTTCCTGGCCTTCCTCCTGGGGGCGGCCATCCCCACCGCCTGCGTTGTGCTGCTGCTTCCATCTCCTGCGCCCGGCGGCGACGTGGTACCGTCGTCCTGGCGTGCGCCGGCTCCTTCGCCGGGAGACGACGGGCTTGCTCGGGTGCTGATGAGCGCGGCCATGGAGGGGCACAACACAGGGGCGGAGCCAGAGCTAATCTTACCTGATGCACCACTTAACCATTGCAAAAAAAATCTAGCAACCGATGCGTTAAATAAAGGTGTGTTTCATAGCTTGTAACACGGATTACCAAACATAATAGAAGTCGATTTATAAAAGGTTAAAAAAATCCAACTGTCACACTGCTCAATATAATGTTAAAATAAACGACAAAATTTCTTGAAAAGGATGTCTTGCATTCTCAAATTCCAAAACACATTATCAGACACCAAGGCTCAATAACCTACAATAACAAAACTAGAATTACAGTTTCAAGTACTACCTCTATTTTTATAAGACGTTTTAGACATTCAGACACTATTCAAAATAGTAGAAAGCAAGCTGTCTGAAACGTCTTATAAAAACAAACGGAGGGAGTAGAACATAATAAAATGCCTAAGAAAGTGTTTTCTTCTTACCAGATCTTTCAGATTTTGGATGATAATGTTCTATCAATTTTATCTTGCCCGGGTCATTCAATCTGCTAGCAACAATTTCCTTGATTTAATACATACAAAAATATGTAGGACAAACAACACAAATAAGGGGTAAATTCGACTCAATAGATGACCTTAATCTAGACAAAAAAATAATCAAAAACACATTGATATATTGCTAAGAGAGAAGAAGAGAAAATTACGACGCCACCGGTGCCGGCTGCCGCTGTTGTGCGGACGTTCGGATCGACGAGGAAGACAGTAACGGATCAGTGCTACTGCTGCGCGCTGCTTCGGATCGTCACTTCGTCAGGACTCAGGAATAGATCAATTCCAAATTTTAAATCGAACCCTATCGAAAGAGTAGCTACAGTAGAAGTACCTACTCTGCTCTTGCCTCTTGTAGTCTTGGTTCGATCGCCGCCGCCGCTGCACAGGTTCTCAATCCCTGGATCGACCGATCGCCGCCGGCCGCTGCACACGTCGCCGAATCGCTGTGTGTGGCGGTACGCCTTTTTTCTCGGATTGATTGTTTTGTTCGCTACACGGGAAGCCACATAGATCGTTGACTAGTTGCTTTTTTCTTTTTTGAGGGAATCGTTGACTAGTTGCTAGATGGATTCGTGCGTGATGGGCTGCTGGAAGCGGACCAAAGGAGGCATGGCGCGCCTGGTATTATGGGCCCTGTAGCACTCTTTCCGGCCTACCCTGTTGCCCTGGGCCCAAAACCTGATATTTAGTACGTAAAAACAAATCGGACCCTATAGCCTGTGCTACAGGGTTGGCCCATTGGGCTCCGCCCCTGGCACAACACCATCCTCATGACCTTCGGCAACAAGGCATGGGCAGCGCCCGGCTCACTGCTGGACCTCTTCCTGGAGAGCTTCCGCGAGGGCGACAAGACGGAGCCCCTGCTCAGTCGTCACCTCGTCATCGTCGCCGTGGTGTTTCGACGGTGCACCCGCTCGACATCGGCGGCGGTGTCAACTTCACGGCGGAGGAGTACATGAGCAAGGACTACGTGGAGATGATGTGGGCCAGGAACAAGTTCCAGACCCGCGTCCTGGAGCTCGGCTACTCCTTCGTCTTCACGGTGAGTGGTGCAAGTGCAACACACATTATGCGTGCATGCAACATCCATGTCCCCAAATCTTTCTGACATGTTGCACGATGCATGTCCTACCATGCTGCAAATGTATCTTTTTGATCTCTGGATGTCTTTCGTCGATCGATCGACCAGGATGTGGATATCGTGTGGTTCCGGAACCGCTGCTGCGGGTGCCCGTGGGCGCCGACGTCGCCGTCTCGTGCGACCAGTTCTACGGCGACGACCCCTACGACGTGTGGAAGAACGCCAACGGCGGGTTCCTGTACGCGAGGCCGGCCGCCTTCTTCAAGGGGTGATACGAGGCGAGGACAGCGCACCCAGGCCAGCACGACCAGTACGTGTTTGACAAGATGAGGCACGGGCTGTCGCTGCGGCACGGCGTGGCGCTGCACTTCATCGACTTCTGCCAGCACAAGAAGGACTTCTGGCAGCTCTACACCTTCCACGGCAGCTGCCTCAAGGGGCTGCACATGAAGCTGGGCCTGCTCCGGAGTCTCCTGGATGAATGGAAGCAGTTCAAGATTGCCGGGCACGCGGCAGGGCGAGAGCGCTAACAGTACCGTCTCAGAATGAGCATAAACGATCGATGTAGTAGTAACATTTTGTATGCCAAGGTGCTAGACTAGATCAGCGATGTGGTTTGATGTGATCTTCGGCTTTTCCGCAGCTACTCCTCCCCTACGAAATACTGCAGTTCCGATTCCTTCAGGTTCATGTTTCTCATCCCTGATTCCATATCAACCTCATCTCCTCCCTTGCTTTTCCCCTTCACTGAGCCGCCGGATTCCATCGAGGCGGAAACTGCTATTAGTCGCCGTTCTGCATCTCCTCCGCGCTCACACAGCAGCGATACAACAGAACATGGGGGCCTGAACGCATGTGGAGAGGTGCGATGAAGTGGAAACTGATATTAGGGATGTCAACCGGGTCCCGTTTAATCCCGTTTAAAGTCCACTTATGATATGATAGTTCCAAAAAAAAAATTTTGTTTGAGGAAAATGAACTATCAAGCTAGCAAAAACTAACTAAACGGGATTACGGACGCCATTTATTTACCACTTACATCCCTACTGATACTGGCGCCCAACCGTAGCAAGACCGAAACTCAACGCCGACAATACTCGTCGGCGGAGTACAGAAACCCTAGTCGCCTAGGGTGGACGTGGCTGCCTGGGTGCATACGACGTAGCAAGTTGTGCATCTTCCTGTCCTTCAACCTACAAGATCCATAGGCCGGCTGCAAGTCTGGCAAGCTGCCTATTCTGTTAAAATGGAGAATAATTGTCTGTGAGTGAACCCGACGCTGTCCGGAAGCAATATAATAACAGACAGCACGAAACCAGTGGGCTTGCGTTACCAGCGATGCTAACAAATAACAACTCACAGTTCTTTTGAGTGTCAGTACCACTCATACAACGAGTATAAAAACGTGCAGCAAATACACACAACGACATGCTTCCATTAGTTCAGCAACTTGGACATGTATATATGTAGACATTAATTGATTTTGCTCAAAACACAAAAAACTTACTACAGCGATGAGACTTAGAGAAGATGCGTTAAATTGATTGCTCTATGGTAACTCTTCCATCCAGCAAGGAGTGTATATGAAAGACTCCTTTATAAATGGCTGGATACCAATCGATGTGCCATAACATTTGGGAAATATGTTTCCCAACTCTTGGACCTTCGAGCTATCTAAATGGTATGCCAGCCCTCTTTGCAATCCGACACACAGGAAGACAACCTCTTTGAAAGGATGGAATCCAAGTATACCAGTATAACAAGGAAACTCGTCATCAGCCATGCTTTTTGGGTCAATAAGATTATCACTTTCAGAATCCCAGTCAAATTTCTGCGGCGCTATTGCTTCATCTTTAGCATCCTCACCATAGCCTTCATAATAGTTAACATCCTGTAAGGTCCAGGGTCTGCTGCTTTCGTCAGTGTCAACGTGAAGGGAAATGTTATGCCTCAACACCCATTCCAACTGCCCACACGATTCATCAAGGATCCATACCCGGACCGGGTTATCCACAGGTGCACAATAAACCCCCTTCTCTGACTTACCTATATAAAGCATATCTTGCCCAAATAGAGTGCTTCTCCCTTTCGGTGGTTTAATTACTTGATACTTGTTGTTTGACAATGATATCCTGCAAGAATGAAATCATTGAGAAACACTAGTAACAAATCATATAACTGGATAAAATTTCCATTGATATGTAGTTAAACAATAAAAAAATATGATATTTCATGAGTGAGCAGTTACCTCATAACAAAGTGGCTTGGCAAATGGACGTAAAGTGATCCTCGCCAGTAGAC
Organism: Triticum dicoccoides; assembly: GCF_002162155.2. NCBI lineage: Eukaryota > Viridiplantae > Streptophyta > Magnoliopsida > Poales > Poaceae > Triticum > Triticum dicoccoides. The sequence goes on along the minus strand of NC_041389.1, from coordinate 483,202,308 downwards.
AGCACGGTTCTGATAATATTGCCGAGCCAATCGCATGTCCGCAATTGTCCCAGCAGCCTCCCCTTCCCGAACAAAACGCCTCTCCTCCCATTGTTTTGTCCTTGATGAGAACACGTGTAGCATGCATAATGATGCTGGCCATTCTAATTCCTCTACAGCGGGATCCAATTTGACATCACGGTCTAACTTGGGAGAAATGGGGATTACCAGCACCTCATAGTGCGGAGATATGGATGGGTCAAATACAAGGTGCTCTCCTTCGAAAGACTCCAGCCCCAGAGATGGGCACGGTGGCAACTCCGCCCACTGTCTTGTAGCGGGGTTAACCACGTAGCCATCAAGCAAAAGAAGGCCATTGCAATGGTCCTTGACGACAGATATGGAAGGTAAGTAGTTGAGGTTGCCAGACACCGAGGGGCCTGTCGATGGGCGAGAGAAGAATTCTGACAACAATAAGTCGTTGAAATTGATGATTATACCGCCTACCCTGCGTGGAAGGAGGTCAGCTAGAAGTAGGCGGCGAGCATCGATGATGGTGCACCAGGCTTTGCAGACGCAGCGGGATATGGCAAGGTCACGTGGTGCAAGACGGCCTAGGACGTCTGCAAGCATGTCTTGAGGTAGCAAGACCTCCTGGTTTTCCATCTTCTCTGCTATCTTATCAATTATGAACCTTCCTCTCGGCAAAGCCCAGCTGCCGTTACCTGCATCCCGAAAGAAACAAAATGAGCAATGCCTTCTGAATCAGAGGCAGCTATATGAACTAGATAGATGGAGTTGTGCTTGAACAGACCCATAATTGCTGTAAATAACCTGCTATAAAGTGCAAAACATAATATGGGTAACAAGGATGCAGTACAACAAAGCCTATAAACCGAGAGCGGCGTTTTGGCTCCTAGGTGCATATGCACCCATTGTCGAAATACACATTTCAAAAAGTTGAAAAATTCGGAACAAAAAACCCACGTTTATATCCGGACATTTTATGTGCGTTCACAAGGTTTCGGTGAAAAACGACGTTTTTTATGGCTTGTGTAAAAAAAATAAAGAAATGCCTCGTGAATAGTTAGAATGAAGCATCAGAAATTGTCTTTTTTACACAAGCCACAAAAAACGTCGTTTTTCACTGAAACCTTGTGCACGCACATAAAATGTCCAGATATACACGCAGGATTTTTGTTTTGAATTTTTCAACTTTTCGAAATGTGTATTTTGACAATGGGTGCATATGCACCTAGGAGCCAAAGGCAATTACCGCTATAAACCACACTAAAGAAGTCATGTTTTAGTGTTGTCAATTCCGTATTTTTGCACACTCAATGAAACTCAACAAGAAGAAAATTTCCAGCGGTTCAAATTTGCACAGTGGCTCCACTTGATTGGATCATAAGTTTGTCCCTTTTTCTTTTTAATTTGCTCTGATTTATCTTGAGAACTTGTCAATCTGTAGAGCCAACAACAGCCAATCTTAACATGTGGCGTGGCCGGGAATGAAACATGTCCCAGGCTGAATTATTAGGTATAACAAAAATAAATCAGGCAAAAGAGTGATGCAAAATTACAAGTTAGTGCCTAGCGAACAGAATGATGTTCATCCTAGTTCCTAAGTCCTAACCTATCTTGTCATGCAGCGGCAGCGAGCATTTTATTTGAAGGCAAAAAATGTTTTCATTTTGATGAAATGTGCTAGGATGATCTCTGAATTCGTACCGATGAATAGCATCGACCTTGACGACTACATATCCGAAATAGCGCCCAGCGTACGTACACGAGATGAGATCTGATCTGCGAAGAGAAGATTACCGATCGAGGCAGCGGCGGCGGCGAGCTCTTACGGCTCGTCGGGTTTAGGGCCCCCAGTCCCGGCAGGAGAACTTGGTGGCCGGCGGAGGAGCGGAGTAGGCCGGCCACGGGGGAGGGGCAGCCGGAGCGCCGTCTGACTGAGGCCGGCCGGAGGGAGGCGGCGAGAGAGTTTGGGTGCGAAGCGGCGCATAGGTTTTCTCAGTCTCCGCCGCTTGTTTTCCGCTATATATACTCTCTCCATCCGAAAATACCTGTGGAATGTATCTAGACGTATTTTAGTTCTAAGATACATCTTTTTTTTTATTTCTCCGACAAGTATTTTTGAACGAAAAAAGTATGTACGAAGGCGGTGAACCAAAATCATCTCAGCTATCCAACACTATTCATCTGGTCTGATCTTATGGCTTAAATTGTTTCAATGTTCCAACGTGCCAGGCTTGTTTTACGTGACTGAGGTCTATCGAGGGTGTCCACTGCACGTTTAGCCTAAAACCGCATGCCATAGTTCCACGATCAAAACATACACGAAAGTTTGGCGTTCAAAAAGAAGGACGTGTAGACAAAGGAATACATCAAACGACCGGCTCCTCCGGCGTGGGACTGGCCGCCGTCGGCGTGCCTTCTGTGTTCGGGCTGGTCGGCGTCGGTGTGGCTTCTGTGCTCAGCGTCGGTGTGGCTTCATCACTCGGGCCGGGCGTCAGCGTTGTGGTCGAAGGCATCTGGTTCAAGATGAGGCTGTGCTCCGCCAAGTACCACGCCTTGATCTGCTCGTCCATCGTCGACATGTCCGCCCCCATCAAGAACGTCAGGACGGTGTTCCTCTTTTTCGTGCCGACGTTGGTCCAGAGTAGGTCGAGCTTCACGTCCTGCTTGGTCATTAACGCCGACCATCACACGTCGGATTTCTTCTCCCTCTTTGCGGCGTTGTTCTTGGCATTGGTGATGCACTGCTCGATCGATGATTGCAGCCGCTCGGCAACCGGCGCCGCGTCCGTCGCCGTCTTGGCTCTTTTGTTGCCATCAGCGCGCCCATCCGCCGCCCCCAGGGCGGGCCCGTCCGGCTTGTAGGTCTCCTTGGCCTTGGCGAGGGTGAGCCGGACATCCCTCCACTTCTCGCATGACTCGATCCGGGAGAACACATGAAGGAACTTGAACTCTTGGTCGTTGTTGTCCTGGCGGTACATGTTGAACATCTGAACCATCTGTGCAGTAAAAGAACAAGTGTCGGCAACGTACACGGTGACAGAAGTTAGTCGGCGGCTGGACATACCTGACCCTCGACGTTGGCACTGCTTTCCTGGCGAGCCGCGATCTCCTCGACGATCCCATGCCATTTGTTGCAGGCCGCCTGGATGATTGCCCAATGGTTCGACATGGCCTTTTCGCCGCGCCGCATGTGGATGGCAACGAAGTAGGGGTCGACTAACTTGCGCTCATAGAACGCCGACTTGATCCGTCTCCAGTACGTGTCGGCGTTCTGGTTAGCGCCGGTGATTGGGTCGATGCTGACGGTCTTCCATGCTTCAGCGAGGCACTCGTCTTCTTTGGACGTCCACTTGATGCATGGCTCTCCTGGCCTGGCATTCGACCCCCGCTTCCTCTTTTTCCCTTTACTCATCGGCGCCGGCTCCAGCTCCTCCTCCACTTCCTCCTCCCCCTGCTCCTCGGCATCGTCGAGCTAGTCGTCCATGTCTACGGTGGTGTCCATTTTGTCGTCTTGCGCATGGAACCAGGGGTAGGAGGCGGCGGCGGCCGAGCCGCTCGTGATGATCTTGTCCATGTCAGCGTCGGTCGCGTCGGGGTTGCCAAACTGTGGCGCGGAGGCTTGTGAGAATGGTAGGGCATCCCGGCGCAGAGGAGGCGTCGGCGAGGCTGAGTACGCCGGTGACGAGTAGTTGTACTGGTTGTCGAGGCCGGCAAACGCGGGCGAGGGAGTGCGCTGGTCGGGGTTCAGACCGGAGGGTGAGGCACGTGGCGGCGCGCCATGTGGGAAGGTGATGTTGGGGTTGAATCCACCATGCGCGTCGCTGTCGGAGTAGTCAGGTGAGGGTGCGTACCCCATGGCGGCAACGGCGGCGAGAAGTTAGCCGGCGACGCGACACTCTGTTGGCTCCACGTAGCTTGCGGGTAGGGGCCAGGCGGATTCATCATCCCAGCACGAGACGCCTCTACCTGCTCCGCCGCCACCGCCGACGCGGCCACGTCCCTGGCCTTCTTGGCGTTGAGCCTGTTCTAACGGTCGGTGGTGACAGCCTCCCGGCGCTGAACCTCCGCCCTCCACTCGGCGTTGGACACGCTCGGTGGTTTCACCATCGGCGCCCTTGGCTTCCTCTGTTTCGGCTGGGCGGAATCGACAACGGCAGTGGAGCGAGGGGCCGAATACTTCTTCGATAGCATGGCGGCCGGATGGTGGGGAGTGGGAGGAGAATGGCGGGAGTGGCAGGGCAGAAGGGGGGAAACAATGAGGAATAGAAGGAAAGAGGGGAAACGGCGGGAAAAGGCCTATCCGTCGCCGACAGAGCGGGCCCACGTGCCTTTTCACTTCGGCCGGCGCCTGGGGCGCCCCCGGGGGGCTGAGTTCGGCTCGGGTTCGTCGGCTGTTATTTCGGCCCAAACCGGTGATAAACAAGGACTTAGTGACGCGACTGGG
>NC_041389.1:483153525-483197510 GCF_002162155.2 Triticum dicoccoides | reverse complement strand
AGATGCTCTAAGGTGTTGCAGTCTTCCAGCAAGATGGGAAGTGATATACACATAGCGATGTACAGTGTAGTAGTCAAGTAAATGCGTCAAATGCCTGGCGGTCAATGTTCCTCCAGTCTTCCGTTCATCCTGATGATCCTGTTTCAGTTCTCAACATGGCCTCCGTTCATATTGGTTTTTGCTGCTTGGACGCTGAAGTATGAACATCTTCTCTGGGCTCTCAGCATGCTAGCCCTCCAAACTTGTCTAAGATCATTAGAGTTTAGAAAGTCTTTGTCTCCTAACGTGTAAAAGAACCAGACTGTAACCCAACATTAGAGAGCAGGTAACACCGTAGCAGTGGAGGCAGTGGTTCATGCGTCTGAGACAACCGTACCCCGACTCTTCTGTCGATCAATCCTATGACTAGGAATGGCGTTTCCCTAACAGTGAGATTCCATCATACTATATATGCGTGTGTAAGCAAATATTCCGATAGACCAGAGTTATTTAGTTTGACCATGAAAGGAGAGAAGAGGATCCAACACAGCTTTTCCATTCATCGGGTGCCAGTTATATACAAGTTACAGAGGGCACCACTGATCCTTAGGACGTGCGCTAGACCACGTACTGCACGTACATGAGGTGGTGATCGTGTGTGTTGACCCTGACGTTGCTGTTGGAGACGCAAAGACTGGATCGGAAGTCTTGAAAAATCTCCGTTGGCAGTCCTTTGGTCATCATGTCAGCGAGCTGTTGGCGAGTTGGGATGTGGAGCACGCGAAACTGGCTGAGAGCAACGCGCTCGCGGACGAAGTGAATGTCGAGCTCAATGTGTTTTGTCCGGCGATGATGAACGGGGTTGCTGGACATGTAGACGGCCGAGACGTTGTCGCATTAGACAAGCGTGGCGGTGGTGAAGGTGCAGCGGAGCTCGCCGAGGAGCTGGCGAAGCCAAACACACTCTGCCACGGCGTTGGCAACACCACGGTACTCAGCCTCGGCGCTAGAGCGTGAGACTGTGGCCTGATGCTTCGAGGACCACGAGATGAGTGCGTCGCCGAGGTAGACGCAGAAGCCAGAGGTAGAGCACCGCGTGTCCGGGCACCCCGCCCAGTCTGCATCAGTGTAGGCGCGTAGGTCCAACGTCGAAGAGGCGCGGAGGTGGAGGCCGAGCGCGGTGGAGCCCCGGACATACCGCAGAACACGCTTGATCAACCCGAGATGAGACTCACGGGGATCATGCATGTGAAGACATATTTGCTGCACGGCATAGGCGAGCTCGGGGCGAGTGATCGTCAGGTACTGAAGCGCCCCGGCAAGGCTGCGGTAGGCCGTCGGATCAGCAACGCGGGGACTATCGTCGGCCGGCAACTTGCCCTTGGTGTCCACGGGGGTCGCAGCACTTGCAGTTGTCCATGGCAGCCCGCTCGAGCAGGTCCTCGGCGTACTGCTCTTGCGAGAGGAAGAAGCCAGCACTGGTACGCGTCACACGCACGCCGAGGAAGTAATGTAGGGGGCCGAGGTCCTTCATAGCGAACTCGCCGGTGAGCTTGGCGATGATGCGATGAAGGAGACCGACACTAGACGCAGTAAGGACGATGTCGTCCACGTACAGCAAGAGGAAGGCAGCATCGGCGCCATGGATGAACGTGAAGAGCGAACTATCGGAGCGCGTGGGCGCGAACCCAATAGTGGCAAGGAAGCCGGCGAACCGAAGAAACCACGCCCGCGGTGCCTGCTTCAAGCCATACAAGGACTTGGAAAGGCGGCAGACGTGGTCGGGGTGAGCAGCGTCGACGAAGCCGGCGGGTTGGAGGCAAAACACCTCCTCCTCAAGCGTGCCGTGGAGGAAGGCATTCTTGACATCCAACTGATGGACGGGCCACGCGCGGGACGCGGCGAGCGTGAGGACGACACGAATCGTGGCGGGCTTCACCACCGGAGAGAACGTCTCACCGTAGTCGATGCCGGCGCGTTGACGAAAACCGCGGACGACCCACCGCGCCTTGTAGCGTTCCAGCGAGCCATCGGAGCGGGTTTTGTGGCAGAAAACCCACTTCCCAGAGATGATGTTGGCGCGCGGTGGGCGAGGCACGAGCTCCCAAGTTTGGTTGCTGACGAGAGCCGCGAACTCCTCGTGCATGGCAGCAAGCCAGTTGGGGTCGCGGACGGCGGCGTGCACCGAGCGAGGCAGTGGCGAGATGGCCTCAGAGGGTGCTGTAGACGCGATGTGGACATAGTCGTCACTGTAGCGTGTGCTGGGGCAGAACACACCAGCGCGGGCACGCGTGACGATCCGGCGAGCAGCAGGGCACACGGTCGTGGATGATGAAGCAGACCCCTCGGATGTAGGAGCAACGGCCGAGCTTGAGGAAGCAGACCCTCCCAAGGGCGATCCAACGCAGACGCTCGGGCCAGATGGCGCCGGTGGTGGACTAGCGCTGGGAGCGTCGCCACCAGAAGGGGTACAGACCTGCACAGGAGCGGGAACAAGCCGAGGCGCAGCTGGAGCGGCGGGGTTAGGAGGGTGGCGAGCTGCAAACGGAAAAATGTCCTCATCGAAGCGAACATGACGCGAGGTGATGACACGGCGAGAGGCAAGGTCGTAGCATCGGTAACCACAGTGGTCAGGTGGGTAGCCAAGAAAAATGCACTCGACGAAGCGGTGATCAAGCTTATGGCAAGAGGTGGAGGTGGTGTTAGGGAAACAGCGGCAACCAAACACGCGGAGGAGAGTGTAATCCTGTGCAATGCCGAGGAGGAGCTCATGTGGTGTGCGTGCCGAACTAGCGTGCCACGGTTTGCAGTTCATGAGGAACGTGGCGACGCCCAGTGCCTCGGCCCAGAAGCGCGACGACATGGATGCGTGGAAGAGAAGCGCACGAGTGCTGTCATTGAGCGTGCGGAGAGTGCGCTCGGCGCGCCCGTTTTGTTGGCTAGTGTAGGGACAGGAGAGGCGAAGTACAGTACCGTGAGTGGTGAGGAGAGAGCGAACAGCAAGAGGCGCCAGAGGTTACCAGAGTTCGACGTCATGTGGGCAGTGGCGCCGGAGTCGAGGTACCAGTCAGAGGTACTGGCCGGCGCGCCGGACGAGGCCGAGGCGCTCTGGAGAGCAGTGTGCAGCGGCCCCATGTCCCACGGCTGGGGTGGAGAAGGCGCAGTGCTGGAGCTGGCGCCCGGAGAGCCGTAGTAGTACCCAGGCGGGGGTGCAGTGTAGCCGTACGGGGCGTACGCAACTTGGTGCTGAGCCAGGAGAGCCTGCTGCGGAGGAGTGCCAGGCCGCGGGCCGAGAACGCCCGCACCAGGGGCACGCCAGGCCATCGGCCAAGCTTGTACCATGCCGGTCCAAGAGTTGGCGCCGGGTGCAGGGCCGAGGAACGCCGGCGGACGAGGAGCCGGAGCCGGGCTTGAGGTGGACTGCACCGGTGCCTTGCCAGCGCGACGGCGACCGCGGCCACGCCCACGACCTGCACTGGACGTCGCGTCTGAGCTCGGTGTAGGAGCCGGTGCAGGGGCTGGGGGCGGCGGTGGTGAGCGCGTGGCGACGAGCGCATGAGCAGTGTGCTGGCGAGCCGCCTGCTCCGCACGGTGCTCCTCAAGGAGCAAGAAGGAACGGGCCTGCAGAAACGTGGGCAGCGGAGTACGGGAAGTCATATGAGGTATAGGCGTATAGCACCGTGATACTGCCGCCCAAGGCCACGCAGCATGTTGAACAACTGCTGGGTCTCGGTGACAGGCTGGCCGAGATCGCGCAGCTGATCGGCAAAGGACTTGAGGCGTGTGCAGTATTGCATGATCGTCAGATCGACCTGGACGAGAGCGTGGTACTCAGCATCGAGGTAGACCGCGCGGGAGAGCTGGTTGTTGTGGAAGATGCTCGTAACCGCGGCCCACACCGTAGCAGCGGTGTCCTCCGGCTGCATGACGGTGTCGAGCAGCTCCGGTGAGATGGTGGCATAGAGCCAGTGCACGACGCAGTGGTCGATCATCGTCCAGTCCGGGTCGCGTGGAGGCCCGGAAGCCTCGGCGGTGAGGTGATCACGGACGCCGAACATGCCAACAACAGTGAGGAAGAAACACCGCCACTGGGAGAAGTTGCCAGCATGGAGGTCGAGGACGACCGGAATGTGATGACGGATGTCAATCGTCTGCAGAACTGAGGCAGGGAAGGCACGGAGCGGGGCCGCCGCGGCGACCGTAGCAGCGGGTGCAGCAGGGAGAAGCCCCGTACCAAGAACACCGACAGCTACTGGGACAGCAGGGAGATCAGGGTCAGCAGCAGCGTCGCCATCATGGGAGGAAGTGGGGGCGAGGACGGGGTTGGAGTCCATGGGAGCGGAAGCGAACGGGTTATGCATGAACTGGTCGTCTGATACCATGAAAGGAGAGAAGAGGATCCAACACAACTTTTCTATTCATTTACAGAGGGCACCACTGATCCTTAGGACGTGCGCTAGACCACGTACTGCACGTACGTGAGGTGGTGATCGTGTGTGTTGACCCTGAGAGCACACACGCACGCACACTTATGCTAAACTAACCACTGATGCATTCACTAGTCTAACAGACCAGAGTTGTGGTAAGCAATCACTCAATCAGTCTATCATATGCCAGATTCATCTCCAAGCATCTCTGGTAAATACCGGTGCTATCAGCCCATCACCTCCATGAACTTACATGAGTTGCAACCTTGATTTCTTTATTTTTGAAAATTTAACCTTTATTAATTCTAGATGGCACGCCTCATAAATCGAAATGGCCTTGCTGTTCATTGAAGAGGGAGAGTCGAGAGCAGCTATACCTGATGCACAATGCTCCCCGGTGCGCGTCGCGGCAACGCCGGTCCTCTTTGTTCATCAACGAAATAGGATTTCCCCCCGCTTTGTATTAGAAAGAAAACATCACCGATACAACCAGATAGGTGCTGGGGCGGAAGCAGCACAGGCACGTCCAAAAGAAACGAAAGAGAAAAAGAAAAAAAACAAATGCCGACACCAGCGGATAAAAAAACCCGAAGAAGCTTCGCGACCGCCGCGCCTACCGGGGATCCTCCACTAAGCTCCTATACTCTGAAGCGCCGGTACCAATCAACACCTCCAAGAAGGGATGCGACGATGACGACGCTGTTGTCAAGGGTTTCCCCCGATGCGCGACGAGGAGAGAGGAAGAGTACCCCCGACGCCCTCCGGGAAGGTCCAGCAGCACCCTCAGGCACCACCACGTCGGTGTCGGCTCAACCGGCAGGAATTTCTCCCGATCCCAACCTTCACCTCGGGCGCTCCGGAGCAGGCCACCAAACAAACCACCACTCTGCGCCAAAACGGTCTTGATGCTTCCGCGCCGTCTCACCACGGCACAGCGAAAGGGGCCTGCTCAACGAAGAAGAGGAGCCGGGACTCAGGACAACAACATTGTCGACACGCGGGAGGGCCCAACCTCCACCGTCAATGATGGTAACCGACCAGACGCGACAGCAGGAGCATACCAGGCCCATGGGCCCACAGGCCCGGCCGGGACCGTAATGCTCGTAAAACTCCCACCATCACGCTGTAGAAGGCACACCGTTGGCGCCACCACCACGAGTCCGAGCTCCTCCTCCTCCGCGCCGCGCAGAGGACGTCGAAGCCACACCAATGGCCAGCCTGCTAGGAACCAGATGGGCCCGGGAGGGGCCAGATCTGGGCCGGGGCTCAGGTGGGTAGCCAAGAAAAATGCACTCGACGGAGCGGTGATCAAGCTTATGGCAAGAGCTGGAGGTGGTGTTAGGGAAACAGCGGCAACCAAACACGTGGAGGAGAGTGTAATCCAGTGCGACGCCGAGGAGGAGCTCATGTGGTGTGCGTGGCGAACTAGCGTGCCACGGTTTGCAGTTCATGAGGAACGTGGTGACGCCCAGTGCCTCGGCCCAGAAGCGCGACAGCATGGATGCGTGGAAGAGAAGCGCACGAGTGCTGTCATTGAGCGTGCGGAGAGTGCGCTCGGCGTGCCCGTTTTGTTGGCTAGTGTAGGGACAGGAGAGGCGAAGTACAGTACCGTGAGTGGTGAGGAGAGAGCGAACAGCAAGAGGCACCGGAGGTGCCCAGAGTTCAACGTCATGTGGGCAGTGGCGCCGGAGTCGAGGTACCAGTCAGAGGTACTGGCCGGCGCGCCGGACGAGGCCGAGGCGCTCTGGAGAGCAGTGTGCAGCGGCCCCATGTCCCACGGGTGGGGCAGAGCGGGCGCAGTGCTGGAGCTGGCGCCCGGAGAGCCGTAGTAGTACCCATGCGGGGGTGCAGTGTAGCCGTACGGGGCCTACGCAACTTGGTGCTGAGCCAGGAGAGCCTGCTGCGGAGGAGTGCCAGGCCGCGGGCCGAGAAAGCCCGCACCAGGGGCACGCCAGGCCATCGGCCAAGCTTGTACCATGCCGGTCCAAGAGTTGGCGCCGGGTGTAGGGCCGGGGAACGCCAGCGGCTGGGGGGCCGGAGCCGGGCTTGAGGTGGATTGCACCGGGGCCTTGCCAGCGCGGCGACGACCGCGGCCACGCCCACGACCCGCACCGGACGTCGCGTCTGAGCTCGGTGTAGGAGCCGGTGCAGGGGCTGGGGGCGGCGGTGGTGAGCGCGTGGCGACGAGCGCATGAGCAGTGTGCTGGCGAGCCGCCTGCTCCGCACGGTGCTCCTCAAGGAGAAAGAAGGAACGGGCCTGCAGAAACGTGGGCATCGGAGTACGGGAAGTCATATGAGGTATAGGCGTATAGCACCGTGATACTGCCGCCCAAGGCCACGCAGCATGTTGAACAACTGCTGGGTCTCGGTGACAGGCTGGCCGAGATCGCGCAACTGATCGGCAAAGGACTTGAGGTGTGTGCAGTATTGCATGATCATCAGGTCGCCCTGGACGAGAGCGTGGTACTCAGCATCGAGGTAGACCGCGCGGGAGAGCTGGTTGTCGTGGAAGATGCTCGTAACCACGGCCCACACCGTAGCAGCGGTGTTCTCCGGCTGCATGACGGCGTCGAGCAGCTCTGGTGAGATGGTGGCGTAGAGCCAGTGCACGACGCAGTGGTCGATCATCATCCAGTCCGGGTCGCGTGGAGGCCCGGCAGCCTCGGCGGTGAGGTGATCACGGACGCCGAACATGCCGACGACGGTGAGGAAGAAACGCCGCCACTGGGAGAAGTTACCAGCATGGAGGTCGAGGACGGCCGGAACATGATGACGGATGTCAATCGTCTGCAGAACTGAGGCAGGGAAGGCACGGAGCGGGGCCGCCGCGGCGACCATAGCAGCGGGTGCAGCAGGGAGAAGCCCCGTACCAAGAACACCGACGGCCGCTGGGGCACCAGGGAGATCAGGGTTAGCAGCAGCGTCACCATCATGGGAGGAAGTGGGGGAGAGGACGGGGTTGGAGTCCATGGGAGCGTAAGAGAACGGGTTATGCATGAACTGGTCGTCTGATACCATGAAAGGAGAGAAGAGGATCCAACACAGCTTTTCCATTCATCGGGTGCCACTTATATACAAGTTACAAAGGGCACCACTGATCCTTAGGACGTGCGCTAGACCACGTACTGCACGTACGTGAGGTGGTGATCGTGTGTGTTGACCCTGAGAGCACACACGCACGCACACTTATGCTAAACTAACCACTCATGCATTCACTAGTCTAACAGACCAGAGTTGTGGTAAGCAATCACTCAATCAGTCTATCATATGCCAGATTCATCTCCAAGCATCTCTGGTAAATACCGGTGCTATCAGCCCATCACCTCCATGAACTTACGTGAGTTGCAACCTTGATTTCTTTATTTTTGAAAATTTAACCTTTATTAATTCTAGATGGCACGCCTCATAAACCGAAATGGCCTTGCTGTTCATTGAAGAGGGAGAGTCGAGAGCAGCTATACCTGATGCACAATGCTCCCCGGTGCGCGTCGCGGCAGCGCCGGTCCTCTTTGTTCATCGACGAAATAGGATGTTCCCCCGCTTTGTATTAGAAAGCAAACATCATCGATACAACCAGATAGGTGCTGGGGCGGAAGCAGCACACGCACGTCCAAAAGAAACGAAAGAGAAAAAGAAAAAAAACAAATGCCGAAACCGGCGGATAAAGAAACCCGAAGAAGCTTCGCGACCGCCGCGCCTACCGGGGATCCTCCACTAAGCTCCTATACTCCGAAGCGCCGGTACGAATCAACACCTCCAAGAAGGGATGCGACGATGACGACGCTGTTGTCAAGGGTTTCCCCTGATGCGCGACAAGGAGAGAGGAAGAGTACCCCCGACGCCCTCCACGAAGGTCCGGTAGCACCCTCAGGCACCACCGCGTCGGTGTCGGCTCAACCGGCAGGAATTTCTCCCGATCCCAACCTTCACCTCGGGCGCTCCGGAGCAGGCCACCAAACAAACCACCACTCTGCGCCAAAACAGTCTTGAAGCTTCCACGCCGTCTCGCCACGGCACAGCGAAAGGGGCCTGCTCAACGAAGAAGAGGAGCCGGGACTCAGGACAACAACATCGTCGACACGCAGAAGGGCCCAACCTCCACCGTCAACGATGGTAACCGACCAGACGCGACAGCAGGAGCATACTAGGCCCATGGGCTCACAGGCCTGGCCGGGACCGTAATGCCTGTAAAACTCCCACCGTCACGCTGTAGAAGGCACACCGTTGGCGCCACCACCACGAGTTCGAGCTCCTCCTCCTCCGCAACATGCAGAGGACGTCGAAGCCACACCAATGGCCAGCCTGCTAGGAACCAGATGGGCCCGGGAGGGGCCAGATCTGGGTCGGGGGTCAGGTGGGTAGCCAAGAAAAATGCACTCGACGGAGCGGTGATCAAGCTTATGGAAAGAGGTGGAGGTGGTGTAGGGAAACAGCGGCAACCAAACACGCGGAGGAGAGTGTAATCCTGTGCGACGCTGAGGAGGAGCTCATGTGGTGTGCGTGGCGAACTAGCGTGGCACGGTTTGCAGTTCGTGAGGAACATGGCGACGCCCAGGGCCTCGGCCCAAAAGCGCGACGGCATGGATGCGTGGAAGAGAAGCGCACGAGTGCTGTCATTGAGCGTGCGGAGAGTGCGCTCGGCGCGCCCGTTTTGTTGGCTAGTGTAGGGACAGGAGAGGCGAAGTACAGTATCGTGAGTGGTGAGGAGAGAGTGAACAGAAAGAGGCGCCGGAGGTTACCAGAGTTCGACGTCATGTGGGCAGTGGCGCCGGAGTCGAGGTACCAGTCAGAGGTACTGGCCGGCGCGCCGGACGAGGCCGAGGCGCTCTGGAGAGTAGTGTGCAGCGGCCCCATGTCCCACGGCTGGGGCGGAGCGGGCGCAGTGCTGGAGCTGGCGCCCGGAGAGCCGTAGTAGTACCCAGGCGGGGGTGCAGTGTAGCCGTACGGGGCGTACGCAACTTGGTGCTGAGCCAGGAGATCCTGCTGCGGAGGAGTGCCAGGCCGCGGGCCGAGAACGCCCGCACCAGGGGCACGCCAGGCCATCGGCCAAGCTTGTACCATGCCGGTCCAAGAGTTGGCGCCGGGTGCAGGGCCGGGGTACGCTGGCGGACGGGGAGCCGGAGCCGGGCTTGAGGTGGACTGCAACGGGGCCTTGCCAGCGCGGTGGCGACCGCGGCCACGCCCACGACCCACACCGGACGTCGCGTCGGAGCTCGGTGTAGGAGCCGGTGCAGGGGCTGGGGGCGGCGGTGGTGAGCGCGTGGCGACGAGCGCATGAGCAGTGTGCTGGCGAGCCGCCTGCTCCGCACGGTGCTCCTCAAGGAGCAAGAAGGAACGGGCCTGCAAAAATGTGGGCAGCGGAGTACGGGAAGTCATATGAGGTATATGCGTATAGCACCGTGATACTGCCGCCCAAGGCCACGCAGCATGTTGAACAACTGCTGGGTCTCGGTGACAGGCTTGCCGAGATCGCGCAGCTGATCGGCAAAGGACTTGAGGCGTGTGCAGTATTGCATGATCGTCAGGTCGCCCTGGACGAGAGCGTGGTACTCAGCATCGAGGTAGACCGCACGGGAGAGCTGGTTGTTGTGGAAGATGCTCGTAACCGCGGCCCACACCGTAGCAGCGGTGTCCTCTGGCTGCATGACAGCGTCGAGCAGCTCCGGTGAGATGGTGGCGTAGAGCCAGTGCACGACGCAGTGGTCGATCATCGTCCAGTCTGGGTAGCATGGAGGCCCGGCAGCCTCGGCGGTGAGGTGATCATGGACGCCGAACATGCCGACGACGGTGAGGAAGAAACACCGCCACTGGGAGAAGTTGCCAGCATGGAGGTCGAGGACGACCGGAATGTGATGACGGATGTCAATCGTCTGCAGAACTGAGGCAGGGAAGGCACGGAGCGGGGCCGCCGCGGCGACCGCAGCAGCGGGTGCAACAGGGAGAAGCTCCGTACCAAGAACACCGACGGCCGCAGGGGCAGCAGGGAGATCACGGTCAGCAGCAGTGTCGCCATCATGGGAGGAAGTGGGGGAGAGGACGGGGTTGGAGTCCATGGGAGCGGAAGCAAATGGGTTATGCATGCACTGGTCGTCTGATACCATGAAAGGAGAGAAGAGGATCCAACACAACTTTTCCATTCATCGGGTGCCAGTTATATACAAGTTACAGAGGGCACCACTGATCCTTAGGACGTGCGCTAGACCACGTACTGCACGTACGTGAGGTGGTGATCGTGTGTGTTGACCCTGAGAGCACACATGCACGCACACTTATGCTAAACTAACCACTGGTGCATTCACTAGTCTAACAGACCAGAGTTGCGGTAAGCAATCACTCAATCAGTCTATCATATGTCAGATTCATCTCCAAGCATCTCTGGTAAATACCTGTGCTATCAGCCCATCACCTCCATGAACTTACGTGAGTTGCAACCTTGATTTATTTATTTTTGAAAATTTAACCTTTATTAATTCTAGATGGCACGCCTCATGAACCGAAATGGCCTTGCTGTTCATTGAAGAGGGAGAGTCGAGAGCAGCTATACCTGATGCACAATGCTCCCCGGTGCGCGTCGCGGCAGCACCGGTCCTCTTTGTTCATCGACGAAATAGGATTTCCCCCCGCTTTGTATTAGAAAGCAAACATCACCGATACAACCAGATAGGTGTTGGGGCGGAAGCAGCACAGGCACGTCCAAAAGAAACGAAAGAGAAAAAGAAAAAAAACAAATGCCGACACCGGCGGATAAAAAAACCCGAAGAAGCTTCACGACCGCCGCGCCTACCGGGGATCCTCCACTAAGCTCCTATACTCCGAAGCGCCGGTACCAATCAACACCTCCAATAAGGGATGCGACAATGACGATGCTGTTGTCAAGGGTTTCCCCCGATGTGCGATGAGGAGAGAGGAAGAGTACCCCCGACGCCCTCCAGGAAGGTCCGGCAGCACCCTCAGGCACCACCGCGTCGGTGTCGGCTCAACCGGCAGGAATTTCTTATCAGAGCCTGACTGCCTGTAGGATTACCAAGCCAAACTGGTCGAAGTTGAGTCTAGAAATTCTCTAGTTATGTAAGGGAATTGATTGTGGGAAGGAAGGTAAGGCTCTTTTTACTCCTTATACCTCATGGCCTTCTAATCTGAGTCATCCTATCTTTCCCGCGGGGTTAAGGAACTAGGCTTTCTCTTCCGTCTATCAGGATCACGTGTTACTACTCCGTAGTCCCATAGGATTGGTTGATCAGAGTCATACCCCAGTTTCGAGTACTTCCGGTGTAGTCTGTTTAGTACTATCTCAGAACCTTGAGTGATGATGATGAGTATGTTACCACCCCATTTTAGCAGGATGTCTCATTCTGAGCATTTTACTGCCGTTATGCTGCCGGAATTGCCCTAGGAGTTCAAGAGATACTAATTTCCTTGTCCTACATTCTATAGCTTATAGATGATGCTGATTCCGTCCCTTGTTTCGTTTCTCAGGATGACATCAAGTTCTGTTGTTCGTAGCCAGAACCACGGAGATGGTAGGGTTGAGGATCCTCCTAACCTGCCTTCGTTGACAGAGTTCATGTTAGAAATGGAGAGGAACAAGCGTGAGTCTAAACGCTTGTTGGCACGTATCGAGGAGAACACCGCCCATCAGTTCAAAGGGTCTGTAACCATTCATGATTTCATTCGCTTGCACCCACCTACCTTTCATCATTCCATCGAGCCACTCGATGCAGATGACTGGCTCCGTAGCATCACTCATAAGCTGCGTTCCGCGAACGTAGCTGAAGATGACAAGGTCACCTATGCCACATACCACCTAGAAGGTCCTGCTAGTCTTTGGTGGCAGAACTATGAGGCTATGCTTCCAGCTGGCCAGATTCCTACCTGGAGAGATTTCACTGAGGCTTTTCGTGAGCATCACATTCCTCTGGCTCTCATTGATCGCAAGAGAGAAGAGTTCTGTAGTTTCACCCAGAGTAAGATGGCTGTTGATGCTTACAGCAGAGAGTTCGATAACCTCGCCCGTTATGCCACAGAAGAGGTGTCCACGGACGCCAAGAAGCAGGCTAGTTTCCGGAAGGTTCTCAACCCCAAGTTGCGTCGTGATCTCCACCTGCATCATTGTGATACATTCCAAGCTCTTGTGAACAAGGCCATCAATGCAGAGACAGCTCAGCTCACTTACGAGGAGTCTCATAAGCACGCCCGTGATTTGGGATCTTCTTCCGGTTTTGGTTCTCAGAAGCGTCGGATTTGGATTCCAAACTCCGCTCTTCCTTCCGGATATGCACCGATGCCATCTTATGTGGTGCCTCCCCCAGCTCAGTCGTATGTTCCAACCAGGCCTACTGGTAGACCGCTTGTCAGTGCGGGTCCACGTCCAACTTCAGGGACTTGCTTCACATGCGGGAAGCCAGGACACTATGCACGTGACTGCTCTCAGACTAATTATGCCCCACCCCAGCCCGAGAAGTCTATTGGCCATGGTAAGCCATCACGCAAGATGATCAGTGTCAAGTCAGCCCCCACTGAACATGGACGCGTGCATCACGTCTCAGCTAAAGACGCTCATGATGATCCAGATGTCGTTCTTGGTACACTCCTTGTCAATTGCCATCCAGCATCGGTTCTGTTCGATACTGGAGCGTCTCACTCCTTCATTTCTGAAAGCTATGCTAACTTGCACAACCTGTCATTTTGTGATATGCCCTCTCCACTAGTCATTCAAACTCCTGGATCCAAATGGCAAACCTCTAGTGTAAGCGATGGTAACGAGATCCTTGTTGACAGACTTGTATTCCTTGCATCACTTATAGCCCTCAAGTCTACCGATATTAACATCATCTTGGGTATGGACTGGATGAAAGCTCATTATGCCAAGATTGATTGTTACACTAGGTCTGTTCAGCTTACACACCCATCTGGCAAGATAGTCACTGTCTCCACTAGAGTTGCAAAGCGTCAGCTCTATTCTCTTAATGCCAGCCCTCTTCCAGACCTTGAAGATATCCCGGTAGTCCGTGACTTTCTGGATGTCTTTCCAGAGGAACTGCCAGGTGTTCCACCTAACAGAGATGTAGAGTTCGTCATAGATCTTATCCCAGGAACAACTCCAATCTCCAGGAGACCTTACAAGATGGCACCCTTAGAACTAGCCGAGATTAAGAAACAACTTGATGAGTCCTTGCAAAAGGGTTTCATCCGTCCTAGTTCTTCTCCCTGGGCTTGCCCTGTCCTCTTTGTCAAGAAGAAGGATGGTACGGATCGGATGGTTGTAGATTATCGTCCCGTTAATTTGGTCATGATAAAGAACAAATATCCGCTCCCCAGGATCAACGACCTGTATGATCAGCTCGCTGGATCCTCAGTCTTCTCCAAGATGGATTTGAGGTTAGGCTACCACCAAATCAAGATCAGAAACGGGGACATCCCTAAAACGGCTTTTGTCACTCGTTATGGTCAGTACGAGTACACCGTAATGTCCTTCGGTCTAACCAACGCCCTAGCTACTTTCTCCCGCTTGATGAACTCGATCTTCATGGAGTACTTAGATAAGTTCGTCGTGGTTTATCTCGATGATATTCTTATTTACTCGAAGAACGAGGAAGAGCATGCCGAACATCTTAGACTTGTGTTAGAAAAACTCAGAGAGCACCGCCTTTATGCCAAGTTCTCCAAGTGTGAATTTTGGTTGCCAGAAGTGACCTACCTAGGCCACGTAATCTCTGGTAAGGGCATTGCTGTCAATCCCGAGAGAGTTAAGGCTGTTCTCGATTAGACTCCACCTGAGACTGTTAAACAAGTTAGGAGTTTCCTTGGTCTAGCCAGCTATTGTCGTCGCTTTGTTGAAAACTTCTCCAAAGTAGCCAAACCCCTCACGGAACTTCTCAAGAAAGATAAAAAGTTCGAGTGGTCCCCATAGTGTGAGTACAGTTTTCAGGAACTGAAAAGGCGCCTGACTTCTGCTCCCATACTTGTGCCACCGGATTTCACAAAGGACTTTGTTATCTACTACGACGCCTCACGACAGGGACTAGGTTGCATTCTTATGTAGGATCGTCATGTGATTGCCTATGCATCTCAACAGTTGCATCCACATGAGGAGAATTATCCCACACATGATCTGGAGCTTGTAGCCGTAGTCTATGCACTCAAGACCTGGCGACATTACCTCCTTGGTAAACATTGCGAGATCTACACCGATCACCAGAGCCTCAAGTATATCTTCTCCCAACCAGATTTGAACCTTAGGCAAAGACGTTGGTTGGAGTTGATCACATATTATGATCTAGGGATTACCTACACCCCAGGCAAAGCTAATGTCATGGATGATGCGCTAAGCCGCAAATCCTATTGCAACAATCTCATGTTGCAGCAAGGCCAACCACTTCTCCATGAGGAATTCTGTAAGCTCAACCTTCACATTGTTCCTCATGGATTCCTTTCTACCTTGGTGGCGAAACCTACTCTTGAGAATCAAATCATAACTAGCCAGCAATATGATACGGGTATTTCTCAAATCAAGGATAACGTTAAGAAGGGAGTTGCTGGTAGTTTCTCTGTTGATGCTCGAGGTGTTGTTTTCTTTGGGAACCGCCTGGTGGTCCCCAAGAAGCAACATCTTCGACAATTGATTCTTAAGGAGGTGCATGAATCTCCTCTCACGATTCATCCCGGTAGTACTAAGATGTATCAGGACCTACTCCAGAGGTTCTGGTGGACTAGGATGAAGAGAGAAATCGCTGACTTCGTTGCTAATTGTGACGTTTGTCGTCGCGTTAAGGCAGAGCATCAAAGGCCTGCTGGCACCCTTCAGCCCTTATCCATTCCTGAGTGGAAATGGGATAAAGTTGGTATGGACTTCATCACCGGCTTTCCCGGGACCAAGAAAGGGAATAATGCTATCTTCGTAGTCGTTGATCGTCTTTCCAAAGTGGCTCACTTCCTTCCTGTTCGAGAGAGTATCACTGCTAGTCAGCTCGCTGACTTATACATTTCTCGAATAGTGTCACTCCATGGTGTTCCACTAGAGATCAATTCAGACCGTGGTAGTCTTTTCACTTCTCATTTCTGGGAGAGTTTCCAAACTGCCATGGGAACCCATCTTTCCTTTAGTACTGCTTTCCACCCTCAGTCGGGTGGTCAGGTGGAAAGGGTCAACCAAATTCTTGAAGACATGCTCAGAGCTTGCGTTATCTCATTCGGTATGGACTGGGAGAAATGTCTTCCTTTCGCCGAGTTTGCTTATAACAATAGCTATCAATCCATCCTCAAGAAAGCTCCTTTTGAGGTTCTCTATGGACGAAGATGTCGAACACCTTTGAACTGGTCAGAAACCGGTGAAAGACAATTCTTTGGATCGGACATGATCCAGGAGGCAGAAGAGCAAGTTCGCATCATTCGTGAGAATTTGAAAACAGCCCAGTCTCGTCAGAAGAGTCAGTATGACCGCCATCATAAGGATATGACTTATGAAATTGGCGACCAAGCTTACCTTCAGGTCACTCCTTTGAAGGGTACCCATCGCTTCGGTATCAAGGGCAAGTTGGCTCCTCGTTACATTGGTCCTTTTCGCATTCTCGCTAAACGAGGAGAGGTTGCCTACCAGTTGGAACTACCCCCACATCTTTCCAGAGTGCATGATGTCTTCCACGTCTCTCAACTCAGGCGTTGCTTCTCGGATCCCATCCGCGGAGTGGACCACGAAACGCTTGATCTCCAAGATAACCTCACATACCGAGAGTACCCGGTTCGCATTCTTGATCAAGCAGAGCGTGTCACTCGATGTCAGAACATCAAGTTTCTCAAGGTTCAGTGGTCTCATCATTCCGAGAGAGAAGCTACCTGGGAGCGAGAAGATCGTCTTCGACTGGAGTACCCTGCTTTCTTTCCGTCGACCCCTGAATCTCGGGACGAGATTCTTTCAAGTGGGGGCGAGTTGTCACATCCCTAGTTCTGGTATGCTCAAGGCTAGCTAGTCATGTGTGCATCATGTTTAAATTTCATTTAATTCTGAAATGAGGATTTGTGAAACCCTCAGAATCATTTCTGGAAATGACCCAAATAAAAAATTGCTCCAAAAAGGTCCAAGAAAATGCTCATGTTGCTCTCTGAAAATATTGGACAGAGATAAAAATCAAACCAATATTTTTAGGAGCTCATAAGCATTTATTTTGGGCATTTGGAATTAATGCATAATTATTTGCATTGGATATATATTTGTTATATATATATAATATGTCCAAAAATTATGCCATTTGCTGAGGAGCTCTGGAATGATACCACTAGTTCTTACAAAAATTGGCATAAGTAGATAAAATGATTTAGTATTTTTATTAAATCAAAACAAATGTCAGAAAAATAGAAAAAGAAACAAAACAGGAGAAAACTTACCTGGCGCTTAGCTCCTGTGCTGGCCCAGCACTGTGCGGCCTGGCCGGCCCAGCTAGCCAGCCCAGCCCACCTGGGCCTCCTCCTCTGTCGTCTTCCTCCCCGATAGGAGGACGGGCGCGTGGCCGCCGCGCGCACCGCCGCGCCGTGCCACCTCTTCCCTCCCTGCCTGCCTGTCCTCCCCCTCGTCGCTCTGGATGATCCCGCGCGACGCCACGCACGCCCCGTACCCCTCTCACTCTTCCCCCGGTCCTCTCCTCTCCTCTCCCTCGCTTTCTCTATCACGGCCGAACACCGCCGTCGCCGCCGCTCGCCGTAGCCGTAGCCACCGCGCCCCTCAAGGGCATCTGAGACGTCCCCGAGCTCCGCGCCGTCGTCCTCATCCTCCCTGTCAAGCCACGCAAGCCGGAGCGCCTCGTGGAGCCGCCATCGTCGCCTTCTTCACCTCCGGCCGCCGGAGATCATCTTCGCCGCTCCACCGTCTCCAGCGCGTCCCCGGCCACACCGAGCAACCCTGCGAGCCGCTGTGAGCCCCGCCATCTTCTCCCCCTTCTCCCCTGGCCTTCTGCGCCCTCTAGCCCCCTAGCTGCGCGAGCCGAAGCTCACCTCCGCTTGAGCTCGTCGCCGGCGACATTCCGGCGACCCCCTGGCCACCCCACCATGCCCAACGGCCTTGTGAGCTCGCGTAGATGCCTTAGGAGGCAAGAGCCTTGAGTTCTGCAGCCCGTAGAGTCGACCTCCTCCTCGGCCGAACTCCGGCCGCCGCCGAGGTCGATGCCGCCATCGCCTTCGACCACCCCACGGCCCCCCGCGTGACCCATTGGATGCGCGCGAGCCTGGGCATCGCATAGGTGGTCTCCGCCACGCGTTTGGTCGCCGGAGGGCGATTTCCGCAGGCCGCCGCTGCGTCTGGCCTCGCCGGCGTCGAGTCGCCGGTGGGGTTAGCCCTGGTTGACCGGGTTTGACCCCGTCTGACCAGGGTTTGACCACCCTGTGTTACTGATGCGTGGGGCCAGCCCTGTTAATTAATCAAGTTTAGGTTTAATTAAATTAAGATTAGCCACAGTCACTGACAGTGGGCCCTGCCCTGCTAATCTGTAATTAGGTTAGTATTAGAGTTAACTAACTCTGTTAGTTAACTGAGACACTGACGTGTGGACCCCACACGTCAGGTTTGACCCTAGTCAGCCGCAGTTGACCTGCTGACGTCATGCTTACTCAATGCTGACGCAATAATGATTTCTGGAATTATTTTAATTCAGGAATTCTAGAAAATGATTTAAACTTCAAAAATTCATAGAAATTCAACCGTAGCTCAGATTGAAATAATTTATATATGAAAAATTATCAGAAAAATGCAATCTTTCCATATGTACTAGTTTCATGCATGAAAAACCAACTTATACATGCTGTATAAGTGAAAACATGTAAATGGCATATATAAGAGCTTAATTTGGAGTTACATTTGAAACCTTGATTCAAATGGACTTCATTCAATTTGAATACTAGTTGCATTAGCTCAAACAGCATCACATCTACATGCCATGTTCATGCATCATATTATTACATATGTTTGTGTATTGATTGCCGACACTGTTCCTTCTCGATAGGTCCTGCTCCGGAGTCCGTTCCAGAGTACGTTTCTGAGGAGCAGTGCCCCCCTGTTGATCTACCAGGCAAGCAAACCCCCTTGTTCATTCCGATACAATCCTACTCTCTGGCTCCTGCTCTTAGTTATTGCATTAGGACAACAACGATTCATCTGCTACTTTGTGCTGCGGTAGTTGAACCCATTCCTCTGCATGACCTGTCATTGCCACAGTAAATAGTTGAAACCCACTAGCATGTGTAGGAGTTGATTGAAGCCATTGTTGTGTTCCTACCATGCTATGCATGCTATTGCTTAGAGTGTGTCAGGTCTGATTCATTGGGAATGAATTGGAGTGCAATTCTATGTTCTGATGCTGAGAGTGAAGTGTGTGAACACGATTTGGTAAAGGTAGCGGTGAGAGGCCATGTAGGAGTACATGGTGGGTTGTCTCACTGGAACCGTCCTTAAGCACTGAGTTCTATGTATGTTGTCCAATGACTCGATACTACCACACATTGGGATCCTTAATTGACTCTCTCGACTTATTAACCGACTTGATCTCTGTCCAGGAGTCGCAACTAGTTTCTGGTGTTTGTAGGTAGTGCTATTTTTCTACCGAGTGGCACCCGACAGGGTGGGCTTGGGACAGACTAGGCACAGGTGGCACGGTGTACCAAGTGGCACCCGGATGGTGGGCTTGGGAACCCTGCTCACATCGTTTGGGGCCGTGAGCGACACCCCGGCCGGATCTCCTTGCGGATGGAACCCGAATAGGTGATAAACCTGGACTAGAGTCTTGTATGGTTAGTCAGGTCGTGGCCGATACCCTCGCCAGGCTTCCGCTTGAAGGTTGCCGAGATACATGACGTGTGCATGGTGGTAAGTGGCGAGAGCGTGTGTGAAGAAGTACACCCCTGCAGGGTTAACATGATCTATTCGAATAGCCGGGTCCGCGGTTATGGACTTCTTGGATGCTTACATGGTACATAGACAACTTGAAGTGGATACTCTAAAATGCTCAAGACAAGTGTGAGTGCTATGGATGGCTTTCTCGTAGGGAGACGGGAATGAATCCATAGTGGTGTATTGTGTGGTGATTAGTGGACTCGTGTACGTTGTCTCACCTCAAGAGTTTCTTGTAGTCGTAGAACAGGATAGCCACTGAGTCAAAGCTGGCTTGCTGCAACTAAACCCCACATTACCCTCTTGATACAAATGCATGTATGATAGGATCTGATGTAAGTCTTGTTGAGTACCTTTGTACTCATGTTGCTTTATTTATGTTTTTGCAGCGGAGACTTCGGTCTTACTAGTGTTCTCGTGGACTTCGACGAGTAGCTTGTACCTCAGCTACGATCTTGATTGGATGTTGTAGATAGTCAGGCTCTTTAGCCTTTTTCATTTGTAGATGTCTGTACTCAGACATGTAATGCTTCCGCTTGTTGCTTGTATGCTCTGTATGATGGGTCTTGTGACCCCTGTTTGCAATAAATGCTATGATGGCTCTTTGAGCCTTATCTATATGAGTTGTTGAGTTATGCTGTGATGCCATGTTGTACAACACATACTTGCATGTTATGCGTACGTGTAATGTGTATTGCTATGTGTGGGATCTGACTATCTAGTTGTTTATCCTTAGTTGCCTCTCTTACCGGGAAATGTCTCCTAGTGCTTCCACTGAGCCCTGGTAGCTTGCTACTGCTCCGGAACACTTAGGCTGGCCGGCATGTGTCCTTCTTTGTTCCTGTGTCTGTCCCTTCGGGGAAATGTCACGCGATGAATACCGGAGTCCTGTTAGCCCGCTACAGCCCGGTTTACCGGAGTCCTGCTAGCCCAGTTGCTACAGCCCGGATTCACTCGCTGATGACTGACACGTTCGATGCTGGGTCATGTATGCCTGTCCCTGTAAGTTAGTGCCACTTTGGGTTCACGACTAGCCATGTCAGCCCGGGTTCTTTGTCATATGGATGCTAGCAACACTATCATATACGTGTGCCAAAAGGCGCAAACGGTCCCGGGCATGGTAAGGCGACACCCGTGGGAATACCGTGCGTGAGGCCGCAAAGTGATATGAGGTGTTACATGCTAGATCGGTGTGGCATAGAATCGGGGTCCTGACATTTCTCCCGATCCCAACCTTCACATCGGGCGCTCCGGAGCAGGCCACCAAACAAACCACCACTCTGCGCCAAAACAGTCTTGAAGCTTCCGCGCCGTCTCACCACGGCATAGCGAAAGGGGCCTGCTCAACGAAGAAGAGGAGCCGGGACTCAGGACAACAACATCGTCAACACGCGGGAGGGCCCAACCTCCACCGTCAACGATGGTAACCGACCAGACGCAACAGCAGGAGCATACCAGGCCCATGGGCCCACGGGCCCGGCCGGGACCGTAATGCCCGTAAAACTCCCACCGTCACGCTGTAGAAGGCACACTGTTGGCGCCACCACCACGAGTCCGACCTCCTCCTCCTCCGTGCCACGCAGAGGACGTCGAAGCCACACCAATGGCCAGCCTGCTAGGAACCAGATGGGCCCGGGAGGGGCCAGATCTGGGCCGGGGGTCAGGTGGGTAGCCAAGAAAAATGCACTCGACGGAGCGGTGATCAAGCTTATGGCAAGAGGTGGAGGTGGTGTTAGGGAAACAGCGGCAACCAAACACACGGAGGAGAGTGTAATCCGGTGCGACGCCGAGGAGGAGCTCATGTGGTGTGCGTGGCAAACTAGCATGGCACGGTTTGCAGTTCATGAGGAACGTGGCGACGCCCAGGGCCTCGGCCCAGAAGCGCGACGGCATGGATGCGTGGAAGAGAAGCACACAAGTGCTGTCATTGAGCGTGCGGAGAGTGCGCTCGGCACGCCCGTTTTGTTGGCTAGTGTAGGGACAAGAGAGGCGAAGTACAATACTGTGAGTGGTGAGGAGAGAGCGAACAGCAAGAGGCGCCGGAGGTTACCAGAGTTCGACGTCATGTGGGCAGTGGCGCCAGAGTCAAGGTACCAGTCAGAGGTACTGGCCGGCACGCCGGACGAGGCCGAGGCGCTCTGGAGAGCAGTGTGCAGCGGCCCCATGTCCACGGCTGGGGCAGAGAGGGCGCAGTGCTGGAGCTAGCGCCCGGAGAGCCGTAGTGGTACCCAGGCGGGGGTGCAGTGTAGCCGTACGGGACATACGCAACTTGGTGCTGAGCCAGGAGAGCATGCTGCGGAGGAGTGCCAGGCCGCGGGCCGAGAATGCCCGCACCAGGGGCACACCAGGCCATCGTCCAAGCTTGTACCATGCCGGTCCAAGAGTTGGCGCCGGGTGCTGGGCCGGGGAACACCGGCGGACGGGGAGCTGGAGCCGGGCTTGAGGTGGACTGCACCGGGGCCTTGCCAGCGCGGCGGCGACCGCGGCCACGCCCACGACCCGCACCGGACGTCGCGTCTGAGCTCAGTGTAGGAGCCGGTGGAGGGGCTGGGGGCGGCGGTGGTGAGCGCGTGGCAACGAGCGCATGAGCAGTGTGCTGGCGAGCCGCCTACTCTGCACGGTGCTCCTCAAGGAGCAAGAAGGAACGGGCCTGTAGAAACGTGGGCAGCGGAGTACGGGAAGTCATATGAGGTATAGGCGTATAGCACCGTGATACTGCCGCCCAAGGCCACGCAGCATGTTGAACAACTGCTGGGTCTCGGTGACAGGCTGGCCGAGATCGCGCAGCTGATCGGCAAAGGACTTGAGGCGTGTGCAGTATTGCATGATCGTCAGGTCGCCCTGGATGATTGCGTGGTACTCAGCATCGAGGTAGACCGCGCGGGAGAGCTGGTTGTCGTGGAAGATGCTCGTAACCGCGGCCCACACCGTAGTAGCGGTGTCCTCCGGCTGCATGACGGCGTCGAGCAGCTCCGGTGAGATGGTGGCGTAGAGCGAGTGCACGACGCAGTGGTCGATCATCGTCCAGTCCGGGTTGCGTGGAGGCCCGGCAGCCTCGGCGGTGAGGTGACCACGGACGCCGAACATGCCGACGACGGTGAGGAAGAAACGCCGCCACTGCGAGAAGTTGCCAGCATGGAGGTCGAGGACGACCGGAACGTGATGACGGATGTCAATCGTCTGCAGAACTGAGGCAGGGAAGGCACGGAGCAGGGCCGCCGCAGCGACCGCAGCAGCGGGTGCAGCAGGGAGAAGCCCCGTACCAAGAACACCGACGGCCGCAGGGGCAGCAGGGAGATCATGGTTAGCAGCAGCGTCGCTATCATGGGAGGAAGTGGGGGAGAGGACGGGGTTGGAGTCCATGGGAGCGGAAGCGAATGGGTTATGCATGAACTGGTCGCCTGATACCATGAAAGGAGAGAAGAGGATCCAACACAGCTTTTCCATTCATCGGGTGCCAGTTATATACAAGTTACAGAGGGCACCACTGATCCTTAGGACGTGCGCTAGACCACGTACTGCACGTACGTGAGGTGGTGATCGTGTGTGTTGACCCTGAGAGCACACACGCACGCACACTTATGCTAAACTAACCACTGATGCATTCACTAGTCTAACAGACCAGAGTTGTGGTAAGCAATCACTCAACCAGTCTATCATATGCCTGATTCATCTCCAAGCATCTCTGGTAAATACCGGTGCTATCAGCCCATCACCTCCATGAACTTACGTGAGTTGCAACCTTGATTTCTTTATTTTTGAAAATTTAACCTTTATTAATTCTAGATGGCACGCCTCATAAACCGAAATGGCCTTGCTGTTCATTGAAGAGGGAGAGTCGAGAGCAGCTATACCTGATGCACAATGCTCCCCGGTGCGCATCATGGCAGCGCCCGTCCTCTTTGTTCTTCGACGAAATAGGATTTCCCCCCGCTTTGTATTAGAAAGCAAACATCACCGATACAACCAGATAGGTGCTGGGGCGGAAGCAGCACAGGCACGTCCAAAAGAAACGAAAGAGAAAAAGAAAAAAAACAAATGCCGACACCGGCGGATAAAAAAACCCGAAGAAGCTTCGCGACCGCCGCGCCTACCGGGGATCCTCCACTAAGCTCCTATACTCCGAAGTGCCGGTACCAATCAACACCTCCAAGAAGGGATGCGACGATGACGACGCTATTGTCAAGGGTTTCCCCCGATGCGCGACAAGGAGAGAGGAAGAGTACCCCCGACGCCCTCCAGGAAGGTCCGGCAGCACCCTCAGCCACCACCGCGTCGGTGTCGGCTCAACCGGCAGGAATTTCTCCCGATCCCAACCTCCACCTCGGGCGCTCCGGAGCAGGCCACCAAACAAACCACCACTCTGCGCCAAAACGGTCTTGAAGCTGCCGCGCCGTCTCACCACGGCACAGCGAAAGGGGCCTGCTCAACGAAGAAGAGGAACCGGGACTCAGGACAACAACATCATCGACACGCGGGAGGGCCCAACCTCCACCGTCAACGATGGTAACCGACCAGACGAGACAGCAGGAGCATACCAGGCCCATGGGCCCACAGGCCCGGCCGAGACCGTAATGCCCGTAAAACTCCCACCATCACGCTGTAGAAGGCACACCGTTGGCGCCACCACCACGAGTCCGAGCTCCTCCTCCTCCGCGCCAAGCAGAGGACGTCGAAGCCACACCAATGGCCAGCCTGCTAGGAACCAGATGGGCCCGGGAGGGGCCAGATCTGGGCCGAGGGTCAGGTGGGTAGCCAAGAAAAATGCACTCGATGGAGTGGTGATCAAGCTTATGGCAAGAGGTGGAGGTGGTGTTAGGGAAACAGCGGCAACCAAACACGCGGAGGAGAGTGTAATCCGGTGTGACGCCGAGGAGGAGTTCATGTGGTGTGCGTGGCGAACTAGCGTGGCACGGTTTGCAGTTCATGAGGAACGTGGCGACGCCCAGGGCCTCGGCCCAGAAGCGCGACGGCATGGATGCGTGGAAGAGAAGCGCACGAGTGCTGTCATTGAGCGTGCGGAGAGTGTGCTCGGCGCGCCCGTTTTGTTGGCTAGTGTAGGGACAGGAGAGGCGAAGTACAGTACCGTGAGTGATGAGGAGAGAGCGAACAGCAAGAGGCGCCGGAGGTTACCAGAGCTCGACGTCATGTGGGCAGTGGCGCCGGAGTCGAGGTACCAGTCAGAGGTACTGGCCGACACGCCGGACGAGGCCGAGGCGCTCTGGAGAGCAGTGTGCGGCGGCCCCATGTCCCACGGCTCGGGCAGAGCGGGCGCAGTGCTGGAGCTGGCGCCCGGAGAGCCGTAGTAGTACCCAGGCAGGGGTGCAGTGTAGCCTTACGGGGTGTACGCAACTTGGTGCTGAGCCAGGAGAGCCTGCTGCGGAGGAGTGCCAGGCCGCGGGCCGAGAACGCCCGCACCAGGGGCACGCCAGGCCATCGGCCAAGCTTGTACCATGTCGGTCCAAGAGTTGGCGCCGCGTGCAGGGCCGGGGAACGTCGGCGGACGGGGAGCCGGAGCCGGGCTTGAGGTGGACTGCACCGGGGCCTTGCCAGCGCGGCGGCGACCGCGGCCATGCCCACGACCCGCACCGGATGTTGCGTCTGAGCTCGGTGTAGGAGCCGGTGCAGGGGCTGGGGGCGGCGGTGGTGAGCGCGTGGCGACGAGCGCATTAGTAGTGTGCTGGCGAGCCGCCTGCTCCGCACGGTTCTCCTCAAGGAGCAAGAAGGAACGGGCCTGCAGAAATATGGGCAGCGGAGTACAGGAAGTCATATGAGGTATAGGCATATAGCACCGTGATACTGCCGCCCAAGGCCACGCAACATGTTGAACAACTGCTGGGTCTCGGTGACAGGCTGGCCGAGATCGCGCAGCTGATCGGCAAAGGACTTGAGGCGTGTGCAGTATTGCATGATCGTCAGGTCGCCCTAGACGAGAGCGTGCTACTCAGCATCGAGGTAGACCGCGCGGGAGAGCTGGTTGTCGTGGAAGATGCTCGTAACCGCAGCCCACACCGTAGCAGCGGTGTCCTCCGGCTGCATGACGGCGTCGAGCAGCTCCGGTGAGATGGTGGCGTAGAGCCAGTGCACGACGCAGTGGTCGATCATCGTCCAGTCCGGGTCGCGTGGTGGCCCGGCAGCCTCGGCGGTGAGGTGATCACGGACGCCGAACATGCCGATGACGGTGAGGAAGAAACGCCGCCACTGGGAGAAGTTACTAGCATGGAGGTCAAGGACGACCGGAACATGATGACGGATGTCAATCGTCTGCAGAACTGAGGCAGGGAAGGCACGGAGCAGGGCCGCCGCGGCGACCGCAGCAGCGGGTGCAGCAGGGAGAAGCCCCGTACCAGGAACACCGACGGCTGCAGGGGCAGCAGGGAGATCACGGTCAGCAGCAGCATCGCCATCATGGGAGGAAGTGGGGGAGAGGACGGGGTTGGAGTCCATGGGAGCGGAAGCGAATGGGTTATGCATGAACTGGTCGCCTGATACCATGAAAGGAGAGAAGAGGATCCAACACAGCTTTTCCATTCATCGGGTGCCAGTTATATACAAGTTACAGAGGGCACCACTGATCCTTAGGACGTGCGCTAGACCACGTACTGCACGTACGTGAGGTGGTGATCGTGTGTGTTGACCCTGAGAGCACACACGCACGCACACTTATGCTAAACTAACCACTGATGCATTCACTACTCTAACAGACCAGAGTTGTGGTAAGCAATCACTCAACCAATCTATCATATGCCAGATTCATCTCCAAGCATCTCTGGTAAATACCGGTGCTATCAGCCCATCACCTCCATGAACTTACGTGAGTTGCAACCTTGATTTCTTTATTTTTGAAAATTTAACCTTTATTAATTCTAGATGGCACGCCTCATAAACCGAAATGGCCTTGCTGTTCATTGAAGAGGGAGAGTGGAGAGCAGCTATACCTGATGCACAATGCTCCCCGGTGCGCATCGCGGCAGCGCCCGTCCTCTTTGTTCATCGACGAAATAGGATTCCCCCCCGCTTTGTATTAGAAAGCAAACATCACCGATACAACTAGATAGGTGCTGGGACGGAAGCAGCACAGGCACGTCCAAAAGAAACGAAAGAGAAAAAGAAAAAAAACAAAGGCCGACACCGGCGGATAAAAAAACCCGAAGAAGCTTCGCGACCGCCATGCCTACCGGGGATCCTCCACTAAGCTCCTATACTCCGAAGTGCCGGTACCAATCAACACCTCCAAGAAGGGATGCGACGATGACGACGCTATTGTCAAGGGTTTCCCCCGATGCGCGACGAGGAGAGAGGAAGAGTACCCCCGACGCCCTCCAGGAAGGTCCGGCAGCACCCTCAGCCACCACCGCGTCGGTGTCGGCTCAACCGGCAGGAATTTCTCCCGATCCCAACCTCCACCTCGGGCGCTCCGGAGCAGGCCACCAAACTAACCACCACTCTGCGCCAAAACGGTCTTGAAGCTGCCGCGCCGTCTCACCACGGCACAGCGAAAGGGGCCTGCTCAACGAAGAAGAGGAACCGGGACTCAGGACAACAACATCATCGACACGCGGGAGGGCCCAACCTCCACCGTCAACGATGGTAACCGACCAGACGAGACAGCAGGAGCATACCAGGCCCATGGGCCCACAGGCCCGGCCGGGACCGTAATGCCCATAAAACTCCCACCGTCACGCTGTAGAAGGCACACCGTTGGCGCCACCACCACGAGTCCGAGCTCCTCCTCCTCCGCGCCACGCAGAGGACGTCGAAGCCACACCAATGGCCAGCCTGCTAGGAACCAGATGGGCCCAGGAGGGGCCAGATCTGGGCCGTGGGTCAGGTGGGTAGCCAAGAAAAATGCACTCGACGGAGTGGTGATCAAGCTTATGGCAATAGGTGGAGGTGGTGTTAGGGAAACAGCGGCAACCAAACACGCGGAGGAGAGTGTAATCCGGTGCGACACCGAGGAGGAGCTCATGTGGTGTGCGTGGCGAACTAGCGTGGCACGGTTTGCAGTTCATGAGGAACGTGGCGACGCCCAGGGCCTCGGCCCAGAAGCGCGACGGCATGGATGCGTGGAAGAGAAGCGCACAAGTGCTGTCATTGAGCGTGCAGAGAGTGTGCTCGGCGCGCCCGTTTTGTTGGCTAGTATAGGGTCAGGAGAGGCGAAGTATAGTACCGTGAGTGGTGAGGAGAGAGCGAACAGCAAGAGGCGCCGGAGGTTACCAGAGCTCGACGTCATGTGGGCAGTGGCGCCGGAGTCGAGGTACCAGTCAGAGGTATTGGCCGGCGCGCCGGATGAGGCCGAGGCGCTCTGGAGAGTAGTGTGCAGCGGCCCCATGTCCCACGGCTGGGGCGGAGCGGGCGCAGTGCTGGAGCTGGCGCCCGGAGAGCCGTAGTAGTACCCAGGCGGGGGTGCAGTGTAGCCGTACGGGGCGTACGCAACTTGGTGCTGAGCCAGGAGAGCCTGCTGCGGAGGAGTGCCAGGCCGCGGGCCGAGAACGCCCGCACCAGGGGCACGCCAGGCCATCGGCCAAGCTTGTACCATGCCGGTCCAAGAGTTGGCGCCGGGTGCAGGGCCGGGGAACACCGGCGGACGGGGAGCCGGAGCCGGGCCTGAGGTGGACTGCACCGGGGCCTTGCCAGCGCGGCGGCGACCGCAACCACGCCCACAACCCGCTCCGGACATCGCGTCTGAGCTCGGTGTAGGAGCCGGTGCAGGGTCTCGGGGCGGCGATGGTGAGCGCGTGGCGACAAGCGCATGAGCAGTGTGCTGGCGAGCCGCCTACTCCGCACGGTGCTCCTCAAGGAGCAAGAAGGAACGGGCCTGCAGAAACGTGGGCATCGGAGTACGGGAAGTCATATGAGGTATAGGCCTATAGCACCGTGATACTGCCGCCCAAGGCCACGCAGCATGTTGAACAACTGCTGGGTCTCGGTGACAGGCTGGCCGAGATCGCGCAGCTGATCGGCAAAGGAATTGAGGCGTGTGCAGTATTGCATGATCGTCAGGTCGCCCTGGACGAGAGCGTGGTACTCAGCATCGAGGTAGACCGCGCGGGAGAGCTGGTTGTCGTGGAAGATGCTCGTAACCGTGGCCCACACCATAGCAGCGGTGTCCTCCGGCTGCATGACGGCGTCGAGCAGCTCCTGTGAGATGGTGGCGTAGAGCCAGTGCACGACGCAGTGGTCGATCATCGTCCAGTCCGGGTCGCGTGGAGGCCCGGCAGCGTCGGCGGTGAGGTGATCACGGACGCCGAACATGCCGACGACGGTGAGGAAGAAACACCGCCACTGGGAGAAGTTGCCAGCATGAAGGTCGAGGACGACCGGAACGTGATGACGGATGTCAATCGTCTGCAGAACTGAGGCAGGGAAGGCACGGAGCGGGGCCGCCGCGGCGACCGCAGCAGCGGCTGCAGCAGGGAGAAGCCCCGTACCAAGAACACCGACGGCCACAGGGGCAGCAGGGAGATCACGGTCAGCAGCAGTGTCGCCATCATGGGAGGAAGTGGGGGAGAGGACGGGGTTGGAGTCCATGGGAGCGGAAGCGAATGGGTTATGCATGAACTGGTCGTTTGATACCATGAAAGGAGAGAAGAGGATCCAACACAGCTTTTCCATTCATCGGATGCCAGTTATATACAAGTTACAAAGGGCACCACTGATCCTTAGGACGTGTGCTAGACCACGTACTGCACGTACGTGAGGTGGTGATCGTGTGTGTTGACCCTGAGAGCACACACGCACGCACACTTATGCTAAACTAACCAATGATGCATTCACTAGTCTAACAGACCAGAGTTGTGGTAAGCAATCACTCAACCAGTCTATCATATGCCAGATTCATCTCCAACCATCTCTGGTAAATACCGGTGCTATCAGCCCATCACCTCCATGAACTTACGTGAGTTGCAACCTTGATTTCTTTATTTTTGAAAATTTAACCTTTATTAATTCTAGATGGCACGCCTCATAAACCGAAATGGCCTTGCTGTTCATTGAAGAGGGAGAGTCGAGAGCAGCTATACCTGATGCACAATGCTCCCCGGTGCGCGTCGCGACAGCGCCGGTCCTCTTGTTCATCGACAAAATAGGATTTCCCCCCGCTTTGTATTAGAAAACAAACATCACCGATACAACCAGATAGGTGCTGGGGCGGAAGCACCACAGGCACGTCCAAAAGAAACGAAAGAGAAAAAGAAAAAAAACAAATGCCGACACCGGCGGATAAAAAAACCCGAAGAAGCTTCGCGACCGCCGCGCCTACCGGGGATCCTCCACTAAGCTCCTATACTCCGAAGTGCCGGTACCAATCAACACCTCCAAGAAGGGATGCGACGATGACGACGCTATTGTCAAGGGTTTCCCCCGATGCGCGACGAGGAGAGAGGAAGAGTACCCCCGACGCCCTCCAGGAAGGTCCGGCAGCACCCTCAGGCACCACCGCGTCGGTGTCGGCTCAACCGGCAGGAATTTCTCCCGATCCCAACCTTCACCTCGGGCGCTCCGGAGCAGGCCACCAAACAAACCACCACTCTGCGCCAAAACGGTCTTGAAGCTTCCGCGCCGTCTCACCACGGCACAGCGAAAGGGGCCTGCTCAACGAAGAAGAGGAGCCGGGACTCAGGACAACAACATCGTTGACACGCGGGAGGGCCCAACCTCCCCGTCAATGATGGTAACCGACCAGACGCGACAACAGGAGCATACCAGGCCCATGGGCCCATAGGCCCGGCCGGGACCGTAATGCCCGTAAAACTCCCACCGTCACGCTGTAGAAGGCACACCGTTGGCGCCACCACCACGAGTCCGAGCTCCTCCTCCTCCACGCCACGCAGAGGACGTCAAAGCCACACCAATGGCCAGCCTACTAGGAACCAGATGGGCCTGGGAGGGGCCAGATCTGGGCCGGGGGTCAGGTGGGTAGCCAAGAAAAATGCACTCGACGGAGCGGTGATCAAGCTTATGGCAAGAGGTGGAGGTGGTGTTAGGGAAACAGCGGCAACCAAACACGCGGAGGAGAGTGTAATCCGGTGCGACGCCGAGGAGGAGCTCATGTGGTGTGCGTGGCGAACTAGCGTGGCATGGTTTGCAGTTCATGAGGAACGTGGCGACGCCCAGGGCCTCGGCCCAGAAGCGCGACGGCATGGATGCGTGGAAGAGAAGCGCACGAGTGCTGTCATTGAGCGTGCGGAGAGTGCGCTCGGCGCGCCCGTTTTGTTGGCTAGTGTAGGGACAGGAGAGGCGAAGTACAGTACCGTGAGTGGTGAGGAGAGAGCGAACAACAAGAGGCGCCGGAGGTTACCAGAGTTCGACGTCATGTGGGCAGTGGCGCTGGAGTCGAGGTACCAGTCAGAGGTACTGGCCGGCGCGCCGGACGAGGCCGAGGCGCTCTGGAGAGCAGTGTGCAGCGGCCCCATGTCCCACGGCTGGGGCGGAGCGGGCGTAGTGCTGGAGCTGGCGCCCGGAGAGCCGTAGTAGTACCCAGGCGGGGGTGCAGTTGTAGCCGTACGGGGCGTACACAACTTGGTGCTGAGCCAGGAGAGCCTGCTGCGGAGGAGTGCCAGGCCGCGGGCCGAGAACGCCCGCACCAGGGGCACGCCAGGCCATCGGCCAAGCTTGTACCATGCCGGTCCAAGAGTTGGCGCCGGGTGCAGGGCCGGGGAACGCCGACGGACGGGGAGCCGGAGCCGGGCTTGAGGTGGACTGCACCGGGGCCTTGCCAGCGCGGCGGCGACCGCGGCCACGCCCATGACCCGCACCGGACTTCGCGTCTGAGCTCGGTGTAGGAGCCGGTGCAGGGGCTGGGGGCGGCGGTGGTGAGCGCGTGGCGACGAGCGCATGAGCAGTGTGCTGGCGAGCCGCCTGCTCCGCACGGTGCTCCTCAAGGAGCAAGAAGGAACGGGCCTGCAGAAACGTGGGTAGCGGAGTACGGGAAGTCATATGAGGTATAAGCGTATAGCACCGTGATACTGCCGCCCAAGGCCACGCAGCATGTTGAACAACTGCTGGGTCTCGGTGACAGGCTGGCCGAGATCGCGCAGCTGATCGGCAAAGAACTTGAGGCGTGTGCAGTATTGCATGATCGTCAGGTCGCCCTGGACGAGAGCGTGGTACTCAGCATTGAAGTAGACCGTGCAGCAATATATTATTTTCCGAATATTCCATAAAATGGCAATGATAACCGTTGAACGAATTTTGATGTTTCGATCATGCCCCCCAAAGATGTCGAAGATCAGTAGGGTACTCATGAGCAATGGTACCGAACTCATCCCAAAGCGGTCGAAGATGCTGGCATTGAAGAACTATGCGATTTGTTGATTTAGTCATAGGGCAGAAGGGGCAACTATCGGAGGTTCAGAGACGTCAGTTATGAGACAGGGCAGAAGGGGAACTATGCGATTTGTTGATTTAGTCATGGCAAAGTTCAGAGACCAATTTAATAAAGTTTGGTTCTCTTTGAAATTATTTAAAGAAAGTTCTTCCAAACCAATTTAGACAACAGGATATTTAATTTTTGTGGCATTTAAATTCCGCTTGTGTGCTAGTCTACAACCACCATCAAAGATAATAAGGGAAATTACTCACGTAATTGGGCTGGAGATTAATGCTGGACATGAATCTAGCGCCTATCTGCACCTACTTCCTGACATGCATGCGAAAGAGAAGAACACCATTGCAGATGCCAATGTCAGCTTTCTCACATGCATCTTTCCATCATGAGCAACTTTAGGTGTGGAGATTGGCGCTGTGCATGAAGCGCGAATGTAAATGGCTTTATCAGTCTGAAGCGTCGGTCATTTGTGTATAGACGCTCCTTGAAGGCAAGCACTAATAGAAAAGGAGGCATCAATCCCTTTAGTCCCGGTTCAAAAACCGGGACTAAAGGGCGCGGCCACGTGGAGTTCCACCTTTAGTCCCGGTTGGTAACATCAACCGGGACTAAAGGAAATTTTATGATTTTTTTTTGAATTTTTTTTATTTTCAAATTTCTGAATTATTTTAACCTTTAATCTCTAATCACCACCCCTCATCAATTTATCCTTTAATCTTTAATCACCCCTCCTCATTTCTAATCATCCAACTTCCCGAACGGTCACCCATCCTCCCACTCCCCCAGCCTGAGCACGCTTAACTTTCAGGTTCTATTCTTCCTTGTTTCCAAGTCTGAACTTATTGTTTTCCTGACAATAGTAAGATGTCAATCCTATTAACCCTCAGAAATTTTGCATGAGCAATGAACTGACACATTTCATTGTTTGAGTTTGAAACTATTGTTTTAAAAAACAATAATTATTTAGTAACACTAATATTTCTTGAATAATTAGTTTGACCATTGTTTGACCACAGTTTGACCACAATTTGACCAGATTTGACCAAAATTCAAAATAACTGAAATAATTATTTAGTAACACTAATATTCTAGAATAATTAGTTTGACCATTATTTGACCATATTGTTTGACCATAGTTTAAATTTTTTCGATTTTTTCCCCTCTAGATCTTAAAAGCCCCGTAACTTTTTTTCTGTTAGGTTTTAAGGATTTTGAAAATGTTTAACGGGGTACCCCCTGTTAAATTTGGATGTAACTTTTCGAGTAGATGATTTTTCATATAAAAAACTTTTTCATCCGAGTTAGTATGCAAAAGTTATGCCCATTTTACTAAATTCTAGAGAGATTTTGCAAATAAAGTCGAAATTCACATTTGTAAATTTTCCCAACAACTAGACCAAACTTATTTTATTTTATTTTTTTGACATTTTCATCATTTTCTTTTATTTTTTTGAAAACTGAAAAGGCGATCAGGGGGGGTAGAGTTTGAAAATGGGACCTTTAGTACCGGTTCGTGCCATGAACCGGTACTAATGCCTCGAACCCCATTAGTACCGGTTCGTGGCACGAACCGGGACTAAAGGTCTAACCCTTTAGTCCCGGTTGGTGCCACGAACCGGTACTAATGGGCATCGCACCCTTTAGTCCCGGTTCGTGGCACCAACCGGGACTAAAAGGTCCAAACGAACCGGGACAAATGGCCCACGTGGCCCGACCGGCCCCCTAGGCTCACGAACCGGGACTAATGCCCCCATTAGTCCCGGTTCTGGATTGAACCGGGACTAATGGGCTAACCCGGTCTGAACCAAAGCCCTCTTTTCTACTAGTGAAGCCATAGAAAATGTATGTATTTACTGGGGCATATTTTTCCCAGATGGCGCCTACGAACGGCGGTAGGTCTCTGATTGCCTTGTACAATGATTTGCAAGTCAGAGGCTTGCCATTGAGATGTCCCAAAGGTTTGTCCAGTACTCTCTCCGTCTCGGTTTATAGAGCGTGCGCATAGTTATAGGTTATCTATTTGACTAACCAAATATGCATTCTATTTCATCAAAAGTATACCATTGGATTCTCAAGAGGATATAGTTTCCAAATATATTTTTTATTATAAATAATACATATTTAGCTAGTTAAATTGTCAACCTAAAACGACGTGCATGCGTTATAAACTGAGATGGAGGGAGTACCTATGAATTCAAGGAAACAATAACGAGCAAAGCGCGCGGGGTGCCTAGTTCAAGTTCAGGGCGTTAGTTAGACGAGGGATAAGGTCCAGGATCAGCAAAAGGGCGCTTAGAGCCCTGGCAGTGGCAACGGTGGCGGTGTTCGCCCCAAGATCATCATTAATTACTTCAAGATGGTCACTATTGTATATCGTCGTTTTTTCTCTTCATCCTCCTACGCATAGCTTTGGTCTGCTATGACTTTGCTTTTGCTGGCGTGATCTTTGTTTGTGTGTGTGTTTGTGTTAGCTGTGTGCATCTTAAATATGCAGAAGCTGTGTGTGTACTCACTATGATTGTATCCCTCAATGTTACATTATGAGTCAATAAAAAGCGTCCTTTATCGAGAAAAAAACCCAAACTTGTTGTCAGTGAATTTTTCCTCATCTACAAATTTTGTGAAGGAGCAATGCTCTATTCCCTCTTTGTGAGAAAATTGATTGTTAACCATAAAGTATATATCGGTGTGTCTGCAAGTATCTTATCCGAGTACGTACTTGTGCACCTCGTTGTTGTTCCTTCATGCTGTTGTCGTCCTACGTTCACTCTGGCTGGGTCCAGCCCAGGCTGCGAGATCTCAAGCCCGTGCTTCTTGCAATCTTGATGTACTCTGGGTCCATCGCCAGGTCCTCGTCTCAAATCAAGATGTACTCGCAGGGCACCACGATGCTCGGATGTGAAACCTCTTCGTGAACTACCTTCATTCACCAAAGAACTAGATCGGTAACGCGCCTTGGCGCGAGGGTGCCTGTCCCAACAATGTGGTGAAGCAAGTAATTCTTAATTTAGTAGGAATCCTAGTTTAGCGTATATATTGAAATAGGACAACAAAATAAAGAAGAAGAAGAAACATTCATTAGACCGACAAGTTCAACATTATCGTAAGATTGTTCAGTACATTCATGAGACCATGAACAGTAACCACTTCCATTCAGTTCAGTACCAAGAGGGCGAACATGAGAGAGCAATGTCCTAATCTAAAACAAAGTTTGCAGCACATCCATGCATAAGGCAACGGCCCAATATAGGTTCAAATTATTCCAAAAACATCTTCGCTACAAAGGTAACATCTCAAAAAGCAGGAGGTTACTAAACTCTTACTAATGATTCCATACTAAACATCAAGGTTCATCACACGACATTGGATAACTTCAAACCAAATCATACTTGTTGTAACAAATATACAAATATACTCAGGACAACCTTCCGGGAGCGTTAGTGCATTTCATAAAACAATGATGTAAAGGGGGACATCCACGATACAACATATTTGTTGGCCCTCAAATGTCACTTCTATCTCCATGTATATTGGAATTCCAAAGAGTGGTCTTAGGGACTTGTTCCCTGTCCAGCACCATGCTCCAACGCTCAGGTCCAAACTATAAAGCAGGTTACAGTGGTACATAGTCCAGATGGTGTTGAGCGAAAAAAAAACCCACAATATATTACACAAGAAAGAACATGCCATTCTTGTACATAAGTGAACCCCTACCAAAGCAATGCCCTAGATTACTTAGGTATCATCTTCACACCCCCATGAAACTCCAGGTTGTAGCCTTAAAGATAAATATAGACAAACCCTGTCAAAGAAAGTAATATTTCTGTACCTCTTTGAAATTGGGAGAATCATGACAGAGAGGCATGAGACCATAAATAGTAGTATTGGTAGAAGGCAAAGCATATGATATCTAATGGGAAAAATCAATTATGTATATATGACATGCTATAAATTCATAATGGTCAGGACAAAAGAGGACCAGCGAGCATAGAAACATGCATCATGTCATTCACATTCAAATGAGGAAAAAAACAGCATGATTTTATCTTGAATACCAAACAATGTACACAATGTAAAAGGGCATGATACCAACTCCGTTACAGCTGAACTTATCTAATTAGTAGTAAGAAATTGGATAATGCAAGTGCATGATCACATCTCATCATTCTATATAAGTAGATGGATCAGTTCATAAGCATGAGTGGAAGCTCATTAGTATTCTTACTTATACTCATATGGCGTGATATTTTTATAATCATAGCGCACATTCTTTTTTGGCTTTATCTGTTCACAAGCAGACAAAACATTTATAGCTGCTTATGCTTATGCTTATCAATTCCGCCTTCCCATTAACCTCTGGAAGTTTTCAGTTATTATACATTAATATCAACATATTGTATAGAGAATTTTTGTATTAAACTAAACCAAATAGTACCTATGATCCATGATGCATATCATCCAGTGAACCTGCCTAAGCATATAAATTAGTGAACTCTTCCGGTGGTCATGTGTCTCCGTCATGTGCTATATGTATTTCGAAGTTCATTTAACATCTCGATGGAGCACACAATAGAAATAGACAATGTCGTGGATTATATTTGCATGAAGAGATGAGGTATGTCACTGCACACTAACTGTGAACCAATTACTTAGCCAACTTTCTAAAGCGTGTATACAGTAAAAGAAATGGCGATATGCAGAATAATAATGAAAGTATTTTCATAAATCAGTCAACCTTAAAAATATCATCATCTAATTATGCTACAACTATAAAATGTTCATCATGACAAGAAACAACAATTTTTTTTATTGATTAGCACTGATCGGAGACACCAAATTATGATGTAAGATCTTTTCCAAGATGAACATGTAAGGTTGAAATCTAATAAGCCCATGCAGAAGGAAATACCAAAGTAGATATGGGTAATGGGAAGTATTCTGGCATAGCAAATAATGCAGGCACAACAAAAACTGGGTCGCCGGTTTCTTAGTTACCTTCAAGTGACGCCATATATCGGATAATTGATTCGGAGCGGCCTACATCGGAGCAGTTGGGCATCCACTCTTTATCTGCCCTGTAATATGACAAAATAAATGGCCATCTGGTCAAAGCTAATGTTTAATCTAGTTTTAATATTGTGTTGACACACTTAATTGCGCTCATCAAAAGAAAAACGTATTTTGACATTACCTTCCATGACATAGAATTCTAAGGTACCAGATAACTATGCTACAGAAAATAAGAAGGAGCATTTGAAACCAGTTTCTTGTTATTCAGAAGTTACATATTCTAGAGAACTTGCACATCCAGCCTATCTATCAAATATACAGCTGGATCCACATAATAATAATATGGGACAACTTGGGTGCATGAGTTCTTTTGTATGTGTGCAACATCACGTGATCAATGAGTCTGCCATACTTATATCCTACTGATAGAAGGCTTTAAGTAAAGGTGGAGTTTGGCATAGTGAGAACAACTCTGCCTTTTCATTTTATATCAAAAATCATATACACCCAAATACAGGAAAGTAAGCCTCTGTGTACTTCCTAGTTTCTACTGCTTTAAAGAATTTAGTGTCTATCCTATTTTTATGTTTAGTTATAGGCACATCCATACACCTGATCAAAAACAAAACAATGCTCGGGTGTATTAAACTTCTTTTTCCAATGACAATAACATCATGAAAGTATTAGCACATGGTTTATTAACATAATATAAAAAAATAAAGGCACAAATGGTCAAGAAGAGGGGGTTGGGGGCGAGGAGGGCATGTGTCACGGGTCTGCTAGGCGACTGGGGATTTGATATCGCAAGGATGAAGAAAACCTCCATCGTCGACCGAATTGGAGCGGTTGGTGTTCTTAAACGTTAAAAGGCCAACAAAATTAAACATTAAAAGGGGTGGAAAACTAAAGAGTGGATGAGCTCACCAGAGGGTCCTGGCCACTACAACACATGTTGCCATACTAATGAACAAACACTTCCTAGTACACATCAGGGGTCCCCATATGTTACAGTCTGCTACCTAAAACAGTCTGAACATCAAT
This sequence comes from Triticum dicoccoides, assembly GCF_002162155.2. NCBI lineage: Eukaryota > Viridiplantae > Streptophyta > Magnoliopsida > Poales > Poaceae > Triticum > Triticum dicoccoides. Next base: position 483,159,853 of record NC_041389.1, on the reverse strand, counting down.
TCTATTGGATAATTCAAAATGTGGTGTTGCATAGTATACAGTAGCTAGCAGATAATATACTTTAACTAAAAACTAAAACTACAGTTGTCCAGTCTCTGATTTCTAGCATGGTTCAATTCATGTAAGGCAAGAAACACATCAGTTTGAAACTATTGAGAACATAGGCACAAGTGTAGCTTAGATATGTACTCCTCTCTCTCGCTCGCTCAAAATTAGAGAACTGCACTTGTTCCTAACTCATGTCCAAAATCAAATTAAAATCTAGTTATTTCTTGTTACTACTTTTTCTTGTTGTTTGGCACATCAATTTCAATTGCATATACCAGAGGCCAATACATTTAAGAAATGAGGAGAAATGAAAGGGATGGTGAGTACTGACGAATATAGCCAATGTCTAAAGACACTAATCACAATCACAATTCCTTCTGGAGGTTATCTGATTATCACGAACACGTGAGGAAGAAGGTCGCAGCTCACCTACGGCATAGAGCTGGAATAAAAAGTAGGAGCTCATCATTTCGCATACTTGAACATGCCCCCACCAGCCAATAAACATTCCATTACTCCTGAAAAATTGTAAAGCAAACAAAAATCAATGCTTTGTTTTGTTTGCGGATGAAAAATCAATGCTTTGTGACAGACCAACAAAATTAGAAAACAAATTCTTACAACCGAAGGTGCTCTGAACCCAAATCGCTTCTTCATAAACATGGAGAAATTCTCGTGAACAGAGTAAGCTTGCGACATATAAAATGATATTATAAAAAAGAACCAGATAGGAGCTAACAAAACTAAGTTATACGCTAGAAAATCAATAACTGTACAGAAATATTGTGGTCCAAATCGAATTCATATAGGCCACTAACTAAACTGACAGGAACCAAACTTTTATATTTTGACCAATTGTTCCACATTATACTGAATTTGTTTCAGGAGATCCATTTGGCAAGCACAAGTTGATCATGATGCAACAGAGAACATTCACCATGTAAAATCAAGATTACCTAAGACCGTGCTGTGGACCAGCCAAACCATTCAGTGTCGCTACAAAAGAGAGGTAAGGATCTGACAGAGCAGTTCCAACCTGTGATAAAATAAATATCATTAGTGCTAGATAAAAAGTTTAGTGCATGTAGGGGGTATAAACGGGAAACAATTAAACAACCAATTCACACTGAGCTAGTAGGATCACAAGCAATGACACAAATAATTGAAGGCCAACCAGTCTCTCTAAATTAGCAGACCACAAAGTTGCTCCACCTCAAAAAGGCTACAACTTGCACAACCACAAATTAGGCGTCTAAATTATGCTATTTTCCATTACAACAATGATGCATCGCACGGGGCACCATTACCTTCACTGGCTCAGATCTGGCACACGCTTTACGTAGGCGAGGAGTGGTTGCGGCCCATGCTCATTTTGACGTGGCGAGGGAGGCGAGTAAGATGGGGCTGGTTGCTAGGGTTTCTCGGGCATGAGAACGATAGCCTGCTGCTGCTGTCAGTCCTGCATTACAATACCTTTATTATCTCAAGTAGAACCAAAACAAAACAAAAATTATCTCACTATCCTTCGCTGTGTTGCTTGGGGAAGTAGTGATCTAAACACTCTTAAATTTCTGTACAGAGGGAGTACATGGTTATAATTTCAGTTTCCTACAATATGTTGTTTGCTACTTGTTTATAATGTCCAGTTTAGTTTGTAAATCCTAATAATTTCTCAAGTAGTGCAAATCAGTGTTGAACCATCAAATTAAACCGATGTTTTGTCAGTGAGAAACAACTTACTGTTTGAACTCGATACAAGTTACAGGATTCATCTGGATCAACGAAATTCAGGTCAATTTTCACAACTTCCAGTTCAGATCTCTTCCGGGCTCGAATATACTGATCACCTTCTGTTAACATCCACATAGGATCTATAAATAAAGAAGTCAGATGTACAATAAATGGGTGGTTGCACATGGACGAACCTGTCCAATAGCCATTCAATCCCCTCGAAGTGATGCACCCAACTGAAACCGCGCCGACGCCCGCGCGCGTACCTCCGGCTGGGTGCTCGAGTGTGGTGGAGCTGACAGCGGCGCGCCCAAGGGCTCCAGATAATGCATAGAAAATTCAGATACAGGCTCGAAGGTTGTCGCCGCCACGAGAAAGAGATGCTCCCTGCTGCCCTTTCTGGAAGACATGAGAAGGAGGACAGCGGCAGCTAGGCAGAGACAGAGGCGATGATGCATGATCTTGATTAGTCATCTGAACAACTGAAAGTGTTGATGGTTTCATTTTGGAACAGCACAATCCAACTTGAAACAGCACTGAATATCATTGAGAGAAGGGATCCTCAATTTACTCTACACAGGATATGCATGAAATTTATGAATATGAAACCAACCCTGCAACATCCGGGGAGTAAAAGCAGGGAAATATTATCTAAGACAAAAGCAATGAACGGCCTGTCACCGCAGCTTCCCCACAGAATGAACAGAGGGTACATCACCAATTATTCACATGCAGTCTGCATATTTGTCACCAGTGTACAAGTAAAAACGCAGGTTTCGGAACAAACATACAGCTAGGGATTAACCCTGCCGAATCCTCCATAAACTTCCTTCACACAACCAACCGCAGGCACAACCGCATCAGACGAAGAAGAAAACCAGAGGAAGTAACGGTAAGGAGGGATCCATACCGAGGATTTGATCTACAACGCCATGGGTAGCAGGGGGTCGAAGAAGGACTCATCAGCACGGCCTTGGCGGCGCCGTACACCACTCCCCGCTGCCGCCGCCGCCGTGCTCCTCGCCCTCCCTCCGCTGCGCCCAAGGCCTGCTGCTGCGCCGCCTTGGCCTGCCGCTGCTGCTCTCCGCCGTCGCCGCCGCCGCCGTCGTGCTCCTCCTCGTCGCCCAAGGCCTGCTGCCGCGCCGCCGCCAAGGTCCAGGCCTCCTCATCGAGTGGCCGCGGTCCCTGGTGGCGTGGTCATCGGCCACAGCGAGCGGGACGGGTGGGGCGGGGCGGGCGAGGCGGTGGGGCATCGGCCACGGCGAGCGGGACGGACGGGGCGGGCGAGGCCGCGGGGCATCGGCCACTGCAAGCGAAACGACGGGGGCGCGGTCATCGGCCACGGCCAGGGCGGGGCGGGCAAGGCAGCGGGGCGAGCGGCTAGAAAGGGGAGTGGCTAGGGTTCTACGGGAGCTGCTAAGGTTTTATACCCAAAAGTGAAATGACGAAAATGCCCGGGGGGGGGGGGCTTGAATTACGGGCGGTGGCAAGCTTGGAGTGAAGCTATTCATTCCTACAGTCGCACGGGTTCGATCCTACGGCCTGCCACCTCTCGAGGCTCGATCCGACGGCCTCGATCTCATCAACCGAACGAGATGGACGGCCAGATGTTTCAGATTGCTGAGGAGGCTCGGTGAGAGCTTCATCTCTTATTTCTCGATGTCAAATGGTTGATCAACTAGTTAGGGCATGTACAATGGTGCTATCTTAGGAGTGCCACGTAGGATAAATGGTGAGGTGGAGGAGAGAGAACTCATAAGAAAAGGCTTGTCTTCTCTTATTTAAGATAAGACAAGAGATGATCTCTTAGCACAATTTGTCTCACCATATTTTAAGGAATAACTAGTTATTAAAGATAAGGCTAAGATATAACCCATTGTAGACATATTTTTTTGTCATCTCTAAATTACATGCAAGACTTAAGATAAGACTGTCCTATCAACCATTGTACATGCCCTTATTGACATTCTTCGTACTCCATGCATGTCCAAGCTGCAACTGGCAAGGAACATCTTCTTCCTTTCGCTTATGTATCTCATTGAGAGGCACATGGTCCGAGGTGATTAAGCTGTTTTTTTTTTTTGCAAAGCGAGCAAGTTGTTCTAAAGTTAGTTGAATAGCAGTTGAGCGCATTTTTTTAATGTCGCACTTTTTAACGGGATGTTGGAACTCATGATCATGGATGAAGCTTCTCTCATCTTCGCTGGCAGAGCTTAGTTTGGGGCTTATACATTGAGAAAAGTATATGGGATAGTGTTTTGCCCCTCAACACCAATGTTCACATTAGAGAAAAAGGGTTTCCCGCGCTTTAGATTATAAAGCAACATTCAACCGATACAACCAGCTTGTTGGGGCCGCAGCACAAACAAACCCCAAAGAAAAAAGGAGAGAAAGAAAAAAGAAACGAATGCCGACGCCGGCAGCTCAACTAAGCAAAGATGACCGACACCCGCTGCACCCACCGGAGAAGAACCACCGTCCACCAAGCACTCCGAAGCCTCGCGTACCAAGAAACATCTTCAGGAAGAAATGCGACGACGACGCTGCTGTCCGGACAAGTCCTAGGGTTTCCCCCGGTAAGAGGATGTCAATGGGGAAGGGGGTATCACCGACGCCCCTCAGGAGGGTCCGGCAACGCCCACGGGCGCCGCCGCGTCGGTGGCGAACGAGCCGCTAGAGATTTTTCCCGTCCCGAAACCACCACCGCCACCTCAGACAATCGGAAGCGCATCGCCCAACATGCCGCCCACCAGCCTGTGCCACCACGGATACCGCACCATCTTCACCGTTTCACTGAGGCCACCAACACGAGACCTGGAGGTAGGATGAGAAGACACCGGGCTCGGAGGCAACCGCACCGCAGCCGACAGGAGGGAACAACCTCCACCACCGCGCGGAGCCGACCGGACATGTCGACAGGGACTTGCCAGGCCACCACCGGCCCGGCCGGACCCCAACGGGTCCGGACAGTCCTTGCAGCCACGCTGCAGCACGCAGGCCGCCGGAGTGACCACCACCGCAGCCACGGCCCCCTCGTCTCACCACCAGGGAGCCACGCCGTCGCGCACCAGACCACAGGCCCGCCCTAGCCCAGATGGGGCCTAAAAGGGCCTAGATCTGGGCCGAGCGGGCGCCGCCGACCAGCCGCCCGCCGCGCCGCCCCGCAGCCAACGGCCACGCCGCCGCGTCGAGGGCACCCGAGGCCCGTAGAACGCCGCCGCCGAGCCTCACCGCCGCCGGGCAGGAGGGAGCCCCGACTCCCCCTCCCGGCGCACGGGGAAGGGACGTCCGCCGCCGCTGGCACCACCCGGGCACGCCGGAGGCTGCTGCCGGCGGCGGCGAAGGGGGATGAAGGAGGAGGGCCGAGACGGGGAGGCGGGCAGGGGGCGCTCCGCCGCCTCGGGGGGCGGCAGGAGCGCCGAGGGAGGGGGAGGAGGAAGGGCAGAGAGGGCGACGGGGGGGCGTGCGCGAGGCGGCCGGCGGCGGCGGGAGGGGGCGAGGGCGGCCGGCGGCGGCAGGGAGGAACCCTAGCGCGGGTAGCGGGAGCCCCTAGCGCGGTCCCTGTTCACTCAATGGTTTGTTTGGGCCCCCTGTCCTAATGGACTCTGGCCATCTAGCCAATGTTCACATTTTGTCTTTGGGCCACCTTAGGAATTCTCTTCTACCTTTGCCATTGTGTACAATATCGCGGTTCTTCCGCTCTAACACTAGACACAAATGACAAAGCCATACCGATGGCTTACGCTTGTGATGTTGGGACTAGGACTGAACACACGATGGCGGCTCTGTAACATGACAACATGTACGTTGTATGTTGTTGGCTTTACAGACAAGTCGGGCTAATGGTACATGATCCAGAACAAAGACTACCTTAACCTCATACCAGGCGCAACAGTCTTGAACTTCACGGATGACTACCATGTCCTTGTTGGGGGCTTCATGAACGAAGGAGCTCTCCATCTTGGCCGGGACAAAAGTCTGATGATGGTGCAAGACCCGGCGAAGAGTCTGATCGTTGTGAGATGGTTTAAAATTTCATCGAAATTCCTCAAAATTTCCGAAATTTTGACAATTTTGAGGGTGGGCAAAATTTTTGCCTTACATTCAAGATTTTTTGGTTGGTTTGAAATTCTATGTAAAAACGAACATGGACCAGCTAGAATAACATGGGTTATAGTAGTGCGGCGGCAGGAAAGTTGTCTTCCGATCAGTAGGTTGAGAATTTGAATCATGTCTAACAAGCTAGGCTAGATATGAATTTGCGTTAATTTTGTGCTACCTGTTCTTTTATCTATCTGTTTAATTTTAAAATTATTTGAAAGATTTCATTGATTTGTACGAAACAATTTTTGAAATTTCGACCATTTCGAGGGTGAGCGAAATTTTTGCCACTTCGAAATCGTAAACCTTGGTGAAGATAATGATCAACATGATGGCAATGACCATGAGCGAGGCAAGGGGCCTAAAGCCGATATCCATCAGCATAAGTTCACACCGGATGCCCAGACTCATGATTGGGGATCGAACTTCTCTCGTCGTTGCTAGCGGA
>NC_041389.1:483135131-483153110 GCF_002162155.2 Triticum dicoccoides | reverse complement strand
ACCTTAGCCAAAATTGTGAAGGAAAAAATATAGGTGGCTTATATTGTTGAAGAAAAAGAACAGTGTTTTAGCTTGCAAAAGCGTCTTGTATTATGGGACAAAGGGAGTATGCCGTAGGCTTCACCGACTGGGCAGGCCGCTGGTACGCCTTCAAGAACAGGGCCCCCTCGACCTCATACCGGGGGACACCATGCTCTCTTTCGACGACAACTACACCGGCCTCATCGGCGGCTACGAGAATCTTGGGGTTCTACACCTTGGCCACTACGTGATCAGTGTCGCCTAGCGCCCATCTCCGATAGCACAGCTAAGCATTGGGTTCCGGGAGTGTTGATCGACGATCAGGGGCTCAATGCTCTTCCTCCAGAGATACGAGAACGAGTGGAAAAATGCAGGTCTGAAAGCTTTAGAGCATGTTTAATGGGAGCGACTACAGGTCAGTTGACTGACTTCTTTTTGGGCCAGTCGACTGACCCAAACTCGTTTCAGTCGAATGGCTACAAGTCAATTGATTGACGTGTTTGCTGAATCCCAAGCCCAGCATATGCTCATGTGTCGGTGTCCCTGGCCCGTGTATTACCCTTAAAAAAGAAAGAATATAAAAAAACTGAACATTGACAGTACCCTTTAGAAAGGAAGGCAATAAAAACCAGGTAAAGGCAAAATTTGCACGCAATTTACACAGAAATTATGTTTTGTTATAATATGCAAAAATAAAGGTATTACCATTAAAGAAAGAAAATGAAACAAAATTAAAATTAAAGTGAAAACAAAATAATGAATTTTTCTAGGAAAGAATAAAACCCTTTAAGAAGAAAGATAATAAAAATCACAAACAAAATAATGAAATTTTCTAGAAAGATTGAAACCCTTTAAGAATAAAGAAAATAAAAAAACAAAAATAACAACAAAATGAAGTTTTCTAGGGAAGAATGAAACCCATTAAGAAGAAAGAAAATAAAAAAAAACTAAAAGAAATACAAAATAATGAAAGTTTCTATGGAACAATGAAACCCTTTAAGAAAACAAAATACAAAAACTAAAACTAAAACAAAACAATGAAGTTTTCTATGTAAGAATTGTTGGGGAACGTAGTAATTTCAAAAAAAAAATCCTATGATCATGCACGATCTATCTAGGTGATGCATAACAACTAGAGGGGAGAGTGTATCCACGTACCCTCATAGACTGAAAGCGGAAGCGTTTAGTTAACGCGGTTGATGTAGTCGAACGTCTTCGCGATCCAACCGATCCAAGCACCGAACGTACGACATCTCCGCGTTCAGCACACGTTCAGCTCGATGACGTCCCCCGTACTCTTGATCCAGTTGAGGCTGAGGGAGAGTTTCGTCAGCATGACAGCGTGGTGACGGTGATGATGAAGTTACCGGCGCAGGGCTTCGCCTAAGCACTACGACGATATGACCGAGGTGTGTAACTGTGGAGGGGGGCACCGCACACGGCTAAAACAATTGTCAACTTGTGTGTCCTAGGGGTGCCCCCTCCCCCGTATATAAAGGAGCAAGGGGAGGGGGCCGGCGGCCTCATAGGGTGCACCCCAAGGGGGGAATCCTACTCCTACTAGGAGTAGGTTCCCCCTTTCCTAGTCCAACTAGGAGGGGAAGGAAAGAGGAGGAGGGGAGAAGGAAAGAGGGAGTCGCCCCCCAAGCCCTAAACCAATTCGGGTTGGGCCTAGGGGGGAGCGCCCCACAGCTCCCTTGCTGCCCTCTATTTCCACTAAGGCCCATGAAGGCCCATTGACCCCCCGGGGGGTTCCTGTAACCTCCCGGTACTACGGTAAATGCCCGAACTCATACGAAACTATTTCGGTGTCCAAACATAACCTTCCAATATATCAATCTTCATGTCTCGACCATTTCGAGACTCCTCGTCATGGCCGTGATCACATCCGGGACTCCGAACAATCTTCGGTACATCATATCACATAAACCATAATACCAATCGTCATCGAACGTTAAGCGTGCGGACCCTACGGGTTCGAGAACTATGTAGACATGACCGAGACACATCTCTGGTCAATAACCAATAGCAGAACCTGGATGCTCATATTGGCTCCTACATATTCTACGAAGATCTTTATCGGTCAAACCGCATAACAACATACGTTGTTCCCTTTGTCATCGGTATGTTACTTGCCCGAGATTCGATCGTCGGTATCTCAATACCTAGTTCAATCTCGCTACCAGCAAGTCTCTTTACTCGTTCCGTAATACTTCATCCTGCAACTAACTCATTAGTCACAATGCTTGCAAGGCTTATAGTGATGAGTATTACCAAGAGGGCCCAGAGATACCTTTCCGAAACATGGAGTGACAAATCCTAATCTCGATCTATGTCAACCCAACAAACACCTTCGAAGACGCCTGTAGAGCACCTTTATAATCACCCATTTATGTTGTGACGTTTGGTAGCACACAAAGTGTTCCTCCGGTATTCGGGTGTTGCATAATCTCATAGTCTGAGGAACATGTATAAGTCATGAAGAAAGCAGTAGCAATGAAACTGTAACGATCATGATGCTAAGCTAACGGATGGGTCTTGTCCATCACATCATTCTCCTAATGATGTGATCCCGTTCATCAAATGACAACACATGCATATGGTTAGAAAACATAACCATCTTTGATTAACGAGCTAGTCAAGTAGAGGCATAATAGGGACACTATGTTTTGTCTATGTATTCACACATGTACTAAGTTTCCGGTTAATACAATTATAGCATGAATAATAAACATTTATCATGAAATAAGGAAATAAATAATAACTTTATTATTGCCTCTAGGGCATATTTCCTTCAGTCTCCCACTTGCACTAGAGTCAATAATTTAGTTCACATCGCAATGTGATTTAACACCAATAGTTCACATATGTATGTGATTAACACTCGCCATGTGACCAACACCCAAAGGATTTACTAGAGTCAATAATCTAGTTCACATCGCTATGTGATTAGCACCCAAAGCGTACTAAGGTGTGATCATGTTTTGCTCGTGAGAGAAGTTTAGTCAATGGGTCTGTCACAATCAGAGCCGTATGTATTTTGCAAATATTCTATGTCTACAATGCTCTGCATGGAGCTACTCTAGGTAATTGCTCCCACTTTCAATATGTATCCAGATTGAGACTTAGAGTCATCTAGATCGGTGTAAAAGCTTGCATCGACGTAACTCTTTACGATGAACTTTTTATCACCCCCATCACCGAGAAACATTTCCTTAGTCCTCACTAAGGATAATTTTGACCGCTGTCCAGTGATCTACTCTTAGATCACTATTGTACCCCCGTGCCCAAACTCATGGCAAAGTACACAATAGGTCTAGTACACAGTACAACATACTTTATAGAACCTATGACTGTGGCATAGGGAATGACTTTCATTCTTTTTCTATTTTCTGCTGTGGTCGGGCTTTGAGTCTTACTCAACTTTACACCCTGTAATACAGGCAAGAACCCTTTCTTTGACTGATCCATTTTGAACTTCTTCAAAACTTTACCAAGGTATGTGCTTTGCGAAAGTCCATTTAAGCGTCTTGATCTATCTCTATAGATCTTGATGCCCAATATGTAAGCAGCTTCACCGAGGTCTTTCATCAAAAAACTTTTATTCAAATATCCCTTTATGCTATCCAGAAATTCTATATCATTTCCAATCAACAATATGTCATCCACATATAATATTAGAAATGCTACTGAGCTCCCACTCACTTTCTTGTAAATACAGGCTTCTCTCTGTATAAAACCATATGCTTTGATGATATTATCAAAGCGTTTTATTCCAACTCCGAGAGGCTTGCCCCAGTCCATAAATGGATCACTGGAGCTTGCACACTTTGTTAGCACCCTTTGGATCGACAAAACCTTCTGGTTGTATCATATACAACTCTTCTTCCAGAAATCCATTCAGGAATGCAGTTTTGACATCCATCAGCCAAATTTCATAATCATAAAATGCAGCAACTGCTAACATGATTCGGACAGACTTAAGCATCACTACAGGTGAGAAAGTCTCATCGTAGTCAACTCCTTGAACTTGTTGAAAACTTTTTGCAACAAGTCAAGCTTTGTAAACAGTACTATTACCGTCTGCTACGGTCTTCTTCTTAAAGATCCATTTATTTTCTATGGCTTGCCGATCGTTGGGCAAGTCCACCAAAGTCCACACTTTGTTTTCATACATGGATCCGATATCAGATCTCATGGCTTCAAGCCATTTCGCAGAATCCGGGCTCATCATCGCTTCCTCATAGTTCATAGGTTCATCATGGTCTAGTAACATGATTTCCAGAACAGGATTACCGTATCACTCTGGTGCGGATCTTACTCTGGAAGACCTACAAGGTTCGGTAGTAACTTGATCTGAAGCTTCATGATCATCATCATTAGTTTCCTCACTAATTGGTGTAGGAATCACGGGAACTTATTACTATGATGAACTACTTTCCAATAAGGGAGAAGGTACAACTACCTCATCAAATTTTACTTTCCTCCCACTCACTTCTTTCGAGAGAAACTCCTTCTCTAGAAGGATACATTCTTTAGCAATGAATATCTTGCCTTCGGATCTGTGATAGAAGGTGTACCCAACAGTTTCCTTTGGGTATCCTATGAAGACGCACTTCTCCGATTTGGGTTCAAGCTTATCAGGTTGAATCTTTTTCACATAAGCATCGCAGCCCCAAACTTTAAGAAATGACAACTTTGATTTCTTGACAAACCACAGTTCATAAGGCGTCATCTCAACGGATTTCGATGGTGCCCTGTTTAACGTGAATATAGCTGTCTTTAATGCATAACCCCAAAATGATAGTGGTAAATCGGTAAGAGACATTATAGATCGCACCATATCCAATAAAGTGCGGTTACGATGTTCGGACACACCATTACGCTGTGGTGTTCTAGGTGGCGTGAATTGTGAAACTATTCCACATTGTTTTAAATGAAGGCCAAACTCGTAACTCAAATACTCTCCTCCACGATCAGATCGTAGAAACTTTATTTTCTTGTTACGATGATTCTCCACTTCACTCTGAAATTCTTTGAACTTTTCAAATGTTTCAGACTTGTGTTTCATTAAGTAGATATACCCATATCTGCTCAAATCATTTGTGAAGGTCAGAAAATAATGATACCTACCACGAGCATTAACACTCATTGGACCGCATACATCGGTATGTATTATTTCCAATAAGTCACTGGCTCGTTCCATTGTTCCGGAGAACGGAGTTTTAGTCATCTTGCCCATAAGGCAGGGTTCACAAGCATCAAATGATTCATAATCAAGTGATTCCAAAAGTCCATATTTATGGAGTTTCGTCATGCGCTTTTCACTGATATGACCCAATCGGCAATGCCACAAATATGTTGCATTATCATTATCAACTTTGCATCTTTTGGCATCAATATTATGAATATGCGTATCACTATGATCAAGATTCAATAAACCATCAACATTGGGTGTATGACCATAGAAGGTTTTATTCATGTAAACAGAATAACAATGTATTCTCTGTCTTAGATGAATAATCATATCACAATAAACATGATCTAATCATATTAATGCTCAACACAAACACCAAATAACATTTATTTAGGTTCAACACTAATCTCGAAAGTATAGGGAGTTTGCGATCATGATCATATCAATCTTGGAACCACTTTCAACACACATCGTCACTTCACCCTCAACTAGTCTATGTTTATTCTGTAACTCCTGTTTTGAGTTACTAATCTTAGCAATCGAACAAGTATCAAATACCCAGGGGCTACTATAAACACTAGTAAGGTACACATCAATAACCTGTATATCAAGTATACCCTTGTTCACGTTGCCATCCTTCTTATCCACCAAATATTCAGGGCATTCCCGCTTCTAGTGACCATTTCCTTTGTAGTAGAAGCACTCAGTTTCAGGCTTTGGTCCAGCTTTGGGCTTCTTCACGGGAGTGACAACTTGCTTGCCATTCTACTTGAAGTTCCCTTTCTTTCCCTTTGTCCTTTTCTTGAAACTAGTGGTCTTGTTAATCATCAACACTTGATGCTCTTTCTTGATTACTACATTCATCGATTTCAACGTCACAAAGAGCTCGAGAGTCGTTTTCGTCATCCCTTGCATACTATAGTTCATCATGAAGTTCCAGTAACTTGGTGATGGTGACTAGAGAACTCTGTCAATCACTATCTTATCTGGAAGAATAAATCCCACTTGATTCAAGTGATTGTAGTACCCAGACATTCTGAGCACATGCTCACTAGTTGAGAAATTCTTCTCCATCTTTTAGGCAAAGTACTTGTCAGAAGTCTCATACCTCTTGACACGGACATGAGTCTGAAATACCAATTTCAGCTCTTGGAATATCTCATATGCTCCGTGACATTTCACAAATGTTTTTGAAGTCCCGGTTCTAAGCCGTAAAGCATGGTGCACTAAATTATCAAGTAGTCATCATATTGAGCTAGCCAAACGGTCATAACGTCTGCATCTTCTCCTGCAATAGGTTAGTTATCTAGCAGTGCATCAAGGACATAATTCCTCTGTGCAGCAATGAGGATAAACCTCAGATCACAGACCCAGTCCGCATCATTGCTACTATCATCTTTCAACTTAGTTTTCTCTAGGAACATATAAAAAACATAGGGAAGCTATAACGCGAGCTATTGATCTACAACATAATTTGCAGAATACTATCAGGACTAAGTTCATGATAAATTAAAATTCAATTAATCATATTACTTAAGAACTCCCACTTAGATAGACATCCCTCTAATCATCTAAGTGATCACGTGATCCAAATCAACTAAACCATGTCCAATCATCACGTGAGATGGAGTAGTTTTCAATGGTGAAAATCACTATGTTGATCATATCTACTATAGGATTCACGCTCAACCTTCCGGTCTCAGTGTTCCGAGGCCATATCTGCATAGGCTAGGCTCGTCAAGTTTAACCCGAGTATTCTGCATGTGCAAAACTGGCTTGCACCGTTGTATGTGAACGTAGAGCTTATCACACCCGATCATCACGTGGTGTCTCGGCACGACTAACTGTAGCAATGGTGCATACTCACGGAGAACACTTGTACCATGAAATTTAGTAAGGGATCATCTTGTAATGCTACCGACGTTCTAAGGAAAATAAGATGCATAAAGGATAAACATCACATGCAATCAAAATATGTGACATGATATGGCCATCATCATCTTGTGCTCATGATCTCCATCACCGAAGCATCGTCATGATCTCCAACGTCACCGACGCAACACCTTGATCTCCATCATATCATCGTTGTCGTCTCGCCAACTATTATTACTACGACTATCGCTGCCGCTTAGTGATAAAGTAAAATAATTACATGGTGATTGCATTGCATACAATAAAGCGACAACCATATGGCTCCTGCCAGTTGCCTATAACTTTGTTACAAAACATGATCATCTCATACAACAATTTATATCACATCATGATTGACCATATCACATCACAGCAAGCCCTGCAAAAACAAGTTAGACGTCCTCTACTTTGTTGTTGCAAGTTTTACGTGGCTGCTACGGGCTTCTAGCAAGAACCATTCTTACCTACGACTCAAAACCACAACGATTTTTCGTCAAGTGTGATGTTTTAACCTTCAACAAGGACCGGGCGTAGCCACACTCGATTCAACTAAAGTTGGAGAAACAGACACTCACCAGCCACCTATGTGCAAAGCACATTGGTAGAACCAGTCTCGCGTAAGCGTGCGCATAATGTCGGTCTGAGCCGCTTCATCCAACAATACCTTCAAATCAAAGTATGACATGCTGGTAAGCAGTATGACTATTATCGCCCACAACTCTTTGTGTTCTACTCATGCATATAACATCTACGCATAGACCTGGCTCTGATGCCACTTTTGGGGAACGCGGTAATTTTAAAAAAATTCCTACGATCACGCAAGATCTATCTAGGTGATGCATAGCAATGAGAGGGGAGAGTGTGTCCACGTACCCTCGTAAACCGAAAGCGGAAGCATTTAGTTAACGCGGTTGATGTAGTCAAACGTCTTCGCGATCCAACCGATCCAAGCACCAAACATACGGCACCTCCACGTTCAACACACGTTCAGCTCGATGACGTCCCTCGTACTCTTGATCTAGTTGAGCCCGAGGGAGAGTTTCGTCAGCACGACGGCGTGGTGACGGTGATGATGAAGTTATCGGCGCAGGGCTTCTCCTAAGCACTACGATATGACTGAGGTGTGTAACTATGGAGGGGGGCACCGCACACGGCTAAAACAATAGTCAACTTGTGTGTCCTAGGGGTGCGCCCCTCCCCCGTATATATAGGAGTAAGGGGAGGGGGCCGGCGGCCTCATAGGGTGCGCCCCAAGGGGGAACCCTACTCCTACTAGGAGTAGGTTCCCCCTTTCCTAGTCCAACTAGGAGGGGAAGGAAAGAGGAGGAGGGGAGAAGGAAAGAGGGGGCCGGCCCCCAACCCCTAAACCAATTCAGTTTGGGCCTAGGGGGGCGCGCCCCACAGCTCCCTTGTTGCCCTTTATTTCCACTAAGGCCCATGAAGGCCCATTGACCCCCCGGGGGGTTCCGGTAACCTCCCGGTACTCCGGTAAATGCCCGAACTCATACGAAACTATTCCGGTGTCCAAACATAACCTTCCAATATATCAATCTTCATGTCTCGACCATTTCGAGACTCCTCGTCATGTCCATGATCACATCCGGGACTCCTAACAATCTTCGATACATCATATCACATAAACTCATAATACCAATCGTCATCGAACGTTAAGCGCGCGAACCCTACGGGTTCGAGAACTATGTAGACATGACCGAGACACATCCCTGGTCAATAACCAATAGTGGAACATGGATGCTCATATTGGCTCCTACATATTCTACGAAGATCTTTATCAGTCAAACCGCATAACAACATACGTTGTTCCCTTTGTTAGCGGTATGTTACTTGCCCGAGATTCGATCGTCGGTATCTCAATACCTAGTTCAATCTCGTTACCGGCAAGTCTCTTTACTCGTTCCGTAATACTTCATCCCGCAACTAACTCATTAGTCACAATGCTTGCAAGGCTTATAGTGATGAGTATTACCGAGAGGGCCCAGAGATACCTCTCCGGAACACGGAGTGACAAATCCTAATCTCGATCTATGCCAACCCAACAAACACCTTCGGAGACACCTGTAGAGCACCTTTATAATCACCCATTTACATTGTGATGTTTGGTAGCACACAAAGTGTTCCTCCGGAATTCGGGAGTTGCATAATCTCATAGTCTGAGGAACATGTATAAGTCATGAAGAAAGCAGTAGCAATGAAACCGTAACGATCATGATGCTAAGCTAACGGATGGGTCTTGTCCATCACATCATTCTCCTAATGATGTGATCCCGTTCATCAAATGACAACACATCTCTATGGTTAGGAAACATTACCGTCTTTGATTAACGAGCTAGTCAAGTAGAGGCATATTAGGGACACTATGTTTTGCCTATGTATTCACACATGTACTAAGTTTCCGGTTAATACAATTCTAGCATGAATAATAAACATTTATCACGAAATAGGGAAATAAATAATAACTTTATTATTTCTTCTAGGGCATATTTCCTTCAAGAATAAAACCCTTTAAGAAGAAAGAACATATAAAAACAAAACCAAAACAAAACTAATGAAGTTTTGGGAAAATGAAAACCTTTAAGGAGAATAAAATTAAAAAATAACTTGCACACAAGTATGCCCTGAAATTGCACTTTTCTAATATGCCAAAAATAAGCATATACGGTGCAATTTTTGCCTCTGCTATAATTTACACACATGGTGTATCATCCCTGCGTGTATACTTACTTACAAACACAAAAAATATATTATTTTTTCTAAGAAGAAATGAAGTATAGTGGCATTGATACCACCCTTTAAGAAGAAAGGAATTCAAAAAAATAATGATACAATTTGCACACAATTTACACATAAATTGCACTTTTTTAGTTATGTAAGAATAAACATATTATAGTGAATTTTACATAAAAACGAAAATTTTAAACACGGAACGAATAAGAGGCATAGGTATCGTCCTTAAAAACATGAAATGAATTAAGAACTAAACATAATAAAACAAATAAAGTTTTCTAAGAGAGAATAAATTAGCGACATTGGAATTACTCTTAAGAGTAAAGAAAAAAAAGAAAAATTTGCACATAACTTTGCACTGAAATTGCACTTTTATAATATGCAATGCATACATATATAATAATGCAACTTTAGCAGTCTAGTACAATTTACACACACATATTGTATTGTACTTTCATGCATACATACACATAATAATAAAAAAATGTATTTAATTGGCAAAAAAAATTGCACAAAACAATTATCATTTGTATTTCCCTTAAAGAATAAAAAATGAAAAAAAACGTTCCCCACAATTAACACAAAAAATGCACTTTTTATAATATGTAGAATAAATATATAAGAGTGAGGTTTATGTACTCTGATATAATTTGTACATATAATACTTGCATGTATACATTTTCACACACTCAACATCCAAAATACACGTAAATAAGAAAAAAAAAACTCAGCATAAAAAAGGCGCACATGTGTAGAAAACAAAAGCAAACACATGAAAGAAAAAGCATACACACACCAAAATCCTGCCCAAGAAGGAAATCAATTGACCCAAAATAGGTGTCAATCGAATCCAAACAGCCCAATACCACCAGCAAAAACTGACAGAAAAAAGATAAGCTACACAAATCTGAAAGCACAATCCAAGGGTCAAAAAGTCGATTGATTATAAACTAAAATTCAGCTGACTGAAATCTAGCTAAAGTGATGGTTAATAGTATAGCCAACTGTTTGCTATAAGAAAGTGCCATGTCATCGCCAATATGTATAACAATTAGCTATAAGTATGTGTTACTTTATTAATATATGGCTCACCTTTTACTCTCACATGATGCCTAGGAGCACGTGTTGCAGCTGGCTCTTGCATGAGAGCCCGCTTACATTCTTTTTTCTATCCTCTCTCCTTCAACTAAGCATATAAATATTACTTTACTCCTTACATCCTGCTCACTGTTTCTTCCTGTACTTGCTCTTATCGGAGACTGGCGAACGCCACTCGACGTGGCTAGCACCTGCGGCTGGTTGGGCAAAAGTCAATTCGGATGCAGCTTTTATCCCTCAAAGCGGTCAGTGCTGGGCAGGAGCAGTAGCCAGAGATCACAAGGGTCTTATTTTCCTGCCCACATGCAAGAAGCTGACCCATGCAGATGCAGATAGCGCGGAGGAAGCTGAGGGTCCAGCTGCTCTCGTTGGAGGGGAATGGAGCTGCAGCCAAACGCCCGCCGGCGCCGATGCCATCCGACAACAGGGACTGGTCGGAGCTGCCTCCGGTTGCGCTTACTTCGATCCTTGTGTTAGAACTGTGTCGAATATTATGTATAAGGTAGATTATAATTGGACTTGTAGTTGTATTGTGTTTAGATAGAATATGGTGTCGTGTTCAAGTAGGACACTTGTATCCTAGGCCTCTTTTATATAGCAAGGATGACACACGATGTAACCTATGCCAACATAATAACACTGAAATGCAGGAAAGCCGGCGGCATGTGCCGGTGTCCAGGGCGACCGGATGCGGTATTGTGACGGTGTCATGGAGAGGCGCATCCATAGCCAGACCCTGGGGATGTAGCTATATCGGTGAACCTCGTTGACAAATCTCGCTGTCGTGCTCGTGTGATTGCTTGATCCTCGGATGATCGACGGTATACCTCGAATTTATTCTAACAAGTGATATCATGAACAAGGTTCGAACAAGGCCGTGGTTATTGATCTAGAGAATAACTCGTTGGCTGGTTGTTCCGTTGGTGGTGCTGACGATCGCGATCGTGTAATTTGCACTGGAAGCAGCGCTCGAAGGGAGTAGCAGTCAAAGCTAGCGGCTGGTGTTCTGGACGAAGTCTCGTCGAGATCGGATCGTTGTCGTGACAGTATGCGTGCAGCTTGCACGAGCGCAGGCAGCAGCAGCGGTGAAGGCCAAGACGGGGCTGGCTAAGGGATGTGTGTCTCCCAGTGGCAGCGGCCCATGGCACGAGCAGCGTGCGGGCTGGGCCGCTGTGGAAGCGCAGGCAAGACGATCGGAGGAGCAGTCTGAGCTGAGCGTACATAAGGGATTTGTTTGGACCAAAAGGGAGACTGAGTCTCCACGTGACACGGAGATAGGCAGATCAATTTGGCGATGGAAAAATCCATCACGTTGGCATCCATCGGATTTAGCAGGAGGCATTGACAAGGAAAAGCAAACACTAGCATCGGGGTTTGAGTCAAAGAAGAGCAATCACGTGAAGGTCAAAAGGAATCCTTGATTTGGAATTTGCTATTAGTACATGAGGGTGTACCACATCAGGTCTTAGCTTGTGTACTTGGGCATCATGTGTGGAAAGCTCAGATAATTTTTCATAGGGTCAATCTTACAAAGAACTGTGGCGTCATCGGGTACCTGGTTTAAGGTGGAGAAGTTTATGGAACTGAAAACCTTGAGTTATGGCAGACAAAGGTGAAAGATTTGTTGGCACAACAGGGATGCTTGAAGGCGTTACGGGAAGTCAATTCAGTTAAGATGAAATTATCATGTGATGGATGGAAATTCGCGTAAGACGATTTGGGAGCCTCGAGCGTGTCATGCAGTCGGAGAAGTTCAGTTGCGTCAGACTAGATAGTCTGACGGATCAACGTGAGTCAGTTGGTACAGAAGATGGTGCTGGGATCGGCGACGACGACATAGGAGCGTGATGCTGATGGTGACCGACTTCTGGGCGTGGAAACACGTGGCGCGGGCCCCGAGGGCTTGTATGGCTTCGACAAGGCTATGGTACGGGGTTGATTCAAAACGGTGCACATGAGAGCTTGGAGTCAACGGGGCGCGGGGTGGCACGTACAACCACCATGGAGTCATGTTGAAGGTGGAGCTGGATTGAGGGGCTACGATGTAAGGATCCAGGGAATCGAGGCATATTCAGAAAGGGGGAAAAGCGAGTGACATGCAGTTCGGACTGGAGCCCAGTGGTCTGATGGAAGCGTGAAACTCGTCATCGGTCGGTGATACTTTGCAGTGGGGGTTGAGTGGTCACTACTAGAAAAAGGGCTATAGATGAGATTGACACTAATGACGCACCAGACAAGCGGTGCGCCATTAGTATATACTAATGGCGCACCACCTTCTCATACGCCATTAGAGTTGAAACTACTAATGGCGCACGTGGCCCAAGGTGCGCCATTAGTATCAATTTTTATTAAACTAGTGCGCCTGTCCAAACATACTAATGACGCATCCGGACTCAGTGCGCCATTACTAGTTGTAACTAGTAATGGCGCACCTGTCGGAAAGTGTGCCACTAATGTTGTTTTTTTTATTATATTTTTTATTCCTTTTTTTGCAAAACTACTAATGGCGCACTGTTCCACCGTGCGCCATTACTAGTTTAAACTAGTAATGGCGCACTGTGGAACAGTGCACCATTAGTATGTTTTTTTTTGCAAAACTACTAATGGCGCACCACCAGAAGGTGCGCCATTAGTAACCTGGATTACTAATGGCGCATTTAGAGTTGGTGCGCCATTAGTAAGTGGGCAGCAACAAGATATTTTGGACAGCCTCTCCTACCCACACTCACTTTCTCCCCACTTTATTCTCTCCACCTCGTTGTCTCGGGTGCCTCCTCTTTTTCACCTCATTTCCATCATAGATTCATTCAAATTAAGTGGTTAAATTACCTTGTTTTGATAGGTAAGTAAGGGGGGAAGCTATATTTATGTTGTTCTCCCTACAACAATGTGCACATGCACTTTTTATGGCCTAGCTAGATCTATGTATGTTCGTGGTGTTGCATATGTTTGTGGTGTTGCATATGTTTGTGGTGTTGCATATGTGTTTGTGTTTGGAGGTGTACCGGTATTTGAAATGCGATAGTTGCCAATATTTTGCCGGAATGTTGATTCATTTCCGTTTCGGCGAGAATTTTGGCATTAAGCATTCTTTTTGGTCCTATTTTTAGGGAAAGTCATGCCGAATTTTTTCTTGGTTCTAAAATATCGTTTTGCTCTACCCCGCAGGCGACCATGGTCCGCACGATGACCGAAGGCATCGTGAATAGGTTTTTGAGGTCCGCGAAGGCCGAGATGCTTCAAAAGAACGAGACGGAGATAAGATGTCCGTGTCGAAGATGCAAGCTGAAGAGCCTTATTGCGGACCCGGATTCCGTGCAGGTGCGGGACCACCTGCTCTTGCGTGGTTTCATGGATGGCTATCGGTGGCAAGGTGATGAAGATGACTACGAAGTCGTCCATGGGGGCCGGGCAAGAAATGAGGAAGGGAAGCAAGGCAACCACCGCGGCTCGGGCGGGCGAGAAGACGAAGAATCCCCAGGAGATGATCATGACGGTGATGCTGTACACAGTCATCATGTAGAAGATGCATGACATGATGATGAGGAAGATGCCGGAGCAGACGACGGGCATGATCATGAAGATGATGATGCCGGCGGAGCAGATGACGCTGGACCATCGATGGGCTGGGTGCAGGACCCTCATATTCAAGAGTTGCTTCTCAAGCAGACGGATAACGCAAGAGCTGCCGCCCGAGAGAAAGCCAAGATGGATCAACTTGAGTTATACGCGGTTACTCCATTGTATGAAGGATGCAGGCCCGAGGATACCCGCCTGAAAGTAACGCTCATGGCTCTGGAGATGAAGGTAAAACACAAAATGACCGACGCATATGCTTCGACGAGAACATGTCATTCTGGCACGAACGTCTTCCCAAGGGGAACAAGTGCCCGACCAGTTTCGAGGAGGCGAAGAAAATCGTGTGTCCTCTGGATTTACCGCACGTGAAATACCATGTGTGCATGAACAATTGCATCATTTATCGAGACGAGCACGCGGAGTCTACCATATGTCCGGTGTGCGGCGTCACTCGATACAAGAAGAGGAAGAAAGCTCCTCGAAAAGTGGTGTGGTACTTTCCGATCACTCCTCGTCTGCAGCGATATTTCGCGGACCCTAAGGTAGCAAAGCTCCCGCGTTGGCACGCGGATAGGGAGGAGAAGAAGCGAGAAGATGACGCAAATGATCCGGAGATAGATAAAAAAGACAAGATGCTGAGTCACCCTAAGGATGCGAGCCAGTGGCAAGCGTTGAACTTTGAAGACCCAGAATTTGGGAAGGATCCAAGGAACATTGTGCTGGGCGCGAGCACCGATGGAGTCAATCCGTTTGGCAGCCACAGAAGCACACATAGCACCTGGCCTGTGTTTGTGTGGATGTACAACCTTCCCCCCTGGTTGTGCATGAAGAGGAAGTACATTCACATGAGTATGCTAATTGAAGGGCCGAAACAACCAGGGAACGACATCAATCTGTATCTGGGGCTGCTGAAAGAGGAGCTTGACACGCTGTGGAAAACGCCAGCCAATACGTGGGACGCCGCAGAGAAAGAATATTTCCCTATGAGAGCCGCACTGCTCACGACGGTGCACGACTATCTCGGTTACGGATATCTCGCGGGGCAGGTAGTCCACGGATTTTCTGGATGCGTAAGGTGCATGGATGACACAACGTATCGCCAGCTAGATAGAGATCCCGGGTCTTCGAAAACCGTGTTCATGGGACATCGAAGGTGGCTTCGCGATGATGACCCGTGGAGGAAACACAAGGATCTGTTCGATGGTGAAACCGAACCCCGAAAACGCCCGTGTACGAGGAGCGGCGAGGAAATAGACAAGCTGTTGAAAAATTGGAAAGACTGCCCATTGTCGGGAAAGAAGCAAAAGGCGCCAGAGCCGGAAAAGAAGCGAAAGGTGCCAGAGCCGCTGCTGAAGGTATGGAAAACGAGGTCTGTTTTCTGGGACTTGCCGTACTGGAAGATCCACCGTGTGCCTCACAGCCTTGATGTCATGCATATCACGAAGAACGTGTGCGAGAGTCTTCTTGGTACCCTGCTCAACATGCCAGAGAGGACCAAAGATGGGCCGAAAGCAAGGGCAGACTTGAAATCAATGGGCATCAGGCAGGAGCTTCACACTAATGATGATGATGATGATGAGGTGAAGCAGGACACAGTAAGTCGCCGCAAAGGCAAAAAGGCGAAGAAGACCGGAAATGACTACCCTCCCGCGTGCTTCACTCTAAGTCAGGAGGAGATCGAGCAGTTTTTCACCTGCCTCCTAGGAGTAAAACTTCCTTATGGTTACGCGGGGAAGATAAGCAGATACCTAGACCCAGCGAAGCAGAAGTTCAGTGGGATTAAGTCTCACGACTGTCACGTGCTGATGACGCAGATACTTCCAGTTGCAATCCATGGGATCATGGACGCGCACGTCCATGAAACGCTATTTGGCCTATGCAACTTTTTCGACGTCATCTCTCGGAAGTCGATTGGCGTGAGGCAACTCAGAAGGCTACAGGAAGAGATCGTGGTGATACTATGCGAGCTTGAGATGTACTTCCCTCCCGCATTCTTCGACGTTATGGTGCATCTGCTGGTCCATATAGTGGAGGATATCATCCAACTCGGGCCGACGTTCCTGCACAGCATGATGCCGTTCGAAAGGATGAATGGTGTCATCAAAGGATACGTTCACAACATGTCACGTCCAGAGGGAAGTATAACCAGGGGCTTTCTGACCGAAGAGTGCATCTCCTACTGCACGAATTATCTAGGCATCGAGAACCCCGTTGGTCTGCCAGTCAACAGGCACCTCGGCAGGCTCGCTGGATGGGGTCACCGTGAGGGTCGCCGCGAAATGCATGTCGACTTAGAGGGTCGACTCGTCGACTTTGAAAGAGCAAACCTAGTCGCGCTACAACACATAGACGTGGTCGATCCTTGGGTGGTAGAGCACAAAACCTTTATTAAGAAGACGTACAATGACCGAGGCCAACAGAGGACGGACGGAGATATAATCAAAGAGCACAACTCATGTTTCACGCGTTGGTTCAAGCAGAAGCTTCTGTCGTACCCTTTTCATGAGGATTCTTCTGCGGAAGAACAACTCATATTTGCCTTGTCACAGGGCGCCGAGCACAACCTGATGACCTATGAGGCGTACGATATCAACGGCTACACATTCTACACCGAGGCCAAGGACATGAAGAGCGATGGTTATCAGAACTCCGGGGTAACGATGGAATCCTACAACGGTAATGACAAGGACAGATACTACGGAAGGATCGAGGAGATCTGGGAGCTGAGCTACGCTGGAGAGAAGGTCCCGATGTTCCATGTCAGATGGGCGAAGAGCGTCCTAAAAGAATACCAGTATTTCACCACCATGGTTATACCCGAAGCCAAATCCAAGACCGCGGGCGCAAACGTCACCGCGAAAAATGAGCCATGGGTACTGGCTTCCCAAGTTGACCAATGCTTCTTCATCACCGACCCGTCAAAGCCCAGTTGTATTGTCGTGAGGAGAGACAAAAGGAAGATCATCGGAATGGATGGAGTAGCCAATGAGCAAGACTTCGACAAGTACGGCGACCCGAGGATCGAACATGACGACGATGATGAAGTAGCAGCATACACCACAAGAAGAAGCAGGACCACCCTACCTATAGGACGTCCGTTCCACAGAAGAACTCCATTTGCGAAAAAGAAGGGCAAGAAGATTGTGAACAGATAGCTAGCTAAGATCGATTGTATTTAAATCGTAGTCTTCATTTCTCGATTGTATTTCATGGGCACTTTTTGAACTATCATGAATATTTTTAAATTTCATGGACACTCGATCTCGATCCCCCTCCATCTCGATCGCTATCCCACCTCGCCAGATCCGGTCCCCCTCGCCGCCGAGCACCCCCTGGTCCACCGGCCGCCGCCGCCGACCCCCCGCACCCTCGATTCCCCTACTCAACCGCCACCGCCAACCCCCCGCACACCCCTCCCCTACTCAACC
>NC_041389.1:483081529-483135090 GCF_002162155.2 Triticum dicoccoides | reverse complement strand
CGCACCCCCCGCACCCTCCCCCGCTCCACCGGCATTACTGTTTTGTTGATATTTTTAAAAAAATTATTACTGCCTTATAAAAAAAATATTACTGTTATGATTTAAACAAGTTTGAACATATTTAAACACACATAAGTATCAAACAACACTTTAAATGCATAAAAAAATTGTGGAGCCTGGGAATCAAACCCAGGACCTCCTGGTGTGAGAACTGGCTGCTGACCAGTCAAGCTAGTAGAGGGAACTTGATGTGGATCAGGTCAGGTGGAAGATAACCTATTGGCTCGAGCAGAAATCAAAAAAAATACTAATGGCGCACCAGGGCGAGGTGCGCCATTAGTATGGATGTACTTATGGCGCACCGAGGGGTGGTGCGCCATTAGTATTGGGCCGCCCCCATCCATATTTCCTCCCCGGCCCAAACCTATCCCCTCTCTCTCTTCCTCGCCCTCGCCCTTGATCCCCTTCCCCTCTCCTCTCCCGCCGCCGCTGCCCCGCCGCCTCGGCGCCGCCCCGACGCTGCCTCGACGCCGCCCCGACGCCGCCTCGACGCCTCGACGCTGCCTCGACGCCCCGACGCCGCCTCGACGCCCCGACGCCGCCCCGACGCTGCCTCGCCGCCCCGACGCCTCTCCTGTTCGCCGCGGCCGCGGCCGCCGCGCTCGTCGGGGGCGCCTACTTCTGGGTGGTCGTCGCCTCGTTCCGCCTCCCGGAGCCCGGGGCCCTCCGCGTGGCCGGTGGCCAACCCGGTGCTCACCTGCGCCTCCGCCACCGACACCGGCTACCCCAGCAACTTCGTCGCCGACCCCTTCATCTACCTCCAGGTACGGTCCGTCAACCCCGTGGAATTGCGCTCTACTGCCTTGTACATGTACAGACATCTTGCGAAATTTATGGCGTCAGGGCTGCAACAAATCCGTGAGCTGCGAAATTCAGGTTGACTGGGTGGATTTTGGTGGCGGTTGCGGTGTTTCTGAATTCAGCTCCTTTGCAAGTGAGGATTGGGAAGGGCTTGCGGTTTGACTCTCGGATGCTTGGGACAGGATTTGGGACTGCGATGTCTAGTCGGGTAGCTGGATATGGTGTTCTGACGGTGTGTTATTAGTATGTGAAAGACATTGTATGAACTGCTCTAGTCGGGGATGCAAAATTAACTAGTAAGCCTGGTGCGTACTGAATTGCCAGTGCACCATGAACAATTTGACTTGATAACTTTACTTGGGGAGGACTGCTACCTTGTTTATACTGAAACATCTCTTCATGGCATAATTGAACACTTTAGCTATTAATCCTATAATTTGATTGTCAAACAGGCTAACTACCACTGGAACATGCTTGCATGAAAAAGAATTAGTGCGATTCTCAAATGTATTTTGAAGGAAATGTAGCTTCTGAAATGCTGCTGATTTGGTTGATGGTTTCAGACTTTCATGCACCAAAGTACCAAACAAAAGCACGTCATTAGCGTGCTTGTACACTCCATGACAACACAAGTGGATTTTCCCAACAAAATAGTTTTTATAAGGCCCAGAACCACAGTTGAGGATATTTATTTGTGCAATTCTCTGTTTTAGATGATATTTATGTTGGATTTCATACAAGACACCTAAACCATGTTTCTTACCAATATTTTTTATCAATCTAGAAATGCAATTTTCATGGATTATATGCTTGGACTTATATTCATAGAATTGCATTCTTGAGTCGAGAAAGAACTTCATGCGATGTGCCTTCTGCATTCTTTTCTACTTACCATAATATGTGCCTTCTGCATTCTTTTCTACTTACCATAACTTGTTCCTTTGTGCACCATAAGTAAAACTTGCTAATTTTATGAAAATGTATCATGTCACTGTCCGTGACTCTCTCTTTTTAAGTCCACATTCTGTTGGTGGCTCGGTTAACTCCTAGGGTTTTAGCAGTTATGTATAAAAAACATAGAAAAGCCCGGTGGAATTAACTTTGGATTTTCTGCATTTAACTAAAAAACCCATAAAGAGTACAGTTCATTATTGAATAAAATGAAATGGCAGTTTATTTAGAAATTTGGAGCAGTTGTTCTATGGTTTTTTTAGCACAAAAAGTCTGATTATATAAGCAAAAACAATTGTTAGCTTTTAGATGTTGTGGTGGTTCACTTGGGGGTATGTGTAGCAGTTAGCAAAAACAGAGGACTAAAGTGCTCTATTTTGGCAAACCAGTGCATGCATGCCTTTTTTCTTCTTCATTTTTTTCACTGACGACGAATGCTGGCAACTCGACAGCAGCTAGCTAGCAGGTGTTCCTTTACAAACATAGTAGAGCATAGTATGGATTCTAATGTTCAACTCTGACTAAACAGGTTCTGCAAATGGTCTTCTACTGCACTTGACTGAAGAAGTAGGTGTCTGCTATATCCTGCACTTGAGGTGAGTTGTGTTCTCAGGTTTACATTGCAATGGGCACTCTTCTTGTAAACACAAATTCAGATTTATATACTATATGCTGGCATGCCTGTTTTTATTAGGCAGGACAATGCAGTAGTTGATGTATCTTGGGTTGATTATAAAGTTGCTTGGGTTTAATATTACCCAGCATGATGATGTATCAATGTAGCTTTAGCATATGATCCAAGTGCTAGTACTGCTAGTAAATAGCTAATACAGTTAATGAAGAAGAAAAAACTGCTAGTACAGTTAATGAAAAAAAACTGCTACTACTACTAGGACAAAGCATCAGACTGAATAACTAACAGTGGGTAATTAACCTAACTATTCATTTTTTGTTAGGTTAATATTAAAATGTCCAGTGTATATATATTTGAAAATGATTGCTGCTAGATGTTAATTTGCTGGTACTAGCTAGAATTTGGCACTGAAAAGCAAAAGCAAAAGCTAATTAACTGCTGGGTAATAGCACTGGTACTAGGTAGCTAAAATATGTGTTCTAAAACACTGAGAGCAGAAACACTTACTACATACATATGCTCAAGAAACACTTACTAACCAGAAAAGGTTTTGACTTGAAATGTTAATAGCACAGAGAGCACCACAAGTTAAACACCTCAATCTGTTAGTATTTGTCTGCATTTTCTCACATTCTTCTTGTATCTGATCCAGTATTGCTTGTAGTGGTTTGTCCAAAATGTTGAATGATACTGCTTGGAGATGCATATATTGTTTCACCTCTTCACATGCCAATGTATTTTCCATGTTGTGATGGAGGCCTTTTTTGCCTTGTCCACCCGAGAGGCCCTTGAGTTTGCTGGAATGTCGATTAACTTCCGTTCCAGCAAATTCGGGTACTCCATATGTCCTATTTTCAGCAAAGGTCATGCTAAAATTTTCCGTGAATTTTAGCATGACTTTGCTAAAAATAGGACATATAGGGTACTTGTGACTAATGCATGGGCCGGGGTACTTGTGACTAATGATGAAAGCTTAGGCTTTTAGGGTGCCTCGGCGTCGAAAAACCCTCAATGATAAAAGCTTAGCTTTTAGGATGCCTCGGTGTCGACAAACCCTAAATGATGAGACCATGATCTTGTTCCTTGACAATAACCAACTTTTTGACCAAACTTTGTTCCTATTTAGAGACAAACATGGCCAACTCCGATGAGGCCGGGGGTTCGGGCGGCAAGGCATTCTGGAAGCTGTCCCAGGAGATGGAGGAACAACCTCACTTGTATGAGGACGCTGCCTTCCCCATCGATCCTGAGACCACTGATGGTACCGCCGAGGATGACCCCACTGATGCCACCACTGATGGTGCTGCCGAGGATGCCACCATTGATGATGGCGGCGCACGCACAGCTGGCAGCCAACCGAAGAGGCAACGGAAGGACCGGCGCCCGACCGTGCTCCGCACCCTCAAGGAGGAAGTTACTGAAGTGGACTCCAACGGGAATCCAACGGCGCCCGAACGAATAGTCAAGGGGTACTCGCTTCAGCTCGGGTGCATTCTCCGGAGCACCGTCTCGATCAACACCGAGAACCTGAGGCATCCTGACTGAGGGAATTTGCGCAACCTCCTCTTCACGAAGCTGCACGAACGATACAAGTTCCCCGCTGAATTTGAAAACAGAAGCCTCAAAGGGAATAAAGTGAACAATGCTGCCCTCACGAAAATGAGCAAGGCCCTGTCTACTTGGAAAAGCAATGTGAAGAGAATGATCGAGAAATGTGAGAGTTATGAGAAGATCAAGGAGAAAAATCCTTCGATCACCGAAGATGACTACAACGACTTCAAGATCAATTGCTCGAGCACCACAAACTCCGAATCAAGTCAGTGGGGGAAAGAAATGCGGGAGTTGAACTTAGGGGAACACAAACTCGGTCCCGGCGGTTACAGAGTGGCGGAGCCTATATGGGACAAGGAGGACGCGGAGCATGCCGGGCAAGGCCTACCGCCCCGCTTCGAGAAATACAGCGGTAACAAGCAGACCAGGAACTATGTCAGGGCCCGGTACAAGAAGGACCCGATAACAAAGGAGCTTACCACGGATCCGAAGACCAGGGCGCTTGAGCTTGTTCTGGTAAGGAATACACCCCCGCGTAATTAGCTCCATATGGTTGCATTCTAATTAATGAAGCCAAATTTCTAAATGGTTCACATTCCTTCCACAGGCGACTGAAAGCAGTAGCGCGGGGTCGACTAAGAGCAACCCTTGGGACACCACTCTAAATAGGGCGTTGAATGTAATGAAGAACAAGGATAAGCTCAGTAAGCCGACATCAGCTGGTCGTGTGGCCGGCAAAGGCTTGTCCACAAAATGGGGGTCATACTATACCGATGGTGTGCGGAAGGAGAAAAAGACCAGCTCGGAAAGCCAGGCGCGCGAGGTTTAAGAACTCAAGGCACAGGTGGCGCGGATTTCGGAGATTGTCCAAGAGCAAGTGCAACAACAACTCGGAGCGACGATCACCGCCATTGTGCCTACCTTGATCAAGGGGTTGAGTGCGTGGATTGCGGGCGGCCAACAGGGGCCTCCCCTGATTCCTAGCTTCACGGCCAGCAACTCGCAGAATGCGATGGCGGGGCCATTGGTGTCTCCGAAGGAGGCAGCATTGGTGTCTCCGACGCCGGCACGGGAGCTTAATGCACCCGAGTGTATGCCGGCCGGCACCTCTGCAGCAAGCGGCCCCTCCGTCAACTGCACGCCCGCCGTTGACGGTGCCTCGACATTAGCCGAGCTCGACGCCATCATCACGGTAACTAATTAAGCCTCTTTCGGTCGAGGACTTCATCTCCTTGCCTTTGACTGGGCATCCCTGACGCCCTACATGTTTTCGCAGGGCGCCGCTGACGTTCCGTGCACTCTCCTGCACTTCGTGAACAACGAGTTGGTCGATGTCGCCAAGGGAAAAATCGTTCAACCGGGCAACCCCTTGTTCCACGGTACCCAGATGCCACCCAACTTGTTTAGGGTTGAACTGGTTTGGGTGCTGCCAGGCTGCGACGAGTTGTTACCTCCGATTCGACCCGTCGGGGCCGACGATGATGACGTGATGACCCTCAGCGCCTGCCTGAGCTGGCCCCTGCTTTGACCGAAGAGCCAGATTCGTTTGGGGGCGGGGGACACCACCCCAAAGACAACACCGCCAGTCGTGCCGGCGCTAAGTCGGCCCCATGGCAAGACCTCCGCAACGGTGCCGGACATCCCTATGCCACTGGATCCAAACATGCATATGGCACAGGATCAGAACGACGACGACGATGATACATTTGGCAACGTCGATCAGTACTTTGCCGAACATGGGTACGATGGCGACTTCATGGGGCCTCCTTCTCAAGAACCCAACCCAACAAAAGACGTGCGCGATCTAGCTGGTACCGCGGAGAAGCCAAGTTGCAACAGGCGTCGTCTGCCGTTCAGCTCTCAGGAGACGCCTCCAGCTGCCGACTTCACCGAGCCTCAGATAGGCGAGGTGCGAAATATTATCAGCCCCAACACACTCAAGAAGGTGGTCTGTGAGCAGAACACGGTCCCATTACAGGAGAAGAAGAAGGCACGCAAAAGAAAGACTAGCAAGGGTGTGAACCAGCCGGCACCGAGTATGATCCGTGCTCAGGACGGGCCACCTTCACCTAAGGATATCTCGAGGAGGGTGCATGTGGCGGGTAGGGCGATGCTACCGACAAATATGCTCAATGCTGCAACCGGTGCTATGTGGAGTCTGCATGACAGTGTTCTTTCTTTGGAGAAGCGGCGTCTCAGAGAGAAGGATGTGGCATACCCGGTTTTCGTGGCCAAGGTGCCAGAGGGCAAGGGCTTTGTGGATAACTCCATCGGGCGTATGATCGTCCTGCGGTTTGATGACATCCACGCTATGTTGAACCTTCATCCGCTGCACTACACCTTCGTTCGGCTATTTTCGCTGAGTATGGAGATGCGGATCATTCGTGACAAGACCCCGGACATCGTGATAGTCGACCCCTTCTACATGCGTGCCAAGATCTTGGGCAGCGCTGGGGACCGGCAAGTCGCGAGTTCTTACCTCGAAGGCGTCATTCTGGCAAACCAAGATAAGGATAACTTCCTCATGCCTTACTTTCCCGAGTATGTCCTCCCCTCAACCGGCCCGTAACATATGAATTCTTAGATTTCGATCGTTTTTCTTTTAACATTCCGTGTTTTCTGCAGTGACACACATTGCACGCTCATCCTCCTAAGCCCCAAATATTCCATGGCCACGTATTTCGACCCGGACCGTCAGTCGAACGTAGACTACACAAATGTCAAGAAGGTTCTTGATTATGTTCTCCCCGGCTACGCCAAATCTGGAGGCACCTTCACCAGGCCTATTCGTAAGTACGACAAGCACGTGTTCTCCCACAATACGACATTCTGCTCGTCAAGCAGCCGCCTGGCGGTCAGAAGGGTGCCTACTACACCATCCATCACATGCGGGCGATCGTACGGGACCATCATCAACTTCTGCTACCGAGTAAACTCAAAGATTGGGCCGCGAGCATGTCGGCAATCCAGGACGCGGACATCAGACAAGCATTCTTTCGCATCCAGTTGGAGTTTGCGGAAATCATCCATCAAGATGTCCTTCATACCTCGGGGCAGTTCTACCTCAGAAATCAACCGTCCAACAGTGACATCGACACAATGCTACAAATGCAGGCTGACAACGCCCGTTCTTTCATGACTCCCACGATAGACGGCGGCTTCATCCATGCTCCGGTCCCTTGAGTCGAGTCGAAAGCAGTGATGCTGTGTCTAGTTCTGAAACATCGATTGGCTCATGTTGTAATTAAACTTTAATGAACTTGTAGTATGTCTCTTTGGTTTCGAGAGTCGTTCAACTTAGATGTAATCGATGCTATTAATGTCTTGCTTTTCTCTTCCGATCGTTCTGTTGCATACTTATATATTGCTTATGTATTGTCTGTGAATTGGTACTAACGTTTCGTTTGGCTAGTGCATAGCGATGCCGTCGTATGTCGTGTACAAGGGTAAGGTTCCCGGAGTCTACGACGACTGGGAGGAGTGTCGGAGACAGGTTCACCGATTCAGCGATAACAGTTACAAAGGGTACACCACTAGGGCCGAGGCCGAATCTAGATACGCCCGCTATCTAGCGGGAGAGGGGAGGGAGCGTTGGAGGAACCGGATGAAGACGAGTTTCATCGTGATGATGCTCATCGTGATGACCGCAGCTCTCTTCTATGTGATGGTAGTTTAGATGATCGATATCGACTTGTAATGTGAAGACAAACTCGCTACTCGCGGTCTCAAGACTTGTAATATAATGTTCTATCTTTGTTCGGTCTTTTCAATTCGGAGACTAATATGATGAATTGTATTCAGAGACTAATATGATGAATTGTATTCAGAGACTAATCTTCTATTGTATTCGATGAATCTGTTGTTGATGTGTGCTGTCTATATTTTGTCCAATTATACATTTTGTAACCTGTGCAAAAATAGAAAATTAAAAAATAAAAAAACCTAATATTCATACTAATGGCGCATCACATCATAGTGCGCCATTAGTATGCCAAAGGATACTAGTGGCGCATCATTAAACAATGTGCCATTAGTATGCCGAAGTTACTAATGGCGCATCTTGTTGTTGTGCGCCATTAGTATGCCAAAGCACCTGTGTATACATGGCCCCCCTGGGAGGCATACTAATGGCGCACTGTTGTATATACTAATGGCGCATCTGAGGTCCGCCATTAGTATACCAGATACTAATGGTGCACCAGTGGTGCGCCATTAGTAAAATATACTAATGGCGCACCACTAATGCGCCATTAATGGCCAAATTAGGTGCGCCATTAGTAGGCCTTTTCCTAGTAGTGGGTGTGGGTTCGCGGCCCTTGAGACTTGATACGTCCATTTTGCATCATGCTTTTATATCAATATTTATTGCATTATGGGCTGTTATTACACATTATATCTCAATACTTATGGCTATTCTCTCTTATTTTACAAGGTTTACCATGAAGAGGGGGAATGCAAGCAGCTGGAATTCTGGCTGGAAAAGGAGCAAACGTTGGAAACCTATTCTGCACAACTCCAAAAGTCCTGAAACTCCACGAAACAACTTTTTGGATTTATTAAGAATTTATGAGCGAAAGAAATAGGCCAGGGGGGCACACCCTGTCCAGGAGACAGGGGGCAGCCCCCTATAGGGCGCGGCCCTCTATCTCCTGGGCCCCCTGGTGGGCCTTCGGCGTCCATCTTCTGCTATATGAAGGGTTTTCCCCTGGAAAAAATCGTGGGCAAGCTTACGGGACGAAACTCCGCCGCCACGAGGCGGAACCTTGACGGAATCAATCTAGGGCTCTGGCGGAGCTGTTCTGCCGGGGACACTTCCCTCCCGGAGGGGGAAATCATCACCAACGTCATCACCAACGATCCTCTCATCGGGAGGGGGTCAATCTCCATCAACATCTTCACCAGCACCATCTCATCTCAAGACCCTAGTTCATCTCTTGTATCCAATCTTGTATCAAAACCACAAATTGGTACTTGTGGGTTGCTAGTAGTGTTGGTTACTCCTTGTAGTTGATACTAATTGGTTTACTTGGTGGAAGATCATATGTTCAGATCCTTTATGCATATTATTACTCCTCTGATTATGAACATGAATATTCTTTGTGAGTAGTTATGTTTTTTGAGGACATGGGTGAAGTCTTGCTATTAGTAGTCATGTGAATTTGGTATTCGTTCGATATTTTGATGAGATGTATGTTGTCTCTCCTCTAGTGGTGTTATGTGAATGTCGACTACATGACACTTCACCATTATTTGGGCCTAGAGGAAGGCATAGGGAAGTAATAAGTAGATGCTGGGTTGCTAGAGTGATAGAAGCTTAAACCCTAGTTTATGCGTTGCTTCGTTAGGCGTTGATATGGACCCATATGTTTAATACTGTGGTTAGGTTTACCTTAATACTTCTTTTTGTAGTTGCGGATGCTTGCAATAGGGGTTAATCATAAGTCGGATGCTTGTCCATGTTAGGGCAGTACCCAAGTGCCGGTCCACCCACATATCAAATTATCAAAGTACCGAACACGAATCTTATGAACGTGATGAAAACTAGCTTGACGATAATTCCCAATGTGTCCACGGGAGCTCTTTCCTCATTATTAGAATTTGTCCAGGCTTATCCTTTGCTACATAAAGGATTGGGCCACCTTGCTGCACTTTATTTACTTTATTTACCTTTTGCTCATTACTATTTGTCCTATCACAAAACTATCTATCACCTACTATTTCAGTGCTTGCAGAGAAAACCTTACTGAAAACCGCGTATCATTTCCTTCTGCTCCTTGTTGGGTTCGACACTCTTACTTATCGAAAGGACTATGATAGATCCCCTACACTTTTGGGTCATCAAGACTCTTTTCTGGCGCCGTTGCCGGGGAGCGTAGCGCTCTTGGTGAGTGGAACTTGGTAAGGAAACATTTATTTAGTGTGCTGAAATTTTTGTTACTTGTCACTATGGAAACTAATCCTTTGAAGGGCTTGTTTGGGGTATCTTCACCCCAACCAAAAGAGCAAAGAGATGCTCCTCAACCTACTGAACCTTATGAAAATATTCACTTTGAGATTCCTTCGGGTATGATAGAAAAACTGCTAGCTAATCCTTTTGTAGGAGACAGAACATTGCATCCCGACTTACACCTTATCTTTGTGGATGAAGTTTATGGATTATTTAAGCTTGCAGGTATTCCCGATGATGTTGTCAAAAGGAAGGTCTTCCCTTTATCTTTGAAGGGAGATGCAATGACATGGTATAGGCTATGTGATGATACGAGATCTTGGAATTATAAGCGATTGAAGTTGGAATTTCACCAGAAGTTCTATCCTATGCATCTTGTTCATTGTGATCGTAATTACATATATAATTTCTGGCCTCGTGAAGGAGAAAGCATCTCTCAAGCTTGGGGGAGGCTTAAGTCAATGTTGTATTCATGCCCCAATCATGAGCTCTCTTGGGAAATGATTATTCAGAATTTTTATGCTCGGATTTCTCTTGATAATCGCAACTTGCTCGATACTTCTTGTGCTGGTTCCTATATGTTGAAGACTATTGATTTCAAATGGGATTATTGGAAAGAATTAAATGCAACTCTGAAGATTGGGGTTCCGACGATGGTAAGGAGTCAGGTATGACACCTAAGTTTGATTGTGTTAAATATTTTATGGATACCGATGCTTTCCGTGGATTTAGCTCTAAGTCTGGACTTGACTCTGAGATAGTAGCTACTTTTTGTGAAACTTTTGCTACTCACGTTGATCTCCCTAAAGAGAAGTGGTTTAAATATAATCCTCTTGTTGAAGTGAAAGTAGTTGCACCTATTACAGTAGAAGAAAATACTATTACATATAGTGATCCCATTATGCCTACTGCTTATGTCGAAAAACCTCCTTTTCCTGTTAGGATAAAAGATCATGTTAAAGCTTCGGCTGTTGTTCGTAAGAGTAATACTATGACTTATACACCTCCTGAGCAAATTAATGTTGAACCTAGTATTGCTATGATTAAAGATCTCTTGGATGAAGACTTAGATGGGCATGTTATCTCTTTCGTGGGTGAAACTGCTAATATTGCTAGACCCGATACTAAGACCCGTAGACCTGTTGTAGGCACGCCTGTTATTTCTCTTAAAATAGGAGATCATTGTTATCATGGCTTATGTGATATGGGTGCTAGTGCTAATGCGATACCTTATGATCTTTATAAAGAAATTATGCATGATATTGCACCTGTTGAATTAGAAGATATTGATGTTACTATTAAGCTTGCCAATAGGGACACCATTAAACCTATTGGGATTGTTAGAGATGTTGAAGTCTTGTGTGGGAAGATTAAATACCCTGCTGATTTTCTTGTTCTTAGTTCCCCACAAGATGATTTTTGTCCCATTATTTTTGGTAGACCCTTCTTGAATACTGCTAGTGCTAAGATTGATTGTGAAAAGAATATTGTCGCTGTTGGCATAGATGGTATGTCTCATGAGTTTAATTTTGCCAATTTTAGCAGACAACATCGTGAAAAGGAACCACCTAGTAAGGATGAAATTATTGGTCTTGCTTCCATTGTTGTTCCTCCAACTGATCCGTTAGAACAATATTTGCTAGACCATGAAAACGATATGTTTATGAAGGAAAGGGAAGAAATAGATGAAGTGTTCCTTAAACAAGAACCTATGCTGAAACATAATCTTCCCGTTGAAATTCTTGGGGATCCCCCTCCACCCAAGGGTGATCTCGTGTTTGAACTCAAACCATTACCTGATAATCTTAAGTATTCTTATCTTGATGAAAAAGAAATATATCCTGTTATTATTAGTGCTAACCTTTCAGAGAAAGAAGAAGAAAGATTATTGAAAACTCTGAAGAAGCACCGAGCGGCTATTGGATATACCCTGGATGATCTTAAGGGCATTAGTCCCACATTATGTCAACACAAAATTTCAGTGGAGAAAGATGCCAAACCAGTTAGAGATCCTCAAAGACGATTAAATCCCAAAATGAAGGAAGTGGTAAGAAAGGAGATACTAAAACTCCTTGAGGCAGGTATTATTTATCCCGTTGCTGATAGTGAATGGGTAAGCCCTGTCCATTGTGTCCCTAAAAAGGGAGGTATTACCGTTGTTCCTAATGATAAAGATGAATTGACCCCGCAAAGAATTATTACAGGCTATAGGATGGTAATTGATTTCCGTAAGTTAAATAAAGCTACTAAGAAAGATCATTACCCTTTACCTTTTATTGATCAAATGCTAGAAAGGCAATCCAAACACACACATTTTTGCTTTCTAGAAGGTTATTCTGGTTTCTCTCAGATACCTGTATCAGCGGGGGATCAATCTAAAACTACTTTTACTTGCCCTTTTGGTACTTTTGCTTATAGACGTATGGCTTTTGGTTTATGCAATGCACCTGCTACCTTTCAAAGATGCATGATGGCTATATTTTCTGTTTTTTGTGAAAAGATTTGTGAGGTATTCATGGATGACTTCTCCATCTATGGATCCTCTTTTGATGATTGTTTGAGCAACCTTGATCGAGTTTTGCAGAGATGCGAAGACACTAGTCTCGTCCTGAATTGGGAAAAGTGTCACTTTATGGTTAATGAAGGCATTGTCTTGTGGCACAAGATCTCCAAGAGAGGTATTGAAGTTGATAAATCCAAAGTTGATGCTATTGAAAAGATGCCATGTCCCAAGGACATAAAAGGTATAAGAAGTTTCCTTGGTCATGCCGGTTTTTATAGGAGGTTCATTAAGGACTTTTCTAAAATCTCTAGGCCTTTGACTAACTTATTGCAAAAAGATATTCCTTTTGTCTTTGATGATGATTGTGTAGAAGCATTTGAAACACTTAAGAAAGCTTTGATCACTGCACCTATTGTTCAGCCACCTGATTGAAATTTACCTTTTGAAATTATGTGTGATGCTAGTGATTATGCTGTAGGGGCTGTTTTAGGGCAAAGAGTCGATAAGAAATTGAATGTTATCCATTATGCTAGCAAGACTCTTGATACTGCCCAGAGAAATTATGCTACCACTGAAAAAGAATTCTTAGCAGTTGTGTTTGCATGTGATAAGTTTAGACCTTATATTGTTGATTCCAAAGTTACTATTCACACTGATCATGCTGCTATTAAATATCTTATGGAAAAGAAAGATGCTAAGCCTAGACTCATTAGATGGGTTCTCTTGCTCCAAGAATTTGACTTACATATTATTGATAGAAAAGGAGCCGAGAACCCCGTTGCAGACAACTTGTCTAGGCTAGAAAATGTTCTTGATGACCCACTGCCTATTAATGATAGCTTTCCTGATGAAAAATTAGCGGTCGTCAATGCTTCTCGTACTGCTCCTTGGTATGTTGATTATGCTAATTACATTGTTGCTAAATATATACCGCCTAGTTTCACATACCGGCAAAAGAAAAAGTTCTTTTATGATTTAAGACATTACTTCTGGGATGATCCACACCTTTATAAAGAAGGAGTAGATGGTATTATTAGACGTTGTGTGCCTGAGCATGAACATGAACAAATCCTACGCAAGTGTCACTCTGAATCTTATGGAGGACACCACGCTGGAGATAGAACTGCACACAAGGTACTACAATCTGGTTTTTATTGGCCTACTCTTTTCAAAGATGCTCGTAAGTTTGTCGTATCTTGTGATGAATGTCAAAGAATAGGTAACATCAGTAGACGTCAAGAAATGCCTATGAATTATTCTCTTGTTATTGAACCGTTTGATGTTTGGGGCTTTGATTATATGGGACCTTTTCCTGCCTCCAATGGTTATACACATATTTTAGTTGTTGTTGATTACGTTACTAAGTGGGTAGAAGCTATTCCAACTAGTAGTGTTGATCATAAAACTTCTATTAAAATGCTTAAAGAAGTTATTTTTCTAAGGTTTGGAGTCCCTAGATATCTTATGAATGATGGTGGGTCACACTTTATTCATGGTGCTTTCCGTAAGATGCTTGCTAAGTAGGATGTCAATCACAGAATCACATCTCCTTATCACTCGCAGTCTAGTGGTCAAGTAGAGTTGAGCAATAGAGAGCTCAAATTAATTTTGCAAAAGACTGTGAATAGATCTAGAAAGAATTGGTCCAAAAAACTTGATGATGCATTATGGGCCTATAGAACTGCATACAAAAATCCTATGGGTATGTCTCCATATAAGATGGTTTATGGAAAAGCATGTCATTTACCTCTTGAACTTGAACATAAAGCATATTGGGCTATTAAAGAGCTTAATTATGACTTCAAACTTGCCGGTGAGAAAAGGTTATTTGATATTATCTCACTTGATGAATGGAGAACCCAAGCATATGAGAATGCTAAGCTTTTCAAAGAAAAAGTCAAACGCTGGCATGATAAAAGGATACAAAAGCGCGAGTTTAACGTAGGAGATTATGTGTTATTGTTCAACTCTCGTTTAAGATTTTTTGCAGGAAAACTTCTCTCACAATGGGAAGGTCCCTACGTTATCAAGGAGGTCTATCGTTCTAGTGCTATAAAAATCAACAACTTTGAAGGCACACATCCGAGGGTGGTTAATGGTCAAAGAATCAAGCATTATATTTCAGGTAACCCTATCAATGTTGAAACTAATATTATTGAAACCATAACCCTAGAGGAATACATAAGAGACACTTTCCAGAACGTTCCAGACTCCGAAAAGGCATAGGTACGTGGTACGGTAAGTATACCGACTCCAAAACAACTCTAATGGCAATTTCTATCAGTTTTGGATTATTTCAGAATTTTAGGAAGAAAGAAGTAGTCTGAAAGGGACACGAGGCTCCCACGAGAGAGGAGGGCGCCCCCCCTGTAGGGCGCGCCCCCTGTCTCGTGGGCACCTTATGTGCCTCCCGGACTCCGTTTTCTTGTATGTTACGTATTTTGGTCGGTAAAAAATCATTATATATACTCCCGAAGGTTTTGACCACCGTATCACGCAAATATCCTCTGTTTTCGTTTCAAGCTATTTCTGTTAGATATAGAGCATCATGTCGTCTTCAAGCGCTCCCAAGGACAAGTTTTTCGAGAGGGTTATCAACCCCTATCTTGCGGAGGTGCTGCATCACCCTCAAACCATTGATATGCATGAGGGGTGTTGCACATCCGCGATGTGGAAGGACCAAGGCGTACCGGGAGCATGGAGACAAAGCTCGAAGCCATGGAACAAGAAGTTTTCAAGTGTCAAGGGATGGTGGAGCATGGACTCAATGCCAACCAGATGATGATCAGGGAGCTCACCAACAACCACAAGCTAGATGCCAGAGTCATTGGGGAGACCATCTTCAAGCTTCAAGAGAAAATCGAGCACCTCCAAGCCCAGATTTATGACCTGCAAAATCCGAACTGTGAGTATGAATATAGATTCAAGCGAATGAGTTT
The DNA here is from genome assembly GCF_002162155.2 of Triticum dicoccoides. Lineage (NCBI taxonomy): Eukaryota > Viridiplantae > Streptophyta > Magnoliopsida > Poales > Poaceae > Triticum > Triticum dicoccoides. Next base: position 483,119,704 of record NC_041389.1, on the reverse strand, counting down.
GGCTGCAGATTTAAGGATCCCAGAGACTCGATCATCCTTTTATGATGGAGAGCCTATGCCTTGGAAGACGGACGACAAGCCTACTTCATCAACAACTCCTACTTCGCCACCTCCGAAGAAATAATCCCATGGGTATGGGCACTCCCCTTGGCAACTGCCAAGCTTGGGGGAGGTGCCCCGGTATCGTATCACCATGACACTCCTATCTTTACCGCTTTATTTAGTTTGATCCTTTTAGTAGTATCTAGATCTATTAGTTCAATGTTTTGATATCAAGTAGTTTTGAGTTTTGCATTGTGATCCCTTTATGTAAGCGAGTCCGTGTGCTATCTATAATAAAGATTAGTGTTGATTCAAGGGCTTTGCTTTGTTGTTATGATCTTGAGAAAGTAGAAAGAACAAAAGAGTTCATATTGATCTTATGGATAGTGATAACTTCACACATAGAAAGTATGAGGCATAAAAATTGTTGAGGGTTGATGAACGTAGCCTTGGTCATCGTTGCAATTAATAGGAAGTGATAAGGAAAGAGGGGTTCACATATAGATATATTATCTTGGACATCTTTTATGATTGTGAAGCACTCATTAAGTATGACATGCTAAAAGAGTTGATGTTGGACAAGGAAGACAACATAATGGTTTATGTTTTCCGACATCTCAGTTAAAGTATATTGTCATTGACCTTCCAAACATGTTGAGCTTGCCTTTCCCCCTCATGCTAGCCAAATTCCTAGCACCAAGTAGAGATACTACTTGTGCTTCCAAATATCCTCAAACCCAGTTTTACCATGAGAGTCCATCATACCTACCTATGGATTGAGTAAGATCCTTCAAGTAAGTTGTCATCGGTGCAAGCAATAAAAATTGCTAAAATATGTATGACTTATTAGTGTAGAGAAAATAAAATTTGTACGAACTTGTTGTGGAAGTAATAAAAGCGACGAGCTTCATAATAAATGTCCACATACAAGGGGCAATATAAAGTGACATTCTTTTGCTTTAAGATTTCATGCATCAACCCTAAAAGCGCATGACAACCTCTGCTTCCCTCTGCGAAGGGCCTTTATTTTACTTTATATTTTTACTTTACGCTTGAGTCAAGGTGATCTTCACGTTTCCCTTTTTCATTTTATCCTTTGGCAAGCTCCTCGTGTTTGAAAGATCATGATACATATATCCAATTGGATGTAAGTTGGCATAGGCTATTATTGTTGACATCACCTAAAGGTGAATATGTTGGGAGGCAACACAATAAGCCCCTATCTTTCTCATTGTCCGGCTGAAACTTTATAACCACAAGTATTGCGTGAGTGTTAACAATTATAGGGGACTACGAGATGGTTGAGTATGTGACCTTGCTGAAAAGCTCTATTATTGACTCTTTCTGATGTTACGATAAATTGCAATTGCTTCAATGACTGAGATTATAGTTTGTTAGTTCCCAATGAAGTTTTTGAACCATACTTGACATTGTGAATTGCTTATTACTTGAACACTGGAAATCATATGACAAAATCCATATATGTTGCTGTTATTAGAATGATCATGATGCCCTCATGTCCGTATTTTATTTTTATCGACACCTCTATCTCTAAACATGTGGACATATTTGTCGATTTCGGCTTCCACTTGAGGACAAGCGAGGTCTAAGCTTGGGGGAGTTGATACGTCCATTTTGCATCATGCTTTTATATCAATATTTATTGCATTATGGGTTGTTATTACACATTATATCTCAATACTTATGGCTATTCTCTCTTATTTTACAAGGTTTACCATGAAGAGGGGGAATGCCGGCAGCTGGAATTCTGGCTGGAAAAGGAGCAAACGTTGGAAACCTATTCTGCACAACTCCAAAAGTCCTGAAACTCCACGAAACAACCTTTTGGATTTATTAGGAATTTATGAGCGAAAGAAATAGGCCAGGGGGCCCACACCCTGTCCAGGAGACAGGGGGGCGCGCCCCCTATCTCCTGGGCCCCCTGGTGGGCCTCCGGCGTCCATCTTCTGCTATATGAAGGGTTTTCCCCTGGAAAAAATCATGGGCAAGCTTACGGGACGAAACTCCGCCGCCACGAGGCGGAACCTTGGCGGAATCAATCTAGGGCTCTGGCGGAGCTGTTCTGCCGGGGACACTTCCCTCCCGGAGGGGGAAATCATCACCAACGTCATCACCAACGATCCTCTCATCGGGAGGGGGTCAATCTCCATCAACATCTTCACCAGCACAATCTCATCTCAAAACCCTAGTTCATCTCTTGTATCCAATCTTGTATCAAAACCACAAATTGGTACCTGTGGGTTGCTAGTAGTGTTGATTACTCCTTGTAGTTGATACTAATTGGTTTACTTGGTGGAAGATCATATGTTCAGATCCTTTATGCATATTATTACTCCTCTGATTATGAACATGAATATGCTTTGTGAGTAGTTACGTTTGTTCCTGAGGACATGGGTGAAGTCTTTCTATTAGTAGTCATGTGAATTTGGTATTCGTTCGATATTTTGATGAGATGTATGTTGTCTCTCCTCTAGTGGTGTTATGTGAATGTCGACTACATGACACTTCACCATTATTTGGGCCTAGATGAAGGCATAGGGAAGTAATAAGTAGATGATGGGTTTCTAGAGTGACAGAAGCTTAAACCCTAGTTTATGTGTTGCTTCGTTAGGGGTTGATATGGACCCATATGTTCAATGCTGTGGTTAGGTTTACCTTAATACTCCTTTTTGTAGTTGCGGATGCTTGCAATAGGGGTTACTCATAAGTGGGATGCTTGTCCATGTTAGGGCAGTACCCAAGTGCCGGTCCACCCACATATGAAATTATCAAAGTACCGAACGCGAATCTTATGAACGTGTGAAAACTAGCTTGACGATAATTCCCAATGTGTCCTCGGGAGATCTTTCCTCATTATTAGAATTTGTCCAAGCTTATCCTTTGCTACATTAAGGATTGGTCCACCTTGCTGCACTTTATTTACTTTTTGCTCGTTACTATTTGTCCTATCACAAAACTATCTATCACCTACTATTTCAGTGCTTGCAGAGAAAACCTTACTGAAAACCGCTTATCATTTCCTTCTGCTCCTCATTGGGTTTGACACTCTTACTTATCGAAAGGACTACAATAGATCCCCTACACTTGTGGGTCATCAAGACTCGACTGGGACAGCGGAGGCTCGACGCGGTAATAGCGGCGAGGCGTGCGGTATGCACGGGACATGGAGACGGGCCAGGGCTCTGGTGGTCACACATGTGTTGAGACAACTGCGAATTTGACTCGGGATGACTATAAGCAATGGTGAAATTCCTTCAAGGGTGTGTTTGGTTGCCGTGTGCTACAGTACCCGCATTGCATACACTTCTCCACCCAACCTGGCTATGCAAATGCAGCCTCAAATGCACCATATGCATGTTGTTTGGTTGCCTGCATGCCCTCTTACCTGCATGGGCTGAACCACACTGCCTGGTGTTTGGTTGCCTGCATGTTAGTCCACAAACCCAAGGCATGGTGTTTGGTTGTATGCAAGGCCTGATGTGTGGTAACCTATTTGGCTAGTTGGTGAGGTTACCACCACACTTCGGCAGCACACATCATAAGCACAACAGAGTATAACAGAGCATCAACTAGATAATTCAGATATAAGTAGTACGACAGTTCATAACAGTTCTACGCATAAACCATAGTAGACTCGATAGTACTTAGGGAGGCCCCGGTCCTACTCCTTGGCGGCGAAGGCTTCATCGTGCTTCCTGCACTTGTTGACGACCTCAATGCCATCATCGTCGAAGATGATGACCTTGAGGGTGTCGGGAGTGAGGAGCTTGAACGTCACCATGTAGCCGATCTTGATCTGATGAACGGCTGCGTAGGTGGCCCAACCCTGATCCAGGGTCACCCTGCCGTTCATCAGCTTGACTGTCACCTTCCAGGAGCAGCCCGTGTTGTTCCTGAGCTTGAACTCCGTCGGCACCGCGACGAAGTGCTTGGTGAAGTCCAGGGGCATGGGGATGCACTCAAGCTTTGGTGCAAGGATGACCTTGCATAAGTGAGTTGGGCCATCCTCCTGATGGTAGTGGCCATAGTTGCGGCGCTTGTTGCTGGGGGATCCTCCATGCCCTTGTCGTCGCCACCCTCAGGCGTCTTCGGGTCTTCCTCGGCGGTGGGCGGCAGCTCAACCTTGTCAGGCATTGGGTGAAGGGGCTGCTTTCCCTTGCTGTCAACGGCCGGGAGCACCTCATTGCTATCCTCGATCTGCACACAAGTCATGGAGTCAGGCATTGCACAGAGTTCATGGCTAATTCAAGAGCTTGTAGTTAAAACGGCATGACTGTCACTCTTCTCCTCCTCTCCACCCCCTATATTTACTCACCCTGCCCACCACTATTTACCCACCCCCTCTCTTCTCTCACTGTCAACCTTCCTCCTCCCCATCTCCATGAGCTCTAGCTCCAGCTCCAACGCCAACCCCTTCCCTTGGGGTATTGGCTGGAGGGCCTTCTTCCTCGGGTGGACGGCTGGTGACCGGACCAAGTTTGAGAACACCATGGAGGTGTGCTCGAACTTCGGCTCCATGCCGTACATGCAGAACGAATCCATTGTCGTGCTCATGAAGGCCACTCAAGATGAGCTAAAGACGCTGATTCCTGACCCAGCGAAGGGTGCGATGGCAGTTGACATCCTTCGCTGGGCCATGAATCAGGCCATCTCCGACGACCCTAAACAGAGGAAGAAGTGGCGCAAGTACAAGACCTATTTTGCTCCTAATGACCGCCGTGCCGCAGTGTACTGGGAGCTGGGTATCGCGCCGCCGGCGGTCATCAGCGGGGAGCCTAAGGAGGAGGAAGAAGAGGCGGTGCACATGCCAGCTAGGGCGCCGGAGCCAGTCCGTCCTACCTGGCAGATCAACCTCGACTCCGCCAAGGACGACGAGGACAACCCGCCGGCCCGCACGGCGATGAAGAAGAAGACGAAGGCCAATGGCTCGACCAGCCGCTCCACACGCCGGTGACGGTCGCTGCGGTCAGCCGATGTCCGTTCTGTACCCCCTTTCGCCCTATTCCCCTATCCCCCAATCCGTAAATCTACCAATCTTGCATGTATGAACTGCTATGTATGAACTCGTATGAACTGCTATGAACTAGTATGATTTACCCCTATGCTTAGCTACCTATATTCCCCATTCTCATCCGCCGTGGATCGAATATATCTCCATGGATCAAATCTAGCGTTCATGTTGAAGAGAGAGAAGTGCTTACCGCCATTGGGGAGTCTGGTGGTCTTCTTCCTCTACCCCGATCCGTCGCCGCCGATGATGGAGTTCGGTGGTCTTCTTCCTCTTCTCCGATCCGTCGCCGCTGGTGAGAGTTGGGAGAGTGGAGAAGAGTGGGGAGAGGGAGTGGTGAGGGGTGGTGAGGCTAATAACTGCCGGTGCTTTGGGAAGCAACGCGGCTTCTCGAGCGTGGCCGCGCGCGTGCAGCCGCGCCCGCCCACGTGCACTATTGGGGCCTGGCTCTGGAGAAACTGCCGGTTCGTGCGTTCCCAGTGAGCCAGGCCCTGAGGTGCTTTAAGAAGCATGCGATGCAGGCCCAATAGTGTATGTGGGCTACCAAACAGGCCGAATCCTTCCCGCGCGGGCCTGGTTGGACCTCACATAGGCAACCAAACACGCCCCAAGTTTCAGACAGGCGGTCAAGAAAGAAGCTGTGATATTGAGTCCGGGTAACTCTTATGTGTGACACCCAATATGTGAGTTGTTTACTTTCACTCAGGTCAGTGATTGGTGTGTGATGCCATTGGACTGGTACTCTCAAAGTTGGGACCACGGACTAGAGTGAAGGGGAACTTAATTTTGCTTGAGTGTTGACTCTGGTCAAGAAAAGAAGGGACTACAAGTTGCAGGTGGAGTCATATGGAGTCTCTAGAGTAGCAACGGTGCTCATGGGATAAGCTCAAGTCCAATGTACATGGAAGTTTGACATATGGACAAATCCAGTGTGGTGGACAATATTCGCCAAGGTGGAGTTTGTTAGAGTTGTGTCGAATATTATGTACAAGGTAGGTTACAGTTGGACTTGTAGTTGTATTGTGTTTAGATAGGATATGGAGTCGTGTCCAAGTAGGACACTTGTATCCTAGGTCTCTTTTATATAGCGAGGGTAGACACACGATGTAACGTATGCCAACATAATAGCACCGGAACATAGGGGAAGCCGGCGGCATGTGCCGGTGTCCAGGGCGACCTGGTGCAGTATTGTGGCGGTGTCATGGGGAGGAGCTCCCATAGTCAGGCCACGGGGATGTAGCCATATCGGTGAACCTCGTTAACAAATCTCAGTGTCGTGCTCATGTGATTGCTTGATCCTCGGATGATTGACGGTATGCCTCGGATTTATTTTAACACCTTACCCGGCTGGGCGCCGTCGACGTGCTGATGGGCACGGGCCTCGTGTGCCACTCATGGCTAGAAGTGGCCAAGACACCTGAACTCTGGCGTGAGGTGGAAATGGGGCGAGAGCCGCGTGACAAGAAGGTCATGTCTAGAGAGAATGTAGTGTTCTATGCATGGATGTAACAAGTCCAGCCCTATACTAAGAAGTGAATAATGTAGTTCAATATAAGGATAAATCTACTTAGCCCCTTTGAATATCAAGGTCAGGTCTACTTAATTAACACACGAATATGATATTTGACTTGTGAATTCCATGTTGTCTAAATCATAGACTCTGGAGCAGTTTACCCTTGTGGCAGTGTCCACCTAACGAGCCTCATGGGTGAAACATTCTCCGAAAGTATCCAAATCTATGATTAGGACACTAGTCGATGCTTTTAATGGTACAAGTTTTTATAAGTTCTTATAATTAAGTAGGTTAGGCTGGACAACCTTGATACTAGGAGGTGTTAGGATAGACTTATTCCTCCAAATAATTGCATATGAGTAAGGATGTGTACCTTCTCCACAACGATGGGATCAACCCTGCTAATATTGAAGACGTAATTAAGCAACACATCCAGACCATCCCACACTGCTATGTATCCATACAACTCTACTAAGTCATCACCCCGAGGAATTTTAGCCATAGCTAATGAGAAAATTTGCAGCATGCAACAAGTAGGATGTTTCATGCCCAGCCGAGCTTCATAAAAAGTAAAGTTATATTGTTAGTTTTTAGCTGCAATTAATAAAGTAAGAGAATACATGTCGTTCAAAATTTGAAAAAAAAAGTTTGATGATCATTTGACCACCTCACTTAGAGGGTCCGAATGGACACACCATTCACTGGCTATGGTCATGGAAAAATGAGTTTCATTGCCAAAAACATTGAGGATTTGAGTTTGAGCACTAAGCAAGAAAAACTTCTCATCAGTAAGTCAAAGTCCTTTTTATGGTACCAGCATAGCTACTCAAAGTGATCACCAAATCATAACACTAGAAATGTCCTTAGTATTGTTGAATCATTTGCAACATTTTTAGGGTCGTGAACCATCTTCCAACTAGAATCTTTTGGGACTAAATTTGATCATCACTAGATTCAAGGATTAGCAAAACCCACTACGGGGGTTGAGATGCACTTACCCATTTGGACAAAAGATCTACATGCTCATGTCTTGCCATACTTGTTTCATATTGCACCACTTGGACACAAGGATTTGTTTTCGTATTGCACCACTTGTTTCATAAACTTGTACCATCGTAGTCCTTAACTTTGTGCGGGGTACTTTTTTCTTACAATACTCATCAATGGAATCAATTATTTGCCATCCATAGTATTGACGACAACTATGGCAATTTCCTAGTAAAATAACTGGTAATTTTGATGTTGATTGGTAGGGCGAATGAATTGCCACTAGGCTGAGATCTTATAAGAATAAATGTAGAGATTAATGGAAGCATCTTCCCATAGTTAAGACAAAATACTACATGGGAGTTATAACACAATAAATACCTATCGAACAACAACAACAAACAAATCTTACATGTACTTATTAAGAAAATGAAGGGTAAAAACTGAGCTTTATGATTACTAAATAATTTGAGAGCACAGATAATACACCATTCACAAAGTATCCCGCATTTAATAGTGTAAAATACCATCGTAGTTGTAGTATGCCATGGACATGATGTAGTGGTCCAATCTCATATGTTCTATTCATGTGATGATTTTATCCTTAAATATGTTGTACCATCAAAATATACCCATCTAAATGATTCTCTAGGCGGTTTTGCCAATGTACCAATGTCCACCTAATGAGCCACATGGGAGTGGATGATTAAGAGGATTAAATGTAGGATCGTTTAGTCTAGTCTGGTGAATTGACTACAAGAAAATCAAAGGGACTCTTTACCCAGTTTTAAGTTTGCGCTTAGCAATTATATGTTTTTCTACCGGTATCATAGAAACACCCTACACGTACAAGTCTAATAGGGTACGGGCACGAAAGACAACAAATTGCACAAGTTGAAACCTTGATCAATCAACTCCTTGCTTAGAGCATCTCCAGCCACACCCTCAATAGGCCCCCAGGCCATTTTTTGCCGCCGACGCCGGAAACACGGCAAAGTCGCGCCCCCAGGAGCCCGTTTTTCGCCGGTTTGGGCCGAAACTGGCACCAGGGGACCCAGGCCGAACCTGACACGTTAGGGGCACCGGGGGCGCCAGTGAAAGCGTTATTGGTGTGAATGGGGATGGGCCCGCACAGTCAGCGACACGCCGCTTCGTCATCCTCATCGCCTCGGTTCCCGCAGGAATCAGTGCCAAGGCTGCCGCGTCGGTCAGCCTCCATTGATGCCTCACGGGCGGCACACTGAAGGCGTCGCGACATGCGTCTCGCCTGATGATGATATAGACCTGGGATAGGGTCATAGGCCTGACCTATACGCCCTACCCAAGGTCACTACCCTAGAAGCAAAGACATCCCAGACACATCATGGAGTACCAATTGAAGACATCGAATGCAATCCACTCGACTAGTCACCTCACTCAGGTACCCCTCCCTCTTAATATCATTTGACCATACAGGAAATCACTCAACCTATCAAAGACCAGGAGTCGACCAGAATAGCAACGGTCAGGTGTTCACTCTGTAGTCTTTAAGATCAATAAAAGCACTTTATGGCTGGCGTTATCAGTAACGCCCCATCTTTATGTACATTGAACTCTTGGTAACGGGGGATGGATGGGGTCCTGGCGCACTCTATATAAGCTAGCCCCTCCTCTGGCACAAGGGTTCACACCCCTTGTAACACACACTCTCATAATCCAGTCGACTGCCTCAGGGCACCGAGACGTAGGGCTTTTACCTCCTCCGAGAGGGGCCTGAACTTGTAAACACTTGCGTACAATCTCACGGTAGCTAGGACCTTGCCTCCTCATTCGTACCCCCTATACTTACTGTCAGACTTAAAACCACGATACCACTCGCTCCCGCCACGCGTCGCCCGACATAAAGGTTCTGACTGCCCCCACCTCGGCTATAAAAGCCGACCTCCCCGCTGGTGAACACCACAGTCGCCACAACTCGCCTTCTCTGTTTCGTCCCTCCCCCTAGAAGTCACCCTCTTCCCCCGCCGACGAGCATGGCTGAGCGGTACCCGATGACTCCATGGCGTCGAACGGTTTCGGCTGACGCCACCTCCATGAGGACGAGGCGCACCTCCTCTACGAGGCCGACTATATGGCGCGCCCAGACATTCGGATGCCGGGCTCGTGGAAGTTGGGCGCCGGTGGCGTCCCAGTACCACCGGTGCCCGACGGGGCTGAATGGCGGGCCGAGATCGCCTGCATCCGCTCGTCGGTGACGGAGGTGCAGCGGAATGAGCCCAGGTACGCCACCGACAGCCACACGCTGTGGACGATGTACATCGAGCACCCCCGCGAAGAGCAGATCGCCTTCGCCAACAGCATCATCCCCCGCGGCGGCCTCAACGCTGATGGGCGGCGCGAGTGGTGCTGTGTGCCTGGCCGCACCCTCGAGGCCGTCCTCGACCACATCAAGACCGGTAACACGCCGCACCTCGAGTACCCACCGCGCCCGTCATTCTCTCGCCGCCGCGGGAGCTCCCGGCCGCCGCGGCAAATGGAGGCTCCGGCTCACCGGCTCTCCGCCCCGTCAAGCCGAAGACGCAGGAGACGCCGCTTGGGCGCAGCACCCGCAGCGGTGTCCTCGTCATCAACGAGGGCGGCCGCCTGTCCCCGCGTTCCCTCCGCCTAGTGCGTCCGAAGCCCGAGCCGAGGCTGCTCCCCGTGAAGCCGTAGCACGCAGAGATGGCCGCCGATGACGAGACCGCCCTCAAGTGGGCGAAGGAGGACTACATCCACGAGCAAGTGCTCTGCCAGCATCGGGCATACGCAAAGAACAAGGCCCAACATCGCGGACGCGAGGAGGACAGCGTCGCCATCCTCGAGAGCGATGACGAGGACGAGCCCGAGCCGTCGAACCCCCCACTCATCGGCGACCCTAGTCAGGGGTGCAGTAGGGACGACGGCAGCTCTAGCACGGCGCAGGGCGGTGGTGACGACGGCGACGGCGATGACGGCGGCGACTACACCCAGTTCTATAGGCTCCTCGGCATGTAGAAGGTGGGTGGCCGCCGCAGCGTAGCAGGGCTAGGCGTAGTTTAGGCGTAGTTTGTACGTTTCTCCGTTTTTGTACAAATTTCAATGAAAAATCGCCAAGTTTGTGCCAGATTCGTATCAGATTGCCGAATTTGCGCAATTTTGGTGCGACTTGGGGGCGACGACTGGGAACACAATCGCCCCCACGGCAAAAGCAAACGTCGGTTTGGCCCCAGATGGCATTTTTTCGGTGGGAGATGCTCTTAGGTAAAGGTTATAGGAATGCAAACACGAGATGGATTGATGATGATTTTTTGCGTGGTTCAGATAGTTGGGCACCATCCTACTACACATTGATGGAGGCTTCAAACCACTATGGTTCTAGGATTAGAAATCCCGGCCGCGAGTTCCATGGGAGAACGACGCACGGAGAACAAGACAAAAGAATACCAGACGGAGTATTTTATTGTTTTGAACATTGGCAGGAGAACTGCCAAATTCATTGATCAGAAGAAGCACTACAAGAGCCCTCCAAAGAGGAAAGCACAACAAAAAGGCTAGTGCAAAAAGAAAAAGAAAGAAAAAATTATCGGCACCAGCATCAACCCAAGCTCCACCAACAACCGTGCACACCATCGAAATCCATCGTCGGGTCTAAAAGATGACGCCTCCAAGGAGGAAGTGATGTCGAAGACAACACCGTCACCCGATATGGCATAGCCAAATCTTAGGTTTTCACCCGTAGACCACATGCCATGAGGTATGAAGAATAAAACGAGCTCCACGGCGGTACCTCCAGGGAGGAAGACGGCATCCGAACTAGGTCAATGCAGGATTTTCATCCGAAGTCGAGTCTTCCACCAACAATCCTGGATCTGAGGCCTACCAGCGCCACTCGGTAGAAAGAGACCATGAACACAATACGAAGAACGGACATGCCACTGCCGCATGCAGGAACTCGGCGAACGCGAGTCAACCTAGCTGGACCGTCCCGCCGCACGCAAGCACTGGGCGAGCCAAAACCAGATCCAGTCATCCTTTCCTCCATGCGCAGAACTGGGCAAGGATCCGCACCGCAGCGCACAGGAAGAGCAAGTCAGAACCGGAGCTGGGTGGCCTACAGCATCGCGTCCCGAAACTGGACGAACACCATGCCAAAACTGATAGCCTCGCACCACCACACACAAGAACAGGAGCAGCCGAGCTATATCTGGTCAGCTTGAAACCTCCTCTACAACATAGACATTGTACGACGCCGCTACTCGAACGAGCTGGACAAGGAGACGCTTGAGAGGAGAGCCCACCAGCATCCGCCAACCCCACCGCACAACCATCACCACTTCTCCCTGGGCAACGAGATCCGTACACGAGCGTGCCAGATCGAGAATGGCCTCGGCGGGGCCCGCACCTCCGCGGGACACGCGAACACGCCAGATCCGCGTAGGCCTGCATCGGCCTCCCGCATCATGCCCGTGCTAAAATGGCGCCCGCTCCCACACGACGTGCCAGCCCACGCCCACTCATCGCGCGTGTCGCGCCCGCGAGCGCCCGCAGGCCACACTCGCCATGCCTGCTCGCCTCCCGCTCCGCACCAAATGGCACCTTCATACCGCGGCCGTCGCACCCCCACGCCTCTCCTCAGCCAAGTAGCCCTACGCTGCCCTGACCTCGTGAAAGGAAAAAATGGAAGGCCCCACCGCCGCCAACACCATGCAGACTTTGCCCGGTGGCGCTTGCCGGCGGCGGCGAGGGGAGGGGAGATCCGGGGAGGGGGAGTTGGTGTGGCGGTTAGGGTTTCGCCCGCGTCTCCCGCGGGGGAGACGAGACGAGCGAGCGCTTTCATCCTCAATTTCCGCAGGCAGGCTCGCACTACAAAAAAGTACACTTATGTGATGATACGTGTTTGTCACAGTAGGTTGTGTTTTTTGTCATGCATGTACATCTATGACGATTTTATGACATAATCAAGATAGTCATACCTATGCTGTCATAGAAGTGTTCCATGACATTACCAAAATTATCATCACGGAAGTGTCCACTTCCATGACGATAAATCGCGCGTCATAGAAGTGCTTTCGTCAAGGGTGACCAACACGTGGCATCCACCATAACGGAACGCCGTTAAGCTATCGGGTCGGGTTTTGGATCAGATAACCCATTAACAGCCCCGACCTATGGGGATTTTCCATGTGTAAAATCATCATTGGCTGGAGGAAACACGTGTCGGCTCATCGTTGGGACAGATGTCGCCCGTCCATTGGAGGAGACATGCCTATGATACATCGACATGTGGCTGGGCCCAATAGAGGCCCATATAGGTTAAAAAGGTCGGCCCAGTCAAAGGCCCGTAGTACTTAATCAGGTACTAGTGGGCCAGCCCAATAACGGCCTGCTTAATAAAGGTCCATTTACGGCCCGAAGCCAGATCTGGCCCGTTAGTTGTTCACCCAATATTTGGGCCCATTTACGGCCCGAAGCCAGATCTAGCCCCTTAACTGTTCGCCCAATATTTGGGCCCATTTGCGGCCCGAAGTCAGATCTGGCCCGTTAAATGTTCGCCGAATATTTGGGCCCAACTACAGCCCAGTGACTTTCGTCCTGTTAGAGGCCTGATGTAGACATGGGCCCATTTCAGCCCGGTGTGACTTTCGGCCTCGGAATGGCCCGTGCTGCCCATGGGCCATATATGGTCCGACGGGACATCGGACCCACTAACGGCCCGTGCTAAAGGTGGCAACAGTTAAGCCCAATGTGACTTTGGGCCTGTTAAAGGCCTGTCGCGTAATTCAGCCCGTTGATGCATGTACTAAGCTTTAGGCCTGTTAAAGGCCCATGATATTAGTGGGCCAACTAAGGCCCGAGATATGTTTCGGTCTGGTAACGGCCCGTGAGCTAACTGGGCCCAAAAAGGCCCGGTCTACATTTCAGCCTGCTGAAGGCCCGTCGATGACTAGTGAAAATTGAGGCCCAACATGCATTTTGGCCTGCTAAAGGCCCGTGGTTTCATCTCGTCCATAACAGGCCAGTACAATATTCAGCTTGTTAATGGCCCAACGCTACCTAGGCCAAACTAAGCGCTGGGTCGACAAAAGGCCTAACTAAAATATAGGCCGGTGTAAGTTGTGGGCCTGGCGCAATGTGTTAAGGCCCCAATCATTCGGGCCCAAGAAAGACGCAGGCCGGCCCAATTGTGGCCCGCTAAAAACCAGGCCCGTTAGAGTCGAATGTTTCGGCCCGGTCGAATACATCTGATTTTTTTCCAGATAGCGAATGATGGCAGTAACTAGTAGGAATTAAGAACAAACCTACTTAAAGAAATTACGGCATAGTAACTAAGAATAAACCTACACTATACAATAAAGGATTTAAGGTATATTACATCCACTGGGCATCGAAGTTTGCCACCAATGATCATAAAGCGCAACGAAGATGCAGATTACAAAAACTGGGCACCATTGCAGCGTAACAAAATAATACTGAACCGAGACCACTTCCAAGACAGTTCAAGAAAGGTTAGCCTTGCGGGGGAACTGCTGCGCAAGCTGCTAAGCAAGGCTGTGAGACCGGCCTAGCATGTCGGTCATAGCTTCCAGGTGTAGTTGTTTAGCGATGAGGTTCTCATTGGTGTTCTCCGCAATCTTTCTTAGAGATAGGATGTCAAGTCGAAGTTGAGTTGCAGAATACCTTTCTGCTAGAACTTGGGACTGAAGAAGTCGAACTGATTCAGACAACGAATTCTGTGAGCTTGTCTGACTGCTAGTCTCAAGTAACTTGAACACTGCATCAAGACAAGACTTTGGGGTTGTCTCGCTATCTTCAAGATGTTTTGCCTTCTTTGCTGCAATATATGTTGGGTTTGTCTCACAGCGTTCAGCAGACTTGTGCATGCCATCAGGCATATCACCCTGAAACAAAGCAGAGAGATGACAGGTTTTGCACGTGTATAAACAAAAATGATAACTGTGCTGTCAATTCCATCCAATTTCAAATTAGAAAATAAAGAGTAAGTTCAAAATATCAATAGCATAATTTGGCATTGTTCATACTGCGGGGAGCTTCACCACACTACTTGATTACCATGTCAACATAACAAGCATAGATGAAGGCAAAGAAAATCATTGTATCTATTTTGGATAATGTGCATGGCATGTTGTTCATATCATCAGCCACATCAATAAGATAAAACAGGAGATGACAAGGTGCAAACGTGGGCTGCTTCACCACACACTGGATTATAGATCCACAAAAACAAGCATACATATAGGGAGTATTAAGTAATGTGCATGGTATGAATAAGGAATTTGGTTTTACAAGTAAAACTTAGAACTTACGGTTCTTGCGAACATGCATTTTGGTAGAAACAACAAACTAAACAACAATAAACGATAGGGAGTATGAGAAAATTAAACAGCAGTTGAGGATAAAGGCTTTAGAAGGACCGACTTACATTAACAGTTAACACTGGCTTTATAATGCCCTTCTCCATGTCAAGGGAAGGATAACTCAAGAATTTCAGCATAGAATCTTCTTCATAAGCATTGCCTGTACTCTACATTTTGTAGAGAGTAATTATAGATATGATAATACTGGAAGGGATAGAGGATAATGAAGATGAGATGCAGATTGATACTACATAATGAACTACCAATCCCTAGAAGTACAAGCGTTACAGGACAAAATGTACTGACAAGAGCAATGGGCTACACTTCTGCACTGGCATTGTCTGTGTATTCTACTTGTTGGTAAGATTAAATATAGATCTGATCTTTTTTAGTAAATGGTGGGCGAGGGAGATAAGATGCAGAATGCTACACAATGAACCAATCCCTCTTCCCATAATACAAGAGTGTTTTGAACACTAGTGTACTATACAAAACATTCTTATATTATGGGACGGAGGGAGTAGTTGTTAATGTAAGTACAGTGATAGATCACGTTCAGTCCTTACAAGAGGACTGCAAAGCTAAACCTCTTCAAAAGCATTGGGTTGATTCTAAATTTATGTAAGAGTCCATACGGATCTTATAATGTCCACCAAATGGACGATTACGAGGCTAACATGTGTAGTGATGCTACATAATCAAACAGCTATGAAAGTAAGTATGGTCATACAGGGCAAGAGGTACTCACAAGAGCAATGTAGTGTGCAGTATAGTTGCGAGATTCTGTGGTCCCTTGAGAACGAATGTTCTTCTGCTAACAGTTTTCATACAAGTGAGACATTAAGGCAAATGAAGAAATGTAGTTCAAATTGTGATGTGATATCATAGAAAGTACCTTACACTGCATCTGAGACCAATGTGTAACAAGATTATTCTAGTCACCGTCGGATAAATGTAGCACCGGAGACTTTACAGAAATTTCGTTCAGAGGCTTGCCATCGAAGTGCGCTTGCCTTAGGTAGGAATGATACTTCATCAATGAGTGCTTTAAAAGCGCAACCAACCCTTGCTCGTCTTCACAATCCAGTTTGCTCCTCGCCTATTTAAAAGAATGAAATCTTGTGTCTTCTGTTAGCAGAAACATATGCCGTAATGACCATGAATAACATTAGTACATTACTTACGCGTAAGTTGCGGAGGAAGACTGGGAATTGTTCTGTGTCTGCGGTATAATCTTTCCATGAAGGAAAGATGCGCACAAAGTTCCTGACAACAACATAAGCTTCGTCTTCTAAACTGGGAAGAAATGGAACAGGGGTCCTATTTGCTGCAATTGGGGCTCTCTCTAGTTCGAAAAGGGATTTGGCAACTGGATTTGGTGTACTGTTTGCTGGAATGGGGGGTTTTGCATCGTAGAGCTGGTGCTATATCAACTGGCATAATCATACTGTTTGCTGCAGTTGGGGTCTGTTGAGTTGGGGCATCAGAAATGACCAGTGTAGTAGGGCTAGAGTCTGCTAGAGTTGGGGTGTTTTGTGGGTCAGGTGATATTGCAACTACACCTAATGGGCTATTTAATTTATCAGGTGCCACTACCTTTTCCAAACACTTTGCTTGTGCTCCTCCACGATCAACAATCACCCTCTTCCTTTTGAACGTCTGATACACAAGAACAGCATTTGAATGGATAAATATGGTATGATGACAGATGGAATATGTACTGAAAATGGATAGGCAGGGCGTATTCACATACATGATGTGTAAACTAAGCTAATGGCAGTTCAACAAAGTAGAAGCCATGCAAAGCATCAGCTGCAAGATATGTGCGAGCAATTTAACCTTGGAAAGTTAGAGCAAGTACCTTGATGGGTGAATAAGATAGGGCATCTTCCTCTGATTCCTCCACTAGGGAGCTACATTGACTTAGGTCTCCCTCTAGCTCAGAATCACTGTTAGGATCATATTCTGAGCATGAATCTGTAGGTGGAGAGCGTTTGCATTGCATTGCATCCAGACTTGATTTCAATCCCTTAATGCCAAGTTTGACAACCATGGCATTGTTCTGCTTTATTCTTTTCATGCACGCAAGCACATAATCATTATGATGCTGTTCAGAATCTGAGATTCATGAAAACATAAAAAGTAGTCAGATTATCTATGGAATGCATTGCGGATTCAACTTGAAGAGTGTCTCCCTATAAACCCCTGCATATGCAAAGTTCACCTCCCCAACCGTGCTGACCAGACCACACAGAGAAATACAAACCCCTTATGTCTCTATAACAGGCAGTCACACATTTCAAAACTAAAGTAGGAACATTAGAATCATATGAAATTCGTATTTGAACAAATAAACTAAGCAATTATGAGTGGCATAATGTTTAGCTTCAAGGGTGGAGTGTTGGTAGTGCGACACAAAGCAAGTAGGCAGATTGCATTCCATGTAAAAGATCAAAACCTATGTAAAAGCTGGAAATGACACTTTCTTTCTATACAATGCAGTGTTCGTTGCCCACAATTGATGGAAGAGATCACATAGGGAAATACTATTCACTCATCTCTACGGTTCCAGTATTTAGAAACAGGGTGGTTCACCCTAAAAGAATATTGACAACAAATATGACAAGGCAAGCATAGATGTAGTGAATCAATCATTTACTTGTGAGCTTACTAGGACAAGTATGCAGAATTGTAACTGCAGTAAGAGACCGTCCAAAATCTGAATGAAGAAGTTTGTCTAGCACTTACTGTTTGCAACTAATCGACGTGAATAATTGGATATTATGTCAAATGAGTAAGAAAGATAAGTAAAATTGTCAACAAACCTGGCTTGCAGTAGTAATCTGGGTCAATGTCACTACGACTAACAATCCAAAATGACTAGTGTCTGTTCCGAGGGCCAGAATTTTGAAAACCCTATGAACTTTAGAGGTACTTAAGATTACCGAAATAAATCTGAACCATTAAGTGTAGGTAACACTGAGCACACAACAAACCCTAATGATAGTACTGCCTAATGAGTAATGAATCAATTAGAAAATGGGTGATGAGGAGTGGCTGCTGAGTGTTGAGGACGTATCTCAGGATAAATCAGGTTGGCTTGGTGGGTGCTGCACGCCTGAGCCCTGAACGGACTGGGAAGGTAGGCACGATGGCGCGCCCGGGCAGCGGTGACGCTGTTGGGGGAGCGGCTCCTGGCCTCCTGTTAGTCCGGTGTCTCCTCCTAGAGTCATGCCGTCCGGGGATGGCAAGTCGCCGGCGAGGCAGGCGGTTGGGGGCGAGTGGAGATCGGAAGCGCGCAGCAGAACAGAGGGGAATCGAGGCCTGGGACAACCCAAAATCCCAGGGTGGGCCGGCCCACCATGGGCACCTTGTAGAGATACACACCCGAGCGGCGAACATGCATTTTCAAAACTAATTTAGGAACATTTAGCTGACCAATTAAACAACTCTGTTTTAATAATATCAGATTCATATTTGAACAACTAAGCTTGTTTAGCTTGATGGGTGGAGCAGTGTTATTATGACACGAAGCATGTATTCTGATCGTATAGTGATCATAAAAGGGGGAAACTCTAAGCATATTTTTTGTTAGCAAAAGAGGGTTTCCCCTTCGATTTCTATTAAAGAAACCACCACGGAACCAACATGATCAATTAAACCCTAAGCATGATCAATTAAACCGTATTATGACTGCGCCATGGCAGATTTGAAGCTGCAAACCGGGGAAATGATATTTAGCATCCATTGTTTGCTTCGAACTAAGAACTAAATTCTAAGAGCTGAAAAGAAAGTAGAGTAACCAAGTTAAGATCTATTTTATGGTTGAGATCAAAAAGTTGAGGAGATATGAAGTACCACCTCTCTTGCGACACCGTGTAGGCATCGGGGGTGCGATTGTTGTCGGTGGCGTTGAAACAGATATGTGACGGTAGACCGGTGCATCGGGGGATAAGTCCCGTTGCGGTGGAAGAGAAGGTCATGTGAGCGGCCCCGACAAAGAGGACGACGGCGCTTATGAAGCGAGAGGACGCGATGCAAGGCTATTGGTCCGTCGCCGTGGATGAGAAACGTCCATCTCTAGTAGTGGACGACGCGGTCTTGGTAGGCGCTCCGGCATGGTGTAGGACGGTGGCGATGGATGTGGTGGAGGACGGTGGCGATGGATGGGGTGGCGGACGGAGGCTGGTGTGGGGATGGGGTGTTCTAGCGCGGATGGTGTATGAAAGGGAAAATTGAGGGAGAGGTATGGGGAACCATGTTTTTGGGACGCGCCTGTCTGAAATATGGGCAAGTTACGAACTTAGCCCCCGTTTAAAATTTGGACGTCTCGTCGGTTGGGGATAGGACGGCAATCTCGCATCCTGCCAATATTTGCCCAGAGCGATTTCGGGCGAGGAGAGGGTGGTTGGCGCCCATGGTTGGCGCCCACGGTGTATGAACGGGGCTGGCAGGTGATACATCTCTGTCGTATCTATAATTTTTGATTGTTCCAAGCCAATATCCTTCAACTTTCATATACTTTTGGCAACTTTTTATAGTATTTTTGGGACTAACATATTGATCCAGTGCCCAGTGCCAGTTCCTGTTTGTTGCATGTTTTATGTTTCGCAGAAACCCAATATCAAACGGAATCCAAACGGGATAAAAATGGGCGGAGAATTATTTTGTAATATTTGGGATTTTCCGGAGGAAGAATCAACGCGAAACGGTGCCCGAGGTGGCCACGAGACAGGGGGCGCGCCCTCCCCCCTGGGCGCGCCTGGCACTCTCACGGGCCACCCGTAAGGCGGTTGATGCTCTTCTTTTGCCGCAAGAAAGCTAATTTTATGAGAAAAATCTGGGCAAAAGATTCACCCCAATCGGAGTTACGGATCTCTGGATATAAAAGAAACGGTGAAGGAGAAGGATCAGAGAACGCAGAAACAGAGAGAGACAGAGAGATAGATCCAATCTCGGAGGGACTCTCGCCCCTCCCATGCCATGGGAGCCAAGGACCAGAGGGGAAACCCTTCTCCCATCTAGGGAGAAGGTTAAGGAAGAAGAAGAAGAAGAAGGGGATCTCTCTCCCCCTTGCTTTCAGTGGCGCCGGAACGCCGCCGAGGGCCATCATCATCACCGCGATCTTCACCAACACCACCGCCATCTTCACCAACATCTCCATCACCTTACCCCATCTATATTCAGCGGTCCACTCTCCCGCAACCCGTTGTACCCTCTACTTGAACATGGTGCTTTATGCTTCATATTATTATCCAATGATGTGTTGCCATCCTATGATGTCTGAGTAGATTTTCGTTGTCCTATCGGTGATTGATGAATTGCTATGATTGGTTTGAGATGCATGTTTTATTATTGGTGCTGTCCTATGGTCCTCTCTGTGTCGCGCAAGCGTGAGGGATTCCCGATGTAGGGTTTGCAATATGTTCATGATTTGCTTATGGTGGGTGGCGTGAGTGACGGAAGCACAAACCCGAGTAAGTAGGTTGCTTGCGTATGGGATAATGGGGACTTGATACTTTAATGCTATGGTTGGATTTTACCTTAATGATCTTTAGTAGTTGTGGATGCTTGCTAGAGTTCCAATCATAAGTGCATATGATCCAAGAAGAGAAAGTATGTCAGCTTATGCCTCTCCCTCAAATAGAATTGCAATAGTGATTACCGGTCTAGTAACGTAGTCAATTGCTTAGGGACAATTCCACAATTCCTACCACCACTTTTCCACACTCGCTATATTTACTTTATTTCATCTTTATCTAAACAACCCCTACTTTTTATTTACACGTTCTTTATTTTCTTGCAAACCTATCCAACAACACCTACAAAGTACTTCTAGTTTCATACTTGTTCTAGGTAAAGCGAACGTCAAGCGTGCGTAGAGTCGTATCAGTGGCCGATAGGACTTGAGAGAGTATTTGTTCTACCTTTAGCTTCTCGTTGGGTTCGACACTCTCACTTATCAAAAGAGGCTACAACTATCCCGTATACTTGTGGGTCATCAAGACCTTTTTCTGGCGCCCTTGCCCAGGAGTCATAGCGTGGGGTGAATATTCTCGTGTGTGCTTGTTTGCTTTATCACTAAGTAATTTTTATTTGCTGTTCTAAGTTGTTCTCTATCTTTAGTTATGGATATGGAACATGAAATACCAAAAAAATTAGGTGTACTTGCTGCTCATGGAGATGGGGAACCTCCTAAAACCCTCGATGATCATTATGTGAAAAATATTATGTACTACTTTGATAATCCTGAGAAAACCTCATTCAATTACATTATGGGAGACACATTGGATCAACGTGAATACTTTAGGGATTATCGTTTGACACAAAAAGGGAGACTATTATGGGATCAAATTTATATGTTGCGTTGGTATGCCCGGGATCTATGCTTGAGATATGATATTACTTGTTGCTCTAGGATGAAGGCTCCACACCTTCCCTTTTCATGCGAATTTAATGATGATTAAACCTTGGCTTCTTATACTAATGGCATATATGATTACTATGATGTGGAACAAATAGAAGAATTCGTTGCTTTTAAGGGTGCTTATGAAATTGAATCTTTGTTTGAAAAGTATGAAGCTTTAGATGATGATGTTTATAGGCCTGAAAATTATGCTATATTGAAATATTGCTATGAAAATTATGAATATAACTACAATAGTGATGCATTTATTGAGAAAGTCTCCGCTGTCCAAGAAGAGACTAATATTTTGCAAGAAGCTATAGAAGAAGAAATTGATGAAACTGTGAGCTCATTGGATGAAAAAGATGAGGAGGAGAGTGAAGAACAAAAGGAGGAAGAGCGGATTGATCACCCGTGCCCACCTTCTAATGAGAGTAACTCTTCAACTCATACATTGTTGTTATGATCCCGTTGATTCTCTTAAAATATCCCTTTTTGATGATGCTTGCTATGCTTGTGGCCAAGATGCCAATATGAATTATGCTTATGGAGATGAACTTGCTATAGTTCCTTATGTTAAACATGAAATTGTTGCTATTGCACCCACGCATGATAGTCCTATTATCTTTTTGAATTCTCCCTACTACACTATATTGGAGAAGTTTGTGCTTATTAAGGATTATATTGATGGGTTGCGTTTTAGTACTACACATGATGATTTTTATAGATATAATATGCATGTTCTTGTTGCTCCTACTTGCAATTATTATGAGAGAGGAACTACATCTCCGTCTCTTTATGTTTCTAACATGATATAATTGCAAGAAACTGCTTATACTATGCATTGGCCTTTACTTGGTGTGCATGAATTGTTCTTTTATGACATGCCGATACATAGGAAAAGAGTTAGACTTCGTTGTTGCATGATATATGTTACTTTGTTCTCACTACTAATTACAAATCATTGTTGATTAAAATTGGCTCTGATATACCTTGGGATCCGGGTGGATCCATCACTTGAGCACTATATGCCTAGCTTAATGGCTTGAAAGAAAGCGCTGCCAGGGAGACAACCTGGAAGTTTTAGAGAGTTATTTATTTCTGTTGAGTGCTTTAATATAGTCTAAAAACAAAAAAAATACAGAGGAGAACCTAAAACTTTTCAAAAAGGAAAGTGAAAGTGAGAAAGACAAGCATTGTTGAAGTGGGAGAGCTCCTTGAACTTTGTTCATGCTCACGGAAACTTTGCGAATCTTAATTACAGAAAATTTTCATCAAAAATAATTATCCCCTTGTACAATTCCATTGTATTATAAAAATAATGTGCCAAGGTTTGCCTTTAGGATGTTTACAATGCTTGTTGGTTTGTACGGTGCAGGACAGAAACTTTGCCTGTAGTGCGCGATTTTACATTTTTAACTGGAACGTCAAATGGTTCTGATTCCTTTTGTACTGTCTTGCTGTACAAATTTTTATTTTTCCTAATGTTGGTAGAATTTTTGGGGTACCCGAATTCTGGTGGATGTTCAGATTGCTACAGACTGTTATGTTTTTGACAGATTCTGTTTTTGATGCATAGTTTGCTTGTTTTGATGCATAGTTTGCTTGTTTTGATGAATCTATCAATTTATATCAGTGGATTAAGCCATGGAGAAGCTATATTACAGTAGACACAATGCAAAAACAAAATATGAATTGGTTTACTACAGTACTTAGAGTAGTGATTTGCTTTATTATACTAACGGATCTTACCGAGTTTTCTGTTGAAGTTTTGTGTGGATGAAGTGTCTAATCGAGGAGGTCTCGATATGAGGAAAGGGAAGAGAGGCAAGAGATCAAGCTTGGGGATGCCCAAGTCACCCCAAGTAAATATTCAAGTAGACTCAAGCGTCTAAGCTTGGGGATACCCCAGAAGGCATCCCCTCTTTCTTCAACAAGTATCGGTATGTTTTCATATTTGTTTCGTTCAGGCAATATGTGCAAGTCTTGGAGCGTCTTTTGCATTTAGTTTTCACTTTTATTTTGTGCACCATGCTGGTATGAGATAGTCCTTGGTTTATTTATAGAATGCTCATTGCACTTCACTTATATCTTTTGAGTATGGCTTTATAGAATGCTTCATGTGCTTCACTTATATCATTTGAAGTTTGGATTGCCTGTTTCTCTTCACATAGAAAACCGCCATTTATAGAATGCTCTTTAGCTTCACTTAAATTTGTTAGAGCGTGGGCATATCTTTTGTAGAAAGAATTAAACTCTCTTGCTTCACTTATATCAATTTAGAGAGATGACAGGAATTGGTCATTCACATGGTTAGTCATAAAATCCTACATAAACTTGTAGATCGCTGAATATGATATGTTTGATTCCTTGCAATAGTTTTTGCGATATAAAGATGGTGATATTAGAGTCATGCTAGTGGGTGGTTGTGGATTGTAGAGACACTTGTGTTGAGGTTTGCCAGTCCCGTAGCATGCACGTATGGTAACCGTTGTGTGACAAATTTGAAGCATGGGGTGTTTTTTTGATTGTCTTCCTTATGAGTGGCGGTCGGGACGAGCGATGGTCTTTTCCTACCAATCTATCCCCCTAGGGGCATGCGTAGTAGTACTTTCCTTCGAGGGCTAATAAACTTTTGCAATAAGTATACTTCTTTATGACTAATGTGAGTCCATGGATTATACGCACTTTTACCTTTCCATCATTGCTAGCCTCTTCGGTACTGTGCATTGCCCTTTCTCACCTTGAGAGTTGGTGCAAACTTCGCTGGTGCATCCAAACCCCGTGATATGATACGCTCTATCACACATAAGCCTCCTTATATCTTCCTCAAAACAGCCACCATACCTACCTATCATGGCATTTCCATAGCCATTTCGAGATATATTGCCATGCAACTTCCGTCATCATCATATACATGACTTGAGCATTTATTGTCATATTGCTTTGCATGATCATAAGATAGCTAGCATGATGTTTTCATGGCTTGTCTGTTTTTTGATGTCATTGCTACGCTAGATCATTGCACATCCCGGTACACCACCGGAAGCATTTGTATAGAGTCATATCTTTGTTCCAGCATCGAGTTGTAATATTGAGTTGTAAGTAAATAAAAGTGTAATGATCAGCATTATAGAGCATTGCCCCATGAAAAAAAAGAAAAAAGAAAAAAAAAGAAAAAAAAGGAAAGGCCAAAGAAGCCTAGATAAAAAAAGGGGGCCAAAGAAGCCCAACGAAAAAAAGAAAAAAAAGAAAAGAAAAGGGGCAATGTTACTATCCTTTACCACACTTGTGCTTCAGAGTAGCACCATTATCTTCATATAAAGAGTCTCCTATATAGTCACTTTCATATACTAGTGGGAATTTTTCATTATAGAACTTGGCTTGTATATTCCAACGATGGGCTTCCTCAAATGCCCTAGGTCTTCATGAGCAAGCAAGTTGGATGCACACGCACTTAGTTTTCAGTTTGAGCTTTCATACACTTATAGCTCTTAGTGCATCCGTTGCATGGCAATCCCTACTCCTCGCATTGACATCAATTGATGGGCACCTCCATAGCCCGTTGATTAGCCGTGTCGATGTGAGACTTTCTCCCTTTTTGTCTTCTCCACATAAACCCCCAACCTCATATTCTATTCCACCTATAGTGCTATATCCATGGCTTGCGCTCATGTATTGCGTGAGGGTTGAAAAAGCTGAAGCGCGTTAAAAAGTATGAACCAATTGCTCGGCTTGTCATCGGGGTTGTGCATGATGGGAGCATTTTGTGTGACAAAAATAAAGCATGGCCAAACTATATGATTTTGTAGGAATACGCTTGCTTTGGCCTTGTTGTTTTGAAAAGACATGATTGCTTTATTAGTACGCTCGAAGTATTATCGTTTTTATGTCAAATGATAGACTATTGCTTTGAATCACTCGTGTCTTAATATTCAAGCCATGATTAGATACATGATCAAGATTATGCTAGGTAGCATTCCACATCAAAAATTATCTTTTTTATCATTTACCTACTCAAGGACGAGCAGGAATTAAGCTTGGGGATGCTGATACGTCTCCGTCGTATCTATAATTTTTGATTGTTCCATGCCAATATCCTTCAACTTTCATATACTTTTGGCAACTTTTTATACTATTTTTGGGACTAACATATTGATCCAGTGCCCAGTGCCAGTTCCTGTTTGTTGCATGTTTTATGTTTCATAGAAACCCAATACCAAACGGAATCCAAACAGGATAAAAATGGACGAAGAATTATTTTGGAACATTTGGGATTTTCCGAAGGAAGAATCAACGCGAAACGGTGCCCGAGGTGGCCACGAGACAGGGGGCGCACCCTCCCCCTGGGCGCGCCTGACACTCTCGTCGGCCACCCGTAAGTTAGTTGACGTTCTTCTTTTGCCGCAAGAAAGCCAATTTTATGAGAAAAATCTGGGCAAAAGATTCACCCCAATCGGAGTTACGGATCTCCAGATATAAAAGAAACTGTGAAGGGGAAGGATTGGAGAACGCAGAAACAGAGAGAGACAGAGAGATAGATCCAATCTCGAAGGGGCTCTGGCCCCTCCCACGCCATGGAAGCCAAGGACCAGAGGGGAAACCCTTCTCCCATCTAGGGAGAAGGTCAAGGAATAAGAAGAAGAAGGGGGGCTCTCTCCCCCTTGCTTTCGGTGGCGCCGGAACGCCGCCGGGGGCCATCATCATCACCGCGATCTTCACCAACACCACTGCCATCTTCACCAACATCTCCATCACCTTCCCCCATCTATATACAGCAGTCCACTCTCCTGCAGCACGATGTACCCTCTAATTGAACATGGTGCTTTATACTTCATATTATTATCCAATGATGTGTTGCCATCCTATGATGTCTGAGTAGATTTTCATTGTCCTATCGGTGATTGATGAATTGCTATGATTGGTTTGAGTTGCATGTTTTATTATTGGTGCTGTCTTATGGTGCTCTCCATGTCGCGCAAGCGTGAGGGATTCCCGATGTAGGGTTTGCAATATGTTCATGATTTTCTTAGGGTGGGTGGCGTGAGTGACGGAAGCATAGACCCGAGTAAGTAGGTTGTTTGCGTATGGGATAAAGGGGACTTGATACTTTAATGCTATGGTTGGGTTTTACCTTAATGATCTTTAGTATTTGCGGATGCTTGCTTGAGTTCCAATCATAAGTGCATATGATCCAAGAAGAGAAAGTATGTTAGCTTATGCCTCTCCCTCAAATGGAATTGCAATAGTGATTACCGGTCTAGTAACGTATTCAATTGCTTAGGGACAATTCCACAATTCCTACCACCACTTTTCCACACTCGCTATATTTACTTTATTGCATCTTTATCTAAACAGCCCCTACTTTTTATTTACGTGTTCTTTATTTTCTTGCAAACCTATCCAACAACACCTACAAAGTACTTCTAGTTTCATACTTGTTCTAGGTAAAGCGAACGTCAAGCATGCGTAGAGTCGTATCAGTGGCCGATAGGACTTGAGAGAGTATTTGTTCTACCTTTAGCTCCTTGTTGGGTTCGACACTCTTACTTATCGAAAGAGGCTACAACTATCCCGTATACTTGCGGGTCATCAGCAGGTAGGGCGGTTGTGTCACGTTTGAGTGAAGTTACAAACCTGCCCCTATTGAAAATATTTGCCTACATCGATTTCGGCTGAGTCGAGTTTGTTTTGCCGCCCACCGTGTATGAATGGGGAATGGAGGGAGAAACAGAGGTCTTTCGGACGAGCTTGAATCAAATGTGTTTTGCCGCCCATGTTTGCCGCCACCGTGTCAGAATGGGCTCAGAGGTGGTCGTGTCACGTCTAATTGAAGTTACTAACCTACCCCTATTTAGAGCAGTGAAAATCAGGCCGATGGATTGTCCGTGTAATGGGTAGATAGTAATTTCCATCTCCCAAACACTTGGCTTCGGGTAGCCGACGTGGGAGTGGACATTTTGCCGCTTCTTTCGAATTTTGGGACAATAAGCATCCATGTTTACCCTGGCAACTAAATTCGAATTCATTTTGTATTCCTATATGAATATTTATAAATCCTTCTATGTGTTTTTATATATCTTCAAAAGGACGACAAAGATGTATTCCACTGTCATATATGAATATGGTTTACAAATGCCAATACTCAAATTCAGAAGCTAGAATCCAGTTTAAGGTGAATTCGAATATTTGGAACACTTCATGTCCAACTCAAATGTCACACGCAACATAATGTGTACTCCCATTTAGATATGTACACAAGCGATGTATCAAGATTCAAATACCGAGTCAATCAACCAAGAATGTACAGAACTAACAGACATATAAACACTTATAGAGTATATGGATCAATAATATCAACTAACATACATAAGCCAGGCCGCTGTACTTTTTTTTGCTACAACAACATCCTTTTTTAGCTAGCATCTTGGCCCTTTCCGATGCGTGCCACTTATGGTCCATCTATACTACTATTATTGTTGAATGCACATTCAGCCCGATTGGCATATTTGTAGGTCTGGCACGGCAATCCAAATGAAATGTCTCCGAGTCTTATCAATTAATACAAACTTGTGCTCAAATAAAATTACAAACCAAAAAACAATTATTACATGATCTCTAAAACAAATGGTTTGATTGATTACATGAACAAACAACACAAATGTTATTCAACGATGGAAAGAACATTTCACCTATTACCAAGTGGGAATTTAATTTCCTTTTTTCCTTCAGGACCTTAACAATGTGGTCAGTCTCTGCTTGCTTTGTTTTGAAATCCACCAAATATTTAATGGTTGTCTTGAGTACTGCTTGTGATTGTGTTGTTTGCTTCCTCAACATGTCAACTTCATCTATAAGTGCAGAAGTAGAATCTCTTTCTACCACTAGTTTAGCCTCTAAAGCATCAACAGTTGGCAATTCATAATGCATGATTGGGCCGGTGCCACTGCTGCGGGATGATGCAAAGTCCATGGGGACCTCACTCTTTGATCTTGGGCTAACCTGTTTTGCCATTAAAGTTCCGATTGGATTCAGAAAAGTTGAAGTTAGCAAAACATCTCAACTGGGAGTTATAATAGCAAACCAGTTAAACAAACAAGGAATTAAAGAGTTTCAATTGGATGCTGAAAAGTAGTTATTAACATCATTGTAACCCGCTGTTGCAGCAGCAAAGCAATTAAACAAACAAGTAGATATTTAAGTTAAGGCAAATAGGTCATTCTTAACAGTAAGTATCAAACACATAGATAGGCACAGTCTACAATAGGATTAACATGCTGTGGCATTATGTAATCAGTAGCAAACTAAATTAAGCCAAACAACATAACTGAACAATTTTGCAATAAGTGGCTAACTAAAATTCCGAGAAGCAGGTAACTGAACTTACGCTAGTTCTTTGTACAGGCACACTGCAACTTCTTTTTCGCTTACAAGGTTGTACGAAGGAGTCCATGGCATCAATTGCTTGGATACGCAGTCCCAATACTTCTCTCTTCCCACACTGCATTGGTAAGTCGAATGGTTAATCTGGTAAGATGGTGCGTCCTTGATATGTTATATGAGGACGTGTAGTCAGACTAGTTGTAGCCACACACATCACACTGGTTTTTACTGTATATTTCATGCGATTACTTTTGGCATATTGAGATCTAAGCAATCTACAATAGGATGAAAAGACTGGCATCCTTCACATTATTGGCGAACTCAGATCATAGAAACAAGCAATTCAACCATTCTGTGGGTAAATCAAAAGCGCCACTGAAATATTTTTCACTACCCAATCATACACGCAAAAAGGGGCGACGCCACCATAGGGGCTGGTATGGGCGGGCGCCTCCCATATCGATCGACAGCAGGAAAAATCCCAATTCATTCGCTCCAGCCTCCAGTCTGGTTTGCTCCTAACCTAGCTGCCGCTGGGCAGACCGACACAGCACTTCCTCGCGCCCTCGTTGGAGGGCGGTTGCCGGGCTTCTAGCGAACGGAAGGACAAGAAGATGAAGATCCAACCCTGGGTGTAGCTTGCTTGGGAGGCAGCACGGGCATGGCATCGAGCTTGCGCAAACGGACAGTCGCAGCTTGCAAGAGTAGCATGCGCAATGAGCAGGTACATCACATCCCTGATTATATCTAATTCAACTCTTCAATTTCTGGCCAATAGTTAAACCTGGCGGTGTTATAAAACTGCTTGTATGTAGGGAATCTATGAGAAAATGAAACCAATTTCTACTTATTTTATAACTCCCCCTATCAATACTAAACTGACTGAATCTGATGTATCTAATCAAGTTTCCGATGCAAACATACAAGATCATGTTGTTCTTGAGCCTGAAGTGTCTAATGAACAGACTGCTAATGAAGGATTTGATGCAAACATTTTACATGCTCCTGGTGATGAACATATAGTGTCTAATGAGGGATCTAATGCAAGCATTTTGCAAGCTCATTGAAGGATTTAGTGTCTAATGATGATCTGCTATGTTGAGAGAGACAGAGATTTGCAGGCATTGATGACAAGCAAATTATAGTGCATTTTCATAGCTTGAGGAAACGTCGAGGCCATCTACCAGAAAGTCCCCGTATCATGACAATATAGCATAAATACTTTTCTAATCTGTTGTTTGAAACTATTGGCATACTTGTGCAGGATAGATATATTGATATGCAGTTTGCGCACTGGTTATAGGCGCAATTACACTTTGATATTTTCAGCCAGAGAACAAATAATTCAAGTAGGTACAGACCATGTTTGTAGTCCTTGTACACCATGTTGCATTTTGTGTTTTTTGGTGCTTGCATCATCTAGTGTTTATAATCTGAACTACTTTGGATCATTAGCTGGTTTTCAAAGTGCATGTAGCTTCACATTTCTCAAGTTATGTTGATTTCCGGAGTGCAAGTGCCTTCGTATTTTTTAAGTTAAATGTTCGCCCCTGGTAACTTGAATTCGTGGATCCGCCACTGCACACAAATCATACACGAATGCTAGTACAAGGATTAAATGAAATGCAAGGACATACGCTAGCTCATTGTACAGTCTCACTGCAGCTCTGCTTGCGCTTGGGATGTTCCATGTACAAGTCCATGTTACCACTTGCTTGGATGTGCAGGCCTTGTGCTCCTTGCATCCCCCTCTGCATTTTTGACACGACGAATGGTTGATCAAATAATAGGAATCGACCTTGATGTTGTACCAGAGGACAGATACTTACAAGGTTATGCGGGTGTGCAGGATGTGTACCAGATCCCGTAGCGCAGTCATGCTTCGCTAAAAATGGATTTGCTTGTTTCGGATGATATCTCTAGAAGAAATAAGAGTTAAAGTCAGAGTTGCATAGGCGTGTAAGCTAAGAGAGCAGTGAAAGGATATCCAAACATCGTCGGAACAGTGAACAAGGGAGTGATGTGTGGATACCTAGTTCGGGCCGACGTTTGGGCATGCTCGCCTAGCTAGAGTGTGGGTCACTTCAGAGCCGTTGAGGGTGATGCACTGGCGTTGGCTGGCCGCGCACGGATGCAAATCTTGAGTGGCAGCGGAGCGCTACGATGCGGTGGACAAGACCGTTGGTGAAGCCCAACGGCCTCGGGGGGCGGAGGTGCGACGATGTGCTTGGTGAAGTAGCCCTGCTGAGCTGGGAGACGGCGTGGGTGAAGCGCACCTGATGCGGTGGAAGTCGGTGTCTGTGAGGCACGTTGGACAACCCGGTGCGGTGGACGAGGGCGTAGATGAGGTAGCTCCGGTGCGGTGGTGAAGCATGATATGTCTCCAACGTATCTATAATTTATGAAGCATTCATGCTATATTATTATCTGTTTTGGATGATTATGGGCTTTATTATAAACTTTTATATTAGTTTTGGGACTAACCTATTAACTGGAGGCCCAGCCCATATTGTTGTTTTCTTGCCTATTTCAGTGTTTCAAAGAAAAGGAATATCAAACGGAGTCCAAATGGAATGAAACCTTCGGAAAAGTTATTTTTGGAATTGAAGCAATCCCGAGAACTCTCAGTGCAAGCCAGGGAAGCGTCGAGGAGGCCACGAGATAGGGGGCGCGCCCTCCACCCTCGTGGGCCCCTCGAGGCTCCCCAACCGACTTCTTTCACCTATATATTCCCATATACCCTAAAACATCGAAGACAAAGATAGATCTGGAGTTCCGCCGCCGCAAGCCTCTGTAGCAACCAAAAACCTCTCGGGAGCCCATTCCGGCATCCTGTCGGAGGGGAGGATCCCTCACTGGTGGCCATCTTCATCATCACGACGCTCTCCATGACGAGGAGGGAGTAGTTCACCCTCAGGGCTGAGGGTATGTACCAGTAGCTATGTGTTTGATCTCTCTTTCTCGTGTTCTTTCTATGGCACGATCTTGATGTATCGCGAGCTTTGCTACTATAGTTGGATCTTATGATGTTTCTCCCCCTCTACTCTCTTGTGATGAATTGAGTTTTCCGTTTGATGTTATCTTATCGGATCGAGTCTTTAGGGATTTGAGAACACTTGATGTATGTCTTGACGTGCTTATCTGTGGTGACAATGGGATATCACGTGATCCACTTGATGTATGTTTTAGTGATCAACTTGCGGGTTCCGCCCATGAACCTATGCACATGGGTTGGCACACGGTTTCGTCTTGACTCTCCGGTAGAAACTTTGGGGCACTCTTTGAAGTACTTTGTGTTGGTTGAATAAATGAATCCGAGATTGTGTGATGCATATCGTATAATGATGACCACAGATACTTGAGGATACAATGGAGTATCTAGGTGACATTAGGGTTTTGGTTGATTTGTGTCTTAAGGTGTTATTCTAGTACGAACGCAATGATAGATTGAACGGAAAGAATAGCTTTGTGTTATTTTACTACGGACTCTTGAATAGATCAATCAGAAAGGATAACTTTGAGGTGGTTTCGTACCCTACCATAGTCTCTTCATTTGTTCTCCGCTATTAGTGACTTTGGAGTGACTCTTTGTTGCATGTTGAGGGATAGTTATATGATCCAGTTATGTTATTATAGTTGAGAGAACTTGCACTAGTGAACGTATAAACCCTATGCCTTGTTTCCTACCATTGCAATACCGTTTACGCTCACTTTTATCATTAGTTACCTTGCTGTTTTTATAATTTCAGATTACAAATACTCATATCTACCGTCCATATTGCACTTGTATCACCATCTCTTCGCCGAACTAGTGCACCTATACAATTTAGCATTGTATTGGTTGTGTTGGGGACACAAGAGACTCTTTGTTATTTGGTTGCAGGGTTGTTTGAGAGAGACCATCTTCATCCTACGCCTCCCACCGATTGATAAACCTTAGGTCATCCACTTGAGGGAAATTTGCTACTTTCCTACAAACCTCTGCACTTGGAGGCCCAACAACGTCTACAAGAAGAAGGTTGTGTAGTAGACATCAAGCTCTTTTCTGGCGCCGTTGCCGGGGAGGTGAGTGCTTGAAGGTATATCTTTAGATCTTGCAATCAAATCTTTTTGTTTCTTGTTTTATCACTAGTTTAGTTTATAAAAGAAAACTACCAAAAAATGGAATTGAGTTTGTCTCTTACACTTCATATTTTTAATATCTTTCGTGAGTTTGATGAAAAGGAAAATTATGCTCAAGTGCTAGAAGAAGAAATCTATAGAATATTTGATACTAAATCTTTGAATGATGAGCATGATTGCAATGTTGTTGGTATGAATTCCTTGAATATCCATGATGCTAATGATATGCAAAGCCACAAGCTTTGGGAAGCTATGTTTGATGAATATGATATTTTTAGTCCCCCAAGTTTTGATGAGAATATTTATTATGATGAAAGCATGCCTCCTATT
The DNA here is from genome assembly GCF_002162155.2 of Triticum dicoccoides. Taxonomy (NCBI): domain Eukaryota; kingdom Viridiplantae; phylum Streptophyta; class Magnoliopsida; order Poales; family Poaceae; genus Triticum; species Triticum dicoccoides. Next base: position 483,086,519 of record NC_041389.1, on the reverse strand, counting down.
TATGATGATTATATTGATGAAAGTGGGTTTGGAAGAGTGTTAACTTTAGGAAGTAATGATCCCACTATTTTAGATGATGTTGAATCTTATTGTGATGAATATGAAAGTGGATTTGGAAGAGTGTGAACTTTATTTAGTGATGATTCCACTATTTCAAAAGAGGTTGCAATTGATTATGAGAACAAAGTTGCTATCTATGATGATTATTGTGTTGACTTATATGCTATTGAGAATAATGATAGCCACGAAACTTGTCATCATTATTTTAGTTTTCAATTGGATTATGCCTCACATGATAATTATTTTGTTGAGTTTGCTCCCACTACTATTCATGAGAAGAAATTTGCTTATGTGGAGAATAGTAAATTTTCTATGCTTGTAGATCATGAAAAGAATGCTTTAGGTACTGGTTATATTTTTGAATTCATTCATGATGATACTGAAAATTATTATGAGGGAGGAACATATGCGTATAGGAATTGCAATTATATCAAGTTTCCTCTCTATGTGCTTCAAGTTTTGAACTTATGCTTGTTTTGCCTTCATATGCTAGTTGATTATTGTTCCCATAAGTTGTTTGCTCACAAAATCTCTATGCATAGGAAGTGGGTTAGACTTAAATGTGCTACTCATATGCTTCACGATGCTCCCGTTATGTTTCAATTCTTATCTTTTATGTGAGCATCATTGTCATCATCATGCCTAGCTAAAAAGGCATTAAAGAAAAGCGCTTGTTAGGAGACAACCCAATATTTACCCTTACTGTTTTTGTGTGTTCACATGATTATGCTACTGTAGTAATCATGTTTTATAGGTTTTGTTTTAATAAAGTTCCAAGTAAGACCTTTAGGATAGCTTACGGTGATAGTTGGATTGATCCTACTGAAAATCAGAAACTTTTGCACCGAGTAAATTAGTTTTGATAATTCACAGAAACGTGATTTTGATCTGATTCATTTTGCTCTGGATTGGTATACAAATTGCTTAGGACTTCCTAATTTGGTAGAAGTTTTGAAGTTGCATATGTATATGTTTGATACAGATTAATACAGACTGTTCTGTTTTTGACAGATTCTGTTTTGTATGTGTTGTTTGCTTATTTTGATGAATCTATGAGTAGTATCGGAGGGTATGAACCATATATAAGTTGGAGTACAGTAGATATTACACCAATATGAATTTATAATGAGTTCACTACAGTACCTAAGTGGTGGTTTTATTTTCTTATACTAACGGAGCTTACGAGTTTTCTGTTGAGTTTTGTGTTGTGAAGTTTTCAAGCTTTGGGTAAAGATTCGATGGACTATGGAATAAGGAGTGGAAAGAGACTAAGCTTGGGGATGCCCAAGGAACCCCAAGGTAATATTCAAGGACAACCAAGAGCCTAAGCTTGGGGATGCCCCAAAAGGCATCCTCTCTTTCGTCTTCGTTCATCGGTAAACTTTACTTGGAGCTATATTTTTATTCACCACATGATATGTGTTTTGCTTGGAGTGTCATTTTATTTTGTTAGTATTTTCTTGCTGTTATTTATAATAATGTTTTGCATCTATATTTTCAATAAAAATGTCAAGGATAGCCTTTACCATGCTTATTTTGCAACTATACATGTTGCTGTTTGAAAACAGAAAGTTTACCGCTGTTGCAAAAATTCCCTAGAAAAGTAAGAGAAAGGTATAATGTTGAAACTTTTTGCATAATGAGCTCTGATAAATATTATACAGCGTAGTATTTGTTTCATAATTTTGGTAGTTAGGGAAGTATGATGAATCTTGCATTCTTTACAGACTATACTGTTTTGGCAGATTGCCGTTATGATTGCATTGTTTGCATATGTTTGCTTGTTTAATGATTCTATTTGAGGATAGGAGTATTAAATATGCAGAGACATTTACTATGCAATGTTGAATAATAATTTTAGTGATTTGTTATAGTAGAAAATGATAAGGTTTTGCATTGGTTTATACTAACCTATCTCACGAGTTCTTGTTGAGTTTGGTGTGGATGAAGCTTTTGATAAAAAGAGAAACCATGATATGAGAGGAATTAAGGAGACAAAAAAGTTCAAGCTTGGGGATGCACAAGGCACCCCAAGATAATATTTCAAGAAGTCTCAAGAATCTAAGCTTGGGGATGCCCCGTTAGGCATCCCATCTTTCTTCTTCAACAACTATCGGTTAGTATCGGTTGAGCCTAAGTTTTTGCATCTTCACATGAGTTGTGCTATCCTTGCAATGTCATTTTATTTTGACTTGCTTGCTGTTTGAATAAAATACCAAGGTCTGAAATTCTTAAATGAGAGAGAGTCTTCACATAGTGACATCACTACTAGGGAAAAGCCTAGCAGCAGCGCGGGTTTTAGGCCTATCAGTAGCGCGGGCAGGAGCGCTACTGATAAGGCGCTACAGCTAATGCTTAGCAATAGCGTGCCTGGACCCACGCTACTGATAAATTGACTTAGTAGTAGCGCTTCTTCAAAACCGCGCTACTGGTAATTAGTAGTAGCGCTTCTCCTTCCCCGCGCTACTACTATTATTTAGTATTTTGTTTCTTTTTTATTTCATGTTGTATTCATACACCTTTACACAAGTTTTCATACAACAGGAATTTAGAGATTGTTTAACTCATCATAATGAGTTATTACATCACGGGGGGAAAGAACCGCGGATTAGTTTCAAGTGGATGTCCATCCACTTGAAACTAATCTGCGGTTCTTTCACCAAATGATATAATAATATCATCATCATCATATCATTAACAACTTATCATCATAATACATCATTGCCATATAACACCTCCTCAAGATCATCGTTTTCATCATTGACATCACATAACACCTCCTCAAGATCATCATTATCAACTCTAACACATTACCACATAATAAACATATTGTACCTCATAGGACCTATTACATTCGATTAAGACCTACTACATTTTCTAAGGTAAAATAGCAAAAAACAAGATAGCCCCTGACTCTCCATTATGGAGAATGGAGATTAGCCTGTCTCCAATTCTTGCCTTTTGCTGAATGTTACTTCCAAGAACCTCCTTGTGAATGTCCATACATTTCTTCCATTCTTTGATGAACATGTGTTCACGGGTTTTAGAAATCCGATATGCACAGGTGAGCTCCGTAGATTTACCTGGCAGTATGTTCAGAACTGAGAGGCGACCATGCAGAGACATCAGATGAGGCACACAATCCATCGGGAGTTTCTATTGAAAAACATAATAATAACTTCGTAGTTAGCAATGATGTACTAGTTTTAGAAGTATGCAAAAGATGCACGGATGTCGTAATAGTAAAAAATCTTACCAGGGTATCTCCAGAGAAGTTACTGTGGTTCAACACATGCACTAGTGGCACGTATTCACCATAATTTGGAGGAGTTTGATAATAGTTATTGTAATTCTCAAGAAGAGTACAAAATATGATCAGATGATTTTTCTCCTTATACGTTAACTCGGTGCCATCGGTGTAGTGGGTTTTATCTACCATCTTCCGCACAGTCTTTGAAGAATCAAAATAAGTTGTCAATGGAAATAAGCTATCAACTATTTTGAAATAAACACTATAAATTAGTTAATAACTATGTTTGAGACACTCACATAGCGGTACAATCGGAAGCGTATCAACAAGGACCCAAATATCCATATTGTCTTGCTCGATGTCAGGATCACCTTGATCCATGGTGACAATCATACCCTCATAAAAACCATACATTTTGCAAAGTGCTTCCCAATTTTGGCAACCAAAATGGGTTACGCTCTGAGCATTACACAGATTTACTTCAAAATCCATATCATGATGGGTCCTTAGGTGTATTTTCTTTGTTTCAAAATTTTCATGGTCTTCAAAACCCATCCTCTCCAAGACATAGCATCTTGCATGGCATGGGATAAGCTAGTCGAATTTTAAAATATGAAAATTAGACGTTGAAATAGTTGAAGTCATGCTTAATTACGAAAAAAACACTTGTCGTTGTTGCGTACCGTTTCACAATCGAAGGTCTCCTCGAGCTTAATGCTGAAGCGCCGATCTTCGTCCAGCCGAACGAACCTGTCGCACATACCTCGATCGTCGTGGCACCAGCTACACTCCCCCGGGAGACTGTCGTCGTCCGAGTACGACATTTCCTACGTTCATAATTCAAAGATTAAACTTGTACATATTCTAGCACAAGTCATGCCAGAATTCACGAAAAAAATCCGGCATGACCTTTGCTAAAAAAGGACATATTGAGCGCCTGAAATTTACCGGAACGGAAATTAATCAACACTCGGCAAAACATAGGCCACTCGAAGATGTAAACTGAACATGAAGGGCCACTTGGGCAACCACATATCCTATTTGAGCAACAACACAAGATATACAAGGATATTTGGCTGGTCTCACCTCGATGTCGGAGGGGGTCGGTGAATGGGACGACGGCGGGGATGTCGGAGGGGGTCGGTGACGGGGACGACGGTGGGGATGTCGGAGGGGGTCGGTGACGGGGACGACGGTGGTCACCTGAAACCATATAAGTTATCACTAATACATCCTGAATAATTGCTTAAACTAAAAAATAACAACAAATATGACATGTTCAAGTAGTTTTATTAATTCAACTAGTTCTTACTAAATATAAACTTACTATAAATAGAAAAAAACTAGTTCTTTCTAAAAATAAAGTAGTTCAACTAGTTATATTAATTATATTACTAAAAATACATTAGTTCTATTAATTCAACTACTTCAACTAGTTTATTAATTTACTTACTAAACTAGTTATGAACCCTAAATTAACATCTACTACTACTAAAAATCTAGTACTAACTAAATTAACATCTAGTACTAGCTATGAACCCTAAATTAACATCTACAACTACTAAATCTAGTACTAACTAGTGGCAGGGGGTGGGGGCGACGGAGAGGTAGCTAGGGGCGGCGAGGTCGAGGGCGGTGGGAGGAGGGCTGCCGGTGGAGGAGGGAGAGGGCGGCCGCAGG
>NC_041389.1:483075777-483081286 GCF_002162155.2 Triticum dicoccoides | reverse complement strand
TACTAACTAAATTAACATCTAGTACTAGCTATGAACCCTAAATTAACATCTACAACTACTAAATCTAGTACTAACTAGTGGCAGGGGGTGGGGGCGACGGAGAGGTAGCTAGGGGCGGCGAGGTCGAGGGCGGTGGGAGGAGGGCTGCCGGTGGAGGAGGGAGAGGGCGGTCGCAGGCGGAGGGAGGAGGGCGGCGGCAGAGGAGGGAGGGGCGGCCGCAGGCGGAGGGAGGATGTGCGAGGAGGAGGGAGGAGGGACGGAAGGAGGGGAGTACCTTGGCGGTGGACGGACGAAGGCGGCGGCGGCGGCGACGCACGACGACGGTTATCGGCACGGGGGGCGAGAGTGAGAGTGTGAGTGAGGGCGCCAGTCGTGTGTGTGGGGATAAGGTAGGGATAGTTGTAGCGCGTTTGCCGAAATGCGCTACAGATAATCAGAATAGCAGTAGCGCGTTGCACATAAACCGCTACTGCTAAGTGTAACTATACAAAAAATATGCGTCAATGCAAAAATACATTGGCCATCAATGATCTTTTTGTGTACAATCTGAATTGTCAATATGAGTCCTATCCGGTAGGAACCGGAGAGGACTCATATTGCGGCCACAAATTTTACACATAGAGTTCAGTGAAGACCAACTGGTTGTGGTACTTTCAGAAATAACATATTTAAGGTGGTAAACACCCTGTTCACGGAGCGAGGTGGGACTAAACTTGTGGGCTGATCTTAGCAGTAGAGGTTTTCCCATAAGTGCGCTGCTGCTAACTTCTATAGCAGTAGTGCTGTTCAATAAAGCGCGCTACTGCTATAACTAGCGGGGGGGGCGAGGTCATGGCAATTATAGCAGCAGCGCGGCTCGCGGTGGACGCGCTACTGCTATTTTCCTGTCAGCAGCGCGTTTCTCTAACATGCGCTGCTGCTAAATAGCAGTAGCGTGGTATTTTAGGGAGCGCTGCTGGTAAGATTCTGTGTATAGGCTTTTCCCTAGAAGTGCATAATTGTTTAGCTACTGATTGATCTTCACTTATATCTTTTTTGGAGTAGTTTGTCATTTACTCGTTGCTTCACTTATATCATATGGGTAAATGGTTGAATGAGTTGAATGTAATAAATCTAAAATTATATATGTCTCATTTGCTTATCCCATGGGGAGTAATGACTTCACATCTAAGAAGTAGAGGTAGTAAATATATTGAAGGTTAGCAAGCATTGTAAGGGTCATTTCAACAATTCATGAAACAATATTGAAGGAAGAGAGATTTCACATATAAATATACTATCTTAGACATCTTTTACAATTGTGGGCACTCATTAAGTATGACATGCTAAAGAGTTGATGTTGGACAAGAAAGACAACGTAATGGTTTATGTTTTCTCACATCTCAGTTAAAGTATATTGTCATGGATCATTCAAACATGTTGAGCTTGCCTTTCCCCCTCACGCTAGCCAAATTCCTTGAACCAAGTACATATACTACTTGTGCTTCCAAATATCCTTAAAACCCAGTTTTGCCATGAGAGTCCACCATACCTACCTATGGAGTCATCGGTGCAAGCAATAAAAATTGCTCTCTAAATATGTATGATCTATTAGTGTGAAGAAAATAAGATTTATACGATCTTGTTATGGAAGCAATAAAAGCGAAGGACTGCATAATAAAGGTCCATATACAAGTGGCAATATAAAGTGACGTTCTTTTGCATTAAGATTTTTTTGCATCCAACCATAAAAGCGCATGAAAACCTCTGCTTCCCTCTACGAAGGGCCTATCTTTTACTTTATGTCTTTTACTTTTATGCAAGAGTCAAGGTGATCTTCACCTTTCCCTTTTTCATTTTATCCTTTGGCAAACACCTCGTGTTGGAAAGATCCTGATATATATATCCAATTGGATGCAAGTTAGCATGAACTATTATTGTTGACATCACCCAAAGGTGAATACATTGGGAGGCAACACTATAAGCCCCTATATTTCTCAGTGTCTCATTAAAACTCCATAACCATAAGTATTGCATGAGTGTTAGCAATTGTAGAAGACTATATGATAGTTGAGTATGTGGAGTTTCCTAAATCAAAGCTCTGACAAAGACCCTTCCTGAAAATAGGATGAATTGCAATTGTTTGATGACTGAGAATGAAGTTTGCTAGTTTTCAAGAAAGTTCATGATCTATGCTTTAACATGTGAATAGCTTGTTACTTGATCTTGAGAAGTTTTATGAGATGAACTAATGTTATGACATATAATCATGCTAGAAAAGATGATTGAAATTATCATTGTTCAAACTTGTGCACCTGCTAACATTCACACTTCATAAATTCTTTCTTTTATCATTTACCTACTCGAGGACGAGCAGGAATTAAGCTTGGGGATGCTTATACGTCTCCAACGTATCTATAATTTATGAAGCATTCATGCAATATTATTATTTGGATGATTATGGGCTTTATTATACGCTTTTGTATTACTTTCGCGACTAACCTATTAACCGGAGGCCTAGCCCATATTGCTGTTTTCTTGCCTATTTCAGTGTTTCGAAGAAAACGAATATCAAACGGAGTCCAAACGAAATGAAACCTTCGGAAAAGTTATTTTTGGAACTGAAGCAATCCCGGGAACTTGGAGTGCAAGCTAGGGAAGCATCGAGGAGGCCACGAGATAGGGGGGTGCGCCCACCCCCCTGGGCGCGCCCTCCACCCTCGTGGGACCCTCGAGGCTCCCCTGATCGACTTCTTTCGCCTATATATTCCCATATACCCTAAAAACATCAAAGACGAAGATAGATCGGGAGTTCCACCGCCGCAAGCCTCTGTAGCCACCAAAAACCACTTGGGAGCCTGTTCCGGCACCCTGCCGGAGGGGGGGATCCCTCACCAGTGGCCATCTTCATCATCTCGGCGCTCTCCATGACGAGGAGGGAGTAGTTCACCCTCGAGGCTGAGGGTATGTACCAGTAGCTATGTGTTTGATCTCTCTTTCTCGTGTTCTCTCTATGGCACGATCTTGATGTATCGCGAGCTTTGCTACTATCGTTGGATCTTATGATGTTTCTCCCCCTCTACTCTCTTGTGATGAATTGATTTTCCCCTTTGAAGTTATCTTATCAGATTGAGTCTTTAAGGATTTGAGAACACTTGATGTATGTCTTGCCGTGCTTATCTGTGGTGACAATGGGATATCACGTGATCCACTTGATGTATGTTTTGGTGATCAACTTGCGGGTTCCACCCATGAACCTATGCACAGGGGTTGGCACATGTTTTCATCTTGACTCTCCGGTAGAAACTTTGGGGCACTCTTTGAAGTACTTTGTGTTGGTTGAATAGATGAATCCGAGATTGTGTGATGCATATCGTATAATCATGCCCACGGATACTTGAGGTGACAATGGAGTATCTAGGTGACATTAGGGTTTTGGTTGATTTGTGTCTTAAGGTGTTATTCTAGTACGAACTCTATGATAGATCGAGCGGAAAGAATAGCTTCGTGTTATTTTACTACGGACTCTTGAATAGATCAATCAGAAAGGATAACTTTGAGGTGGTTTCATACCCTACCATAATCTCTTCGTTTGTTCTCCGCTATTAGTGACTTTGGAGTGACTCTTTGTTGCATGTTGAGAGATAGTTATATGATCCAGTTATGTTATTATTGTTGAGAGAACTTGCACTAGTGAAAGTATGAACCCTATGCCTTGTTTCCTACCATTGCAATACCGTTTACGCTCACTTTTATCATTAGTTACCTTGCTGTTTTTATAATTTCAGATTACAAATACTCATATCTACCATCCATATTGCACTTGTATCACCATCTATTCGCCGAACTAGTGCACCTATACAATTTATCATTGTATTAGGTGTGTTGGGGACACAAGAGACTCTTTGTTATTTGGTTGCAGGGTGGTTTGAGAGAGACCATCTTCATCCTATGCCTCCCACAGATTGATAAATCTTAGGTCATCCACTTGAGGGAAATTTGCGACTGTCCTACAAACCTCTGCACTTGGAGGCCCAACAATGTCTACAAGAAGAAGGTTGTGTAGTAGACATCAAAGCGCGACCATCGTCTTTGTCGTTGTCGTGCGGCACAGAGGTGGGGAAAGAGAGGAGACGAGGGGCGATTCGAACTTTGCTTGGGTTGGCGGCGAATTAGTGATTTGAGCAATCTGGGCGCGGAAGGGGACGGTGGAGAAGAGAGATTTTGCAGGGCTGGACTTGGGGCCGCCATATATTTCAGTCCGAAATGTGGAAGCACGAACTTATTTTTTCATCGTCCTTTTTGGGGGGGAGGGAGGGACGAGGGAGGGGTGGGTGGCTGGGTGCTACGCGTCCGTCTGACACACGCGACCACCCCGACAGGACTATGCTTTGGTGCCTTAAGGCACCGAAGCAGCGTCCACCTCGACACGACCCTGGTCTGCCTGGTGCGCCTACATTTGAGAATGCAAACAAATCTTCTTTCATTTGCAAACAAATCTGTATGTATTACCATGCCCGTGTTTTCCTTGCAATAATTAGTCATTCAAAATGATATACTCCCTCCGTTCACTTTTGTAAGTCGTTTCAGACAACTTAAAATGAACTGTTTTGCAAATTGTCTAAAATTTCTTCAAGGTCTTATAAAAGTGAACAGAGGGAGTACTATAAATTAATTAATGAGGAGTTATTTGAAAAAAAATCGAAACGGTATCCATGCTAACGTGGATTAGAGTGTGTGTCACATAATTAGTTATTTGAATTAGAGTGTGTGTCACGTAGCGATCTCCAATTCTAACGTGGATTTCGCATTTCACTTTATCCATGCTACTTTTTAATACAAATTCATATGTATATGATGAACACCATGGTAGTGAGAAAACTTTTGGATGGATTCGAACATATGACCTACAAAAAAGCACAACAAATTGAGTCAATGTCAACTTTTCGAAACTTAGTATGGCACGAATTCGAAATAATTAACCGTATGCATGGTCCTCAGTTCAAATTTTACAATGTACACCGAATTGAAACATCGATATTAAGTCTTGTACTACGGACATTCAAATGTTGTTTTTAGCCCCCCCCTCCCGCACACATGCTACATACTTCCTGTATCGGTCAATCTTCCTCTCCTAACCACCTTAGGAAGCTACCGGTTTCCAACACACGTTCATTCTTTCTCTCCATGTCTCGATCTCTAAGTCTCTCAACTACACAACCCCCTTTTCCACTCTGTTACCAAATGTATTTACCTCACACACCCGCCATTGCACCCCATGCCGAGCTCTCTCTCTCTCTCTCTCCCTCTCCCTCTCACCCTCTCGCGCTAAATACATGCATTGCCTATCTGCCCCCCCAACCTCTCGTGCACACGCACGCACGTTGTATATCTAGGTCACTCCCTCGAGACTGTCTCACTCTTTCTTCCGCACGCTCAATCTCGCTCTCTTTATCCGAGTCTCGTTTAACCTCGTTTTCTTTCACACACAAATGATATATCTCCCTGTTCGGGCCTCGATCGACACACT
>NC_041389.1:483058353-483075388 GCF_002162155.2 Triticum dicoccoides | reverse complement strand
CTCGATCTCTAAGTCTCTCAACTACACAACCCCCTTTTCCACTCTGTTACCAAATGTATTTACCTCACACACCCGCCATTGCACCCCATGCCGAGCTCTCTCTCTCTCTCTCTCCCTCTCCCTCTCACCCTCTCGCGCTAAATACATGCATTGCCTATCTGCCCCCCCACCCTCTCGTGCACACGCACGCACGTTGTATATCTAGGTCACTCCCTCGAGACTGTCTCACTCTTTCTTCCGCACGCTCAATCTCGCTCTCTTTATCCGAGTCTCGTTTAACCTCGTTTTCTTTCACACACAAATGATATATCTCCCTGTTCGGGCCTCGATCGACACACTCTATACCTCTCACGCAGATTGTCTATCTAGGTCAGTCCATCCAAGCCGCCGCCACTCTTTCAACCTCATGACGGGCCACGCTCACTCAATCTCTCTCTCTCTCTCTCTCTCTCTCTCTCTCTCTGTGTGTGTGTGTGTGTGTATGTCACGATTGATCTCGCTCTTTCTCGGACAAAAACGATATATCACCATGTTTGAGCCCAATTCAACCTATTCAAATTGTATACTCTCCCATGCACATTGTCTATCTAGGTCACTCTCTCCAACCCGTCTCACTCTTTCGATCACACGACGACCCTATGTGATTGATTGACCTTGATTCCTCCCAAGCACAAAATATATCTACATGTCTGTGACTGGATCATCTCTCAAGCTCTATCTTACAGCCCTCACCCTTGCCAAAAGCTCAATCGGGCAATATCTCTCCAGAGCATATATATATCTGTTCAATGAATGTCGGACCACACTCACTTTGTCTCTCTATCTATATGTCTCTCGATTGACCTCGCTTTCTCACACTGTATCTTCCACGCATTGAACCTACGTCTCCATCCCTTGCAAAGCCGAAGCTATTTACATTGCAAGGGGCACTACAATCTTGGATTAATTTGTGTAGGCATTTATTCGGGTCGGTTTAGATTATATTTTCATAGCATTCGGCCCACAACTACTCCAAACACCGTTGCAACCCCCGCAACTCCCCTAGTTGATTTCCCTCTGGCTCGGTCATCGCTCTCTCGCACGTCCTTTCTCGCCTTCAACGTCGCACCATGGTATTATTGCAAAAAACTCTGTTGTTCTCTTTAATTATTATAAATAAGCTATAAAACTACACACCGATAGTCCACTTGGAATGGAACAAAATTTGACCCACAAATTAAGGTGCTACAAAGTACACACCGAGGGGCCCACATGCCATGAAACAAATTTGGACCCATATACAAATTAAAAAATAAAGGACGAGGATCGAACATGCGACAGGGCCTCCAAGCCGCACATCAATAGGCAACACACGTAGAACAGCAATGTTTGTTGTACCCCCCTTTGTTCACATAATGTTTTTATATTACCACAACCTATTTAATGGATAACATGTAATATTATTTTTAGTACTATTCGCCTTCACTTACTGGTGGGTTCCATGTGTGCTCTCTCTCTGTCCTCCCCTTCTGCGTTTAAACGCACGGGCAAACACGAAGAACTCGCGGGCGATGTTGCCGTTGACCATATCTGGACGCATTCACAAGTTACGGCACTAGTTTCACGTACTACCAGCACTAGTCAGTGTGTACGTGCAATGCACGTTAATTTGGAAGTATATTAAGTGCATGCGGATATTAAGTAGGATATTATTTGCGTGTTATTATGTGATTAGCACTATTTTTGGCATGAAATTAACTGCACGCTAAACGTGTTGAGCGCTCGACATTGAAGCAGTCTAGGTCGTTGGATGACAAGGAATACATGTGGCTTGATGACGTTTTATATTTAATTTGATACGGCTCTAGCAGAACATTCAATCGATCAAACCATAGATTTCGTTCAGTCTGACTCTGACTTTAAATTATACGACGATCGATATAAAATAAACGGAAATGATAAACGTTCAGATTTTAAGCATGGCAATCCGAACGTTTTTCATGGCAAATTTAGATTATGCGGCGGCGGCCGGGGCGTCTAGTGGTGGGAAGCGGCTCCTCTGCCGTGCTCTATATGTCGCCGGGCCACTGACCGACGGCGACGGCGGCGTCTTGCACCATTGTTGGTGTGCTCCTGGACGTTGGCCTAGCTTCAAAGAAGGCCAAAATGTTCTGGACTTCGGAGCGAGTCAACTGGCGGGAGGAGACGACTGGCGTTGGTGCAAGGAAGCGGTTGACGGCGGCCATCCATGCCACTGAGGGGGGCACTGCCACCCACGCGGGGACAGCCGCTGTCAATGGCGTGGCGGAGACATTCATGTGCATGGGCACCGGCATGGGCGCGCACATCAGTGCACGCGCAGGCGCATGTGCTGGCAGGTTCACGGGCACCGGCACGGGCGTGCACGTCAGTGCACGCACAGGCGCATGTGTTGGCAGGTGCACGGACGCGTGAAAGTCGGCGGGGACCTCGTGGAACCCCATGGGATCAAGCTCGGCGACAATGTGCGGCTCCCAGCCCATCAACGCCACGGGGATGGGCGCTGGCGTAGTCGAGGCGACGGGAGCCGGAACGGGAGCGGGGACAGGTGCGCAGTCTTCCCGCAAGGCCAGTTCAAGCTCGTCCCAAAGCACCTTATGTTCTTGAGACTCCGGCTGGGTGTATTCCTCAGGAAACTGGAAGACTAAGGGCAGACCATCATGATGCGGCATGGCGTACGTTTAGGTCAGGCTAGTTGGAGGTAGACGACAGGAGAATCGGAGAGGAAGAGAGAAGATTGTAGCGATACCGGGTAGTGCGGGGTTGATTTTAAACTGCGGCGCCGGCGACATTAAAAGTGGGAGCAGTTGGGACGAAGGTGGCCGGTGGAGCCTGGTCAAAGGGCTCGCCTCCCGGTGAGCCTACATAGTGGTTTGCTCGCACGCCTCCCTGTCAGCCGGCGCAGCGGTCTGCTCGCACGCCTCCCGTCGACTCACACGCTTGCTCGGACGACACTTGCCGATGAGAAGCGGGGACTCGTGGCGGCACGTAAACGCCCACGGTTACAATAGTGAAAGCGTTCGCCTTAACATGACAGCTCTTTGTTCCAAAATACCTTGGCTCTTCATTTGTGCAACTTGTCATAAGCAGCTTGTCTCAAATTGAAAAAAAAACTTACGAAGTAATATTTGTGCCATATCACGTGACCATGCTTAGTTTCAAGAATTTATCACTTTTGGATTTTCTGAAATTCAAGGTCCAGGATTTGAAACAATATCATAACTTGCATCATGCAATAAATTTTCAAGCCGTACATCTGTCCTGTTGTATTTCTTAAGAAAGGATTTGGTCAAACATTTTGCTTAGTCGGACTTCAGACAAGTTATATATGCAGAGTAAGAGGATAATCCCTCCATTCCAGTGCATTGCCTGATATATTAACTCAAGTACTAGGCACGAACAAACGGGCTCAATTCTGTGCTCATCCTGGTGTAGTAGTAGTAGTACTAGGCAATGCAGTTGACGGGTGACCTTGACGAGCGGGGACCGAGGGAATTGAACCGTGCTCGGCACGGTAGGTAAGATTGTCTAGTTACTAAAGCATCCCTTCGTTGTTCATCGGTAGTCATTATGGACCGGGGACATGAGGGGAATTTCCTAGGGCTGGAATTCTGGCCGCCAGATATTTCGACTTGAAACGCCGAGGCTCGACTGGTTGGGGTTGCCTAATGTGCGTACCACGCACGCCACCGAAGGACACGAGCCCGGTTATTTTTGTATTTTTTTATTTTTTTAGGATCAACACAAGCCAAGGTCTGGCTGGTACGCCGTTGGGTCCTGCCATTCGAGAATACGAAAGGAACCTTTTAAATTGCCGAACGAATCTATATGTATTACAATACCCGTATTTTCCTTGCAAATACTAATCTCAACATGGTAATTGATTTATGACGAGTTGTTGAATTAGAGTGAGTTTGTGATATAGTGATCTCAACATGGATTTCACATTTCATGGTATCCCTAGTAAGTTTTCCAATGCAAATTCAAATTTAAAAGATGAACAATATGGAGGTGAGAAAACTTTGTATGTATCAAACATATGACCACACACACACAGAGACACACACGCACGAACACAACAACAATCCAATAAGTATAGTGCATCTATTTTTCCAAACCATGCATGTATGACAAAAATTCAAAAATACTCCTTCTATTCCTAAATATTAGTCTTTTAGAGAGTACAACAAGTGACTACATATGGAGCAAAATGAGTGAATCTAGACTCTAAAATATGTCTATATACATCCGTATGTGCCAGTCCATTTGAAATCTCTAAAAAGACTAATATTTAGGAACTAAGGGAGTAAAATGTAAGACATGCATGGTCCTCAGTTCAATATTTAAAATGAACATGAAACTGAAACATGAATATTAAGTCTAGTACTACAGTACATGCAAATGTTGTGTTTAGGCGGAGCTATGATTGTCGGGGGTCAACCCCTCGACCTTAGATAAAATTGTGGAGCTCTGTTTAGGGTTGTTTAGATTATATTTGTCCCCACCCTCCCAACCCCCGATTGGTTGTGCACCCCCACCTCTCCTCCCCGGGAGAATATCATGTGCCCCCATACCTTAGATGCTATATGCCGATATGAGTTACTTGGAGCTTGTAGATCTGAGATATAGCAGCTCACATGATGTGTTTTAATATTTTTATAGGAAACCTTGATGAGTTTGAGAATTGCACACAATTTGTACATAAACTACTCACATGCCCTTGGATCCCATATCCAACGACCTAGAAGCTCGTATCACCATAGCATCTAAGATGAAGGAGGACATCATATTCTCCTGTATGTAAGAATATCATGTGCTACCACATCTTAGATGCTTTGGTGATACAAGCTCTTCAGAGCCGTTGGATTTGTGACCCAACACCTCCTCGGTGGTTCGAATGGTTTTTTGCAGAAAAGCCCCAAAAGAGTTCAGCCACTGCATACAAGCACAAAGATTGCTCAGATGCCATTGGATCTCAGATCAAATGACCTCGAAGCTCGTATCACCGTAGCATCCAAGCTGCGATAGCACCTTATGTTGTCTCGCACGGGAGAATATGAGGTGCTCCTGCACCGTAGATTCTATGGTGATACGAGTTCACTGAGATCTAACGGCCCACAGTAGGAGGTTTGAATGTTTTTGCAATATACGGCTCATAGAGTTTGGGAAATGCACAGAAAGTACAAGTACTACGCATGTGCCATCTGATCACTGATCATACGACCTAGATGCTCATATCACCGTAGCGGGTAATTAAGCTACGGGGAGCACCTAATATGAGCAACGGGGATCCGTTGGATCGAAGATGGAGCGGCACACACGAGGCCTGAATGTTTTATTTGCAAAAAACCTTTGGAGAGTTTGGAAATTGCGCATAATTACAAAGACTACTCCCAAGCCATTGGATCTCACTTCCAACGGTGTAAAAACTCGTATCACCATAGCATCTAAGCTGCGGGGTAGATGTGATATTCTATGCCGCTGTCATTTTTGTTCGTAAACTTGCAAAATACGTGTAACTCGTGCCGTTACTTGTCTAACCGCGCAAAGTGTTTGTTCAAAAAACCATCCTACACTGAAATATCGGAACAACACACGGGGGTCCCACTTGTCATTAATCAAATTTGGACCTAAAACTAACAAATCTGAAAGACGAGATTCGAACTGGTAACCTAGACTACAAAGCGTAAGTCGATAGCCTGAAACAACAACGGTTGTTGGCTTTGTACCATAACTTGATTTTATACAGTATTACGTTGAGTAGAGTAGAGGGAGTGCCTCGTCAACACGTGCATGACCGTTGTCTCACTTACTGGTGGGTCCCAGGTCTGCGATCTCAATCTCTCTTCTCTCCATCGTCTAACCTTTGCACGGGCACACACGAAAAGCGGCGCTAGCTTGCCGTAGTGTTATTACAACTACAAAAAGCTTGGAAAATAGAAGAATCGCCTAGAACAAGAGATGTTGTGGCTGGTCGAGACGGAGCTAACCACATCTATCCTCCGTGCCACGTTTGCATGATGAAGTTTTGTGGCTAATGGGCTGTTTTCGACCGATTGGCTGGGTCCCGAGGTCGAACCATAGGTACTATGTCTTATACAGTATATTTTCACACGCACATTTTTCCTCCGTGCCGAGACGTGGCACACCCTACCGCGCGGTTTCGGGGTCCTCCCGGGTGGTGCACGCATATATTCTTCCTGATGTGGGACGCGCTACCGCGCATTTTCTGGGTTCTCCTCGGTCGTAGCGCTGAAGCAAGTAAATGAGTCGTCAAATCACGAACGACCACCTTTCCCGTCGAGTACATCAATGAAGCATGGTGGCTAGCTAGTTGGGCTAGTTCGACCGATTAGCTAGCCCGCTGCCACATTTGTTTTTTCACCCCTTTTTTTATCTACTTGCCAGCAGGTAAATTTAAATATCCACCGTGGCGTTGCTCTCGTGTTTGGGTGCGGTAGGATTTTTAATTTTTTGATTGACGAGAGGAGGCGCGGCAGGATTTTTAATTTTTTTGATTGACGAGAGCAGGCGCGGCAACAATTAGTCATGATGACTCCGCCTGTAAAACCCACTGCTCCCTGATGTGAGAAGTCGTCGACTGGTGTTTTACCATGGTGAAAACCAAAAGATTCCCCGCTCCTCGGCTGGCTCCCTCCGCCCTTCCCATAGATTGCATTGCCTTTCAGCCGTTTCGCCCCCTTTGCTTACTCTCCCCATTGCTTCTACCTGGTGCCATGGCGGCACAGCAGATCACGGAGTCCGAGGTGAGGCGCCTGACACCGGGGCTCCATGCCAAGGATGCGGAGCTCAGGGCCAAGGACGCGGAGCTCCATGAGCACAAGGAGGAGAGGAGTGCCATGCTCCTCCATTATGTGCGGGAGTTCACGGAGCTTCAAAAGCGGCAGGCGTCCACCACAAAGATGCTCGAGGCATTGGCGGCGTTGCTGCAGAAAGCGGGAGATACGATAGGCCGTCAGGGGAGCCGACTGGAGCGCGAGCGGGCTGATCGTGACGAGGTCCAGGATCGCCTCAGCCACTTGGTCAACCAAGTTGCCACGCACGTGTTGCGGCTGCGCGATGCCTACCGTCGTGCCAGCGCGACGATGCCGGCCGTCAGGCTAAACCTGTTCGACCACCCGGTCGACATCAACGAGCTGCAGCTTCCTGACCTGGTCTCCTTCTTCACCTATATCTCCGAGGAGCTGAGCCTGTTGGGGAACATAGTAATTTCAAAAAAATTCCTACGCACACGCAAGATCAAGGTGATGCATAGCAACGAGAGGGGAGAGTGTTGTCTACATACCCTTCTAGACCATAAGCGGAAGCGTTAGCACAACGCGGTTGATGTAGTCATACGTCTTCACGATCCGACCGATCAAGTACCAAACGCACGGCACCTCCGAGTTCAGCACACGTTCAGCCCGATGACATCCCTCGAACTCCGATCCAGCCGAGTGTTGAGGGAGAGTTTTGTCAGCACGACGGCATGGTGACGATGATGATGTTCTACCGACGCAGGGCTTCGCCTAAGCACCGCTACAGTATTATCGAGGTGGACTATGGTGGAGGGGGGCAGCGCACACGGCTAAAAGATCAAACGATCAATTGTTGTGTCTATGGGGTGCCCCCTGCCCCCGTATATAAAGGAGCAAGGGGGGTGCGGCCGGCCAAGGGGAGAGGCGCGCCGGGAGGAGTCCTACTCCCACCGGGAGTAGGACTCCCCCCCTTTCCTAGTTTGATTAGGACTTGGGAGGAGGGAAAGAGGAGGGAGAGAGGAAGGAAGGGGGGGGGGACGCCGCCCCCCTCTCCTTGTCCTATTCAGACTAGGGGGGAGGGGTGCGCGGCCCAGCCATGGCTGCCTCTCCTCTTCTCCATAAAGGCCCACCAAGGCCCATTAACCTCCCGGGGGGTTCCGGTAACCTCCCGGTACTCCAGTAAAATTCCGATTTCACCCGGAACACTTCCGATATCCTAACATGGGCTTCCAATATATCAATATTCATGTCTCGACCATTTCGAGACTCCTCGTCATGTCCGTGATCACATCCGGGACTCCGAACAACCTTTGGTACATCAAAACATATAAACTCATAATATAACTGTCATCGTAACGTTAAGCGTGCGGACCCTACGGGTTCGAGAACTATGTAGACATGACCAAGACACGTCTCCGGTCAATAACCAATAGCGGAACCTGGATGCTCATATTGGCTCCTACATATTCTACGAAGATCTTTATTGGTCAAACCGTATAACAACATACGTTGTTCCCTTTGTCATCGGTATGTTACTTGCCCGAGATTCGATCGTCGGTATCTCAATACCTAGTTCAATCTCATTACCAGCAAGTCTCTTTACTCGTTCCGTAATAAATCATCTCGCAACTAACTCATTAGTTGCAATGCTTGCAAGGCTTAAGTGATGTGCATTACCGAGAGGGCCCAGAGATACCTCTCCGACAATCGGAGTGACAAATCCTAATCTTGAAATACGCCAACCCAACAAGTACCTATGGAGACACCTGTAGAGCACCTTTATAATCACCCAGTTACGTTGTTTTGTTTGGTAGCACACAAAGTGTTCCTCCGATAAACGGGAGTTGCATAATCTCATAGTCATAGGAACATGTATAAGTCATGAAGAAAGCAATAACAATATACTAAACGATCGGGTGCTATGCTAACGGAATGGGTCAAGTCAATCACATTATTCTCCTAATGATGTGATCCCGTTAATCAAATGACAACTCATGTCTATGGTTAAGAAACTTAACCATCTTTAATTCTCGAGCTAGTGAAGTAGAGGCATACTAGTGACACTCTGTTTGTCTATGTATTCACACATGTATTGTGTTTCCGGTTAATACAATTCTAGCATGAATAATAAACATTTATCATGATATAAGGAAATAAATAATAACTTTATTATTGTCTCTAGGGCATATTTCCTTCAGTCTCCCACTTGCACTAGAGTCAATAATATAGTTCACATCGTCATATGACCAACACCCAAAGGGTTTACTAGAGTCAATAATATAGTTCACATTGCTATGTGATTAACACCCAAAGAGTACTAAGGTGTGATCATGTTTTGCTCGTGAGAGAAGTTTAGTCAATGGGTCTGTCACATTCAGAGTCGTATGTATTTTGCAAAAATATTCTATTTCTACAATGCTCTGTATGGAGCTACTCTAGCTAATTGCTCCCACTTTCAATATGTATCCAGATTGACACTTAGAGTCATCTGGATCAGTGTCAAATCTTGCATCGACGTAACCCTTTACGACGAACCTCTTGTCACCTCCATAATCGAGAAACATATCCTTATTCCACTAAGGATAATTTTGACCAATGTCCAGTGATCTACTCCTAGATCACCATTGTACTCCCTTGCCAAACCAGGGCATAGTATACAATAGGTCTGGTCCATAGCATGGCATACTTTTATAGAACCTATGACTGAGGCATAGGGAATGACTTTCATTCTCTTTCTATTTTCTACCATGGTCGGGATTTGAGTCTTACTCAATTTCATAACTTTGCAACACAGGCAAGAACTCTTTCTTTGACTGTTCCATTTTGAACTATTTCAAAATCTTGTCAAGGTATGTACTCATTGAAAAACTTGTGAAGCGTCTTGATCTATCTCAATAGATCTTGATGCTCAATATGTAAGTAGCTTTACTGAGGTCTTTCTTTTAAAGAACTCCTTTCAAACACTTCTTTATGCTTTCCAGAAAAATTCTACATCATTTCTGATCAACAATATGTCACTCACATATACTTATCAGAAATGCTGTAGTGCTCCCACTCACTTTATTGTAAATACAGGCTTCACTGCAAGTCCGTATAAAACTATATGCTTTGATCAACTTATCAAAGCGTATATTCCAACTCTGAGATGCTTGCACTAGTCCATAGATGGATCGCTGGAGCTTGCACATTTTGTTAGCACCTTTAGGATTGAAAAAACCTTCTGGTTGCATCATATACCACTCTTCTTTAAGAAAACCATTAAGGAATGCAGTTTTGACATCCATTTGCCAGATTTCGTAAAATGTGCCAATTTCTAACATGATTCGGACAGACTTAAGCATCGCTACAGTTGAGAAAATCTCATTGTAGTCAACACCTTGAACTTTGTCGAAAACCTTTTTGCGACAAGTCGAGCTTTGTAGATAGTAACACTACTATCAACGTTTGTCTTCCTCTTGAAGATCCATTTATTTTTTATGGCTTCCCGATCATCGGGCAAGTCCACCAAAGTCCACACTTTGTTCTCATACATGGATCCTATCTCAGATTTCATGGCCTCCAGCCATTTCGCGGAATCTGGGCTCATCATCGCTTCCTCATAGTTCGTAGGTTTATCATGGTCTAGTAACATGAATTTCAGAACAGGATTACCGTACCACTCTGGTGTGGACCGTACTCTGGAAGACCTACGAGGTTCTGTAGTAACTTGATCTGGAGTTTTCATGATCATCATCATTAGCTTCCTCACTAATTGGTGTAGGAATCACTGGAACTGATTTCAGTGATGAACTATTTTCCAATTCGGGAGAAGGTACTATTACCTTATCAAGTTCTACTTTTCTCCCACTCACTTCTTTCGAGAGAAACTCCTTCTCTAGAAAGGATCCATTTTAGCAACGAATATCTTGCCTTCGGATCGGTGATAGAAGGTGTACCCAACAGTTTCCTTTGGATATTCTAAGAAGATGCACTTCTCCGATTTGGGTTCGAGCTTATCAGGTTGAAACTTTTTTACACAAGCATCACATCCCCAAACTTTTAGAAATGACAACTTTGGTTTCTTGTCAAACCACATTTCATAAGGTGTCATCTCAACGGACTTTGATGGTGCCCTATTTAAAGTGAATACAGCTATCTCTAATGCATAACCCCAAAACGATAGTGGTAAATCGGTAAGATACATCATAGATCGCACCATATCCAGTGCAGTTACGATGTTCGGACACACCATTACACTGTGGTGTTCCATGTGGCGTGAGCTCTAAAACTATTTCACATTGTTTTATATGAAGGCCAAACTCGTAACTCATATTCTCCTCCACGATCAGATCGTAGAAACTTTATTTTCTTGTTCCGATGATTCTCCACTTCACTCTGAATTTCTTTGAACTTTTCAAATGTTTCAGACTTGTGTTTCATTAAGTAGATATACCCATATCTGCTCAAATCATCTGTGAAGGTCAGAAAATAATGATACCTGCCACGAGCCTTAATACTCATTGGTCTGCATACATCAGTATGTATTATTTCCAACAAGTCAGTAGCTCGTTCCATTGTTTTGGAGAACGGAGTTTTAGTCATCTTGCCCAAAAGGCACTGTTCACAAGCATCAAATGATTCATAACCAAGTGACTTCGAAAATCCATCTTTATGGAGTTTCTTCATGAGCTTTACACCAATATGACCCAAACGGCAGTGCCACAAATAAGTTGCACTATCATTATTAACTTTGCATATTTTGGCATCAATATTATGAATATGTGTATCACTACGATCGAGATCCAACAAACTATTTTCTTTGGGTGTATGACCATTGAAGGTTTTATTCATGTAAATAGAACAACAATTATTCTTTGACTTTAAATGAATAACGTTTTGCAATAAGCATGATCAAATCATATTCATGCTCAACGCAAACGCCAAATAACCTTTATTTAGGTTTAACACTAATCCCGAAAGTATAGGGAGTGTGCGATGATGATCATATCAATCTTGGAACCACTTCCAACACACATCGTCACTTCACCCTCAACTAGTCTCTGTTTATTCTATAACTCCTGTTTCGAGTTACTAATTTTTAGCAACCGAACAAGTATCAAATACTCAGGGGCAACTATAAACACTAGTAAGGTACACATCAATAACCTGTATATCAAATATACCCTTGTTCACTTTGCCATCCTTCTTATCCACCAAATATTCAGGGCATTTCCGCTTCCAATGGCCATTTCCTTTGCAGTGTAAGCACTCAGTTTCAGGCTTTGGTCCAACTTTGGTCTTCTTCGCGGGAGTGACAACTTGCTTGTCATTCTACTTGAAGTTCTCTTTCTTTCCCATTGCCCTTTTCTTGAAACTAGTGGTCTTGTCAATCATCAACACTTGATGCTCTTTCTTGATTTCTACCTTCATCGATTTCAATATCACGAAGGGCTCGGGAATCGTTTCCGTCATCCTTGCATATTATAGTTCATCACGAAGTTCCAGTAACTTGGTGATGGTGACTAGAGAACTCTGTCAATCACTATCTTATATGGAAGATTAACTCCCACTTGATTCAAGCGATTGTAGTACCCAGACAATCTGAGCACATGCTCACTAGTTGAGCAATTCTCCTCCATCTTTTAGCTATAGAACTTGTTGGAGACTTCATATCTCTCAACTCGGGTATTTTCTTGAAATATTAACTTCAACTCCCGGAACATCTCATATGGTCCATGATGTTGAAAAACGTCTTTGAAGTCCCGATTCTAAGCCGTTAAGCATGGTGCACTAAACTATCAAGTAGTCATCATATTGAGCTAGCCAAACGTTCATAACGTCTGCATCTGCTCCTGCAATAGGTCTGTCACCTAGCGGTGCATCAAGGACATAATTATTCTAAGCAACAATGAGGACAATCCTCAGATCACGGATCCAATCCGCATCATTGCTACTAACATCTTTCAACACAGTTTTCTCTAGGAACATATCAAAATTAACATATGAAAACAACAACGCGAGCTATTGATCTACAACATAATTTGCAAAATACTACCGGGACTAAGTTCATGATAAATTTAAGTTCAATTAATCATATTACTTAAGGACTCCCACTTACATAGACATTCCTCTAGTCATCTAAGTGATTACGTGATCCAAATCAACTAAACCATAACCGATCATCACGTGAGATGGAGTAGTTTTCAATGGTGAACATCACTATGTTGATCATATCTACTATATGATTCACGCTCGACCTTTCGGTCTCCAGTGTTCCGAGGCCATATTTGCATATGCTAGGCTCGTCAAGTTTAACCTAAGTATTCCGCGTGTGCAAAATTGGTTTGCACCCGTTGTAGATGTACGTAGAGCTTATCACACCCAATCATCACGTGGTGTCTGGGCACGGCGAACTTTGGCAACGGTGCATACTCAGGGAGAACACTTTTATCTTGAAATTTAGTGAGAGATCATCTTATAATGCTACCGTCAATCAAAACAAAATAAGATGTATAAAAGATAAACATCATATGCAATCAAAAATATGTGACATGATATGGCCATCATCATCTTGTGCCTTTGATATCCATCTCCAAAGCATTGTCATGATCTCCATCGTCACCGGCATGACACCATGATCTCCATCATCTTGATCTATATCAATGTGTCATCACATGGTCGTCTCGCCAACTATTGCTCTTGCAACTATTGCTATCGCATAGCGATAAAGTAAAGCAATTATTTGCCACTTGCATCTTATGCAATAAAGAGACAACCATAAGGCTTCTGCCAGTTGCTGATAACTTCAACAAAACATGATCATCCCATACAACAACTTATATCTCATCACGTCTTGACCATATCACATCACAACATGCCCTGCAAAAACAAGTTAGACGTCCTCTACTTTGTTGTTGCAAGTTTTATGTGGCTGCTACGGGCTGAGCAAGAACCGTTCTTACCTACACATCAAAACCACAATGGTAGTTTGTCAAGTTAGTGCTGTTTTAACCTTCTCAAGGACCGGGCTTAGCCACACTCGGTTCAACTAAAGTTGGAGAAACTGACACCCGCCAGCCACCTGTGTGCAAAGCACGTCGGTAGAACCAGTCTCGCGTAAGCGTACGCGTAATGTCGGTTCGGGCCGCTTCATCCAACAATACCGCCGAACCAAAGTATGACATGCTGGTAAGCAGTATGACTTGTATCGCCCACAACTCACTTGTGTTATACTCGTGCATATGACATCTACACATAAAACCTGGCTCGGATGCCACTGTTGGGGAATGTAGTAATTTCAAAAAAATCCTACGCACACGCAAGATCAAGGTGATGCATAGCAACGAGAGGGGAGAGTGTTGTCTACATACCCTTGTAGACCGTAAGCGGAAGCGTTAGCACAATGCGGTTGATGTAGTCGTACGTCTTCACCATCCGACCGATCAAGTAATGAACGCACGGCACCTCCGAGTTCAGCACACGTTCAGCCCGATGACGTCCCTCGAACTCCGATCCAACCGAGTGTTGAGGGAGAGTTTTGTCAGCATGACCGCGTGGTGACGATGATGATGTTCTATCAACGCAGGGCTTCGCCTAAGCACCGCTACAGTATTATCGAGGTGGACTATGGTGGCGGGGGGCACCGCACACGGCTAAAAGATCAAACGATCAATTATTGTGTCTATAGGGTGCCCCCCTGCCCCCGTATATAAAGGAGAAAGGGGGAGTGCGGCCGGCCAAGGGGAGAGGCGCGCCGGGAGGAGTCCTACTCCCACTGGGAGTAGGACTCCCCCCCTTTCCTAGTTGGATTAGGACTTGGGAGGGGGGAAAGAGGAGGGAGAGAGGAAGGAAGGGGGGCGTCGCCCCCCTCTCCTTGTCCTATTTGGACTAGGGGGGAGGGGCGCGCGGCCCAACCCTGGCCGCCTCTCCTCTTCTCCGTAAAGGCCCACTAAGGCCCATTAACCTCCCTGGGGGTTCCGGTAACCTCACGGTACTCCGGTAAAATCCTGATTTCACTCGGAACACTTCCGATATCCAAACATAGGCTTCCAATATATCAATCTTCATGTCTCGACCATTTCGAGACTCCTCGTCATGTCCGTGATCACATCCGAGACTTCGAACAACCTTCGGTACATCAAAACATATAAACTCATAATATAACTGTCATCGTAACGTTAAGCGGACCCTACGGGTTCGAGAACTATGTAGACATGATCGAGACACGTCTCCAGTCAATAACCAATAGCGGAACCTGGATGCTCATATTGGCTCCTACATATTCTATGAAGATCTTTATCGGTCAAACCGTATAACAACATACGTTGTTCCCTTTGTCATCGGTATGTTACTTGCCCGAGATTCGATCGTCGGTATCTCAATACCTAGTTCAATCTCGTTACTAGCAAGTCTCTTTACTCATTCCGTAATACATCATCTCGTAACTAACTCATTAGTTGCAATGCTTGCAAGGCTTAAGTGATGTAAATTATCGAGAGGGCCCAGAGATACCTCTCCGACAATCAGAGTGACAAATCCTAATCTCGAAATACGCCAACCCAACAAGTACCTTTGGAGACACCTGTAGAGCACCTTTATAATCACCCAGTTGCGTTGTGATGTTTGGTAGCACACAAAGTGTTCCTCCGATAAACAGGAGTTGCATAATCTCATAGCCATAGGAACATGTATAAGTCATGAAGAAAGCAATAGCAATATACTAAACGATCGGGTGCTATGCTAACGAAATGGGTCAAGTCAATCACATCATTCTCCTAATGATGTGATCCCATTAATCAAATGACAACGCATGTCTATGGTTAGGAAACTTAACCATCTTTGATTCACGAGCTAGTCAAGTAGAGGCATACTAGTGACACTCTGTTTGTCTATGTATTCACACATGTATTACGTTTGCGGTTAATAAAATTCTAGCATGAATAATAAACATTTATCATGATATAAGGAAATAAATAATAACTTTATTATGGCCTCTAGGGCATATTTCCTTCATAGCCGTCTCCGCACGATGGTGGGGGCTGAGCTGGACAAGGAGGGGTTGCGGGCTGCCGTCGCCGTTGCCGGGCGAATCCTTTCAGGGCTCCGTCACCGGAATCCATTCGTGCCATTGGACGCCGTCTTTGACGAGCTGGCTCTCTTCGACCGGGAGCGGGCTCTGCGGGCGGTTGCACCCTGCATCACCAACATCGTGCGCCTTGAGAAGCAGAGGGACTTCGGTGGTGTTTAGGCGCCCTATGCATGGGCATGTCCATGTCTCGGCACAACATGACCGTTGGATCAAACTTAGACGGTGCATATCAGTCACTATAGCACCAAGTGTGTGGGTGTGTTTGGTTGCATTCTCATCTCAATATAGTTTTTTCCTCTTCGTGTATTTTTGTTAACCTACTAGTGTGGACTCATGCACCCTTCATGCACTCTGCCAAACACCCAAAAGTGGGTCAAGAAGGGAACTTTTGCTCCCATCCCATGCACCCTTCATACACCCTGCCTAACACTATTCGTGCTTCATATGGTTCATGTTTCGGGGAGTATTGTAGCACCGTACTCTCCGTGCATTGTAGACCTAGTTCTGTTAACATTGATCTCACCGTTCATTCTCGACCGGATAGTCGAAAAAGCAGTACATATAGGAGTAGTTGACATGCGCACAACATCATTTGTTATCGTCATATCTTACTACACTAGCAACAAGATTGTGTAGTACTGACGTATGAACCAGTGCACATGCCTAGTAGTACGAGCACTCTGTATATTCAAGTGGCTGCCGTGTTTCGCACTCCTCCGTCGTAAGAGTGGAAACGCTTGTTGTAATCATTTTCTGCTTCAGAAAAACAGTGGACACGCTCTACCATGTGGATCCTCCTCCAGCCATGGACTAAATTACTCACTTTCGCCGACGTGTGGGACAGCAAGCACCTGAGTCCACCAGCCATGCACTAAATTACTCCGTTGTAGAGTGACGGTAGACTACCCCGATCGAAGCGCCGCGGTAATGCCCAATGAGCCGTCAAATCACAAAACCCCCTCCTTTTCAGCAGTAAGTTGGACGGACGAATCAACCATCATTTCACTCTTCTCTCTCAGCTTCCTCTCTTGAAGAAAACCCCCACTCGCTTTGCTTCTCCCTCATCTCGTTCCTCCTTTCACTCTTCTCTCTCAGCTTCCTCTCTTGGATGGACGCTGGAGCACCGGCCGACGCGATGTCAATGGCTCTTGCCAAAACTGTCAAGGCTCATGGTATGAAGAAGCGCAAGCAC
>NC_041389.1:483049516-483057868 GCF_002162155.2 Triticum dicoccoides | reverse complement strand
ATGTCTCTTGTTGAAGATCTTTTTCTCGATCTTGATCGTGTTTTTTCATCTAACACGCATTACTAGTACTGGTTGTACAACTTTCTGGGTGATCTTGCATGTGATTTTAGTGTGCCAAATGACGGTTCTAAATTCCTCTTTTAACCAAAACATGCGAGAGGTTGACACTGATTTCTTATAGATTACTTTCAACTACTCCCTCTGCCCCAAATTTCTTGTCTTAGATTTGTCTAGATATGGATGTATCAATTTTGGGACGGAGGGAGTACTTTATGAACATCAATGCTACCTTTGAAGAGGGTATGTTTGCCTCAGTAACTTGTGTTACGGAAATTGCAAGTAATCCATTTGCTCTCATGCCTTTGAAGACATGTTCTAGTGTCTTTGTTCACTCATTTCTGTGCGTATATGTAGTCATATATGGAGTATAATATCGAAAATCATCTTAAATTTCTGAATGGAGGTAGTAATAAAATATGGTTTCTGTTTGAACTAGAACTAGGTCTGCGGTGGAGATGAAGTTCTCAAAGTCATGCCGTGTGAACTGGAAGACCTGATGATGAGTTCTACTGGTAAACTATCCAGCTGTTGTGTCCTTGTCGCCACGTGTCCCGAACTAGTGTTTTCCTATAGCATTGTTGTCAGGCGTGTTCTCGAGGCTGTACTTGACCACAACAATTTCCTGGCTGTGCCTTCGATTACGAAGGGTGTGGTTCTTGTAAAGCTTCCCAACGAATCTGATGCGGCATGTCTTCATCATCATGTTTATGAGTGGAAAGACCACTCTGTTAGGTTCTCCAAGGTTGACAAGATGGTGATGGTGCATGTGGACATCTCTCACGAAGTCCATCGCCTAGTCAGTTATGCGGGGTTCATCCAGTAGGTCGGTGGCAAGAAATAGTCTGTAGAGTTTAATTAGTGCAACTTTGCTTGTCTGTAGTAAGTACTATTGTTCAGTACTTAATTTGTGTTTGTGAACCCTATATTGTTTATTAGTACTGCCGCTTTTGGTGTGTGGTCAGTCCTGAGAACGTTCTATGTTAATGTTTGTCCACTCAATTCAGTATGTATATTTTGAAGTATCCAAATCATCTTTTTTCTAAGAACGGTTTATCAATTATGGTTACACTCCAATATTTGTATGCATTGTAGGGTTTATCGCGCCCACCAGGATTTCCAGTCCCATGGATGTTCGGTCCATACGATTTGTCACGACCTTTGGACTGTCCTGCTTGTGGGAGTAGGCAGGGTCCCTGCATGCCATGCATAGTTGGATGATCAATCTTCTGTTTAGTACTTCAACATAGTGATTTCCTGGTAAGGATTCACTCGTGTCACATCAAGTAAATCTTATTGATTTACTGTCTAAATCTTATTGATTTAATGTCATGTTTTCTTTCTTTTCCTGCAATTTTACGATGCGGGTTTGCCATGTGACATTCATCACAGAATAAACCGTTTGGTTTGCTCTACGATGGCTATTTTTGCAGGTTTCACTTCTTATGTCGTGTCAGAAACGAAGGCACTGTCCATCACTTATATTACTGGACAAAATTGGATCAGTCTGTTGTCTGAGTACAAGCTGAATCCCTATGATGAACTGCAGCTTGGTTTAACAAAAACACCACAATTAGTCCTTCTCGCGTTTAAAAGAAATGAAGAAAAAAACTGGATCACGGTCACGGATCCTAGTCAAGTTAGAAAGCTGATCATAGCAGACCAGACACGATCGCCGCTGTCTCGCACATCGGTACCACCTTCAGCAACGGATCAAGCACCGGTAGTTGCTCTAGCACTGACAGCGGCAGCAGCTCAGTCTGATCCAGCTGAGGATTGGGCACTGACCGCATAAGTGGATCAGTCTGATCTACTGGAGGATCGGGCATCGACACCGGCACCTGCTCCGACACCGGCACCAGCTCTACAAGGAGCACCATCTCCGGCAGCAGCAGCGGCTTCGGCACCTGCACCAACACTTGCACTTGCATCTGCTCCGGCCCGTGCAGCTGCACCGGCAACAGACTTGGCTGCAGTTCGCACTTCATATACCAAAGTCCTTACAAAAACCGACATGTCCACCTTCTTGGTAAGCATTGACCGCCCAAGTGCTTCGTTCTTTTTTCTTTCCATGTTGTTTCACATGATTCACTATGTTGATCTAACTATTTGGGTATGTCTTCTTGTTCGCAAACAGAGAATTCCTAGAGCAACGAGGGAGTCGTTCAACAATCCGGGCGACCGCGGCCAAGTTTCTCTTACCATGCGCAACATTGGTGTGAATGAACCTGCTCAATATACCGTAAGTACAAAGGATGGTCGCATGATGATTAATGCTAAAGGATGATCAAGGTTCAAATCTAAATCATATCTTGAAGTAGGGGATGATGTCAAAATCGAACTTTCTCGACAAGGAGAGCTGGTCCAAATCAACTTTGAAATTCTTCAGTAGCAACACGCAACTACCGAACTGATCTATCATCCGAGAGATTTTGATGTAATAATCTGGCATGCTGAAACAAGTGTCCTGTGTGTATAAGTAGTACAACAGTATTATTTATCACATGGTATATCGTTGATAGAATTGCAACTCTGATTGCTGGTTAGGAACTATCATTCGATTTCATTCCAACAGTTGTCGTGCTTTATTCAATTTTGTGTATTCGCCTTGTGACATCATCTAAAACTAGCGCCATAGCGATCGCTTGCAATATGAAAAGCGCTGAGGTAGAACACATGGGCCCCAAACATTCAGGGTGGGCCTGCGGCCCAAAGTCCAGAACCGTGAGCCTGTCTGAGTATTATATTCTCAGCTGAACCCCCATAAAAAAAGCTGAACCCCCTTAATGCCCGTGCATTGCACGTAACATCAAGATGCATTTGTATGAGTATTTTATCTTGTGAGAGAAAAGGATGAACGAGGGAAGGCCTTATTTGCAAATGTGGAGAGGTGTGTGGATACCTTTTTGCAAAATTGCCATAATTTCCTTCCTATCCATCACATATAAATCGGACGGCCTATATTGCAGGATGGCAGGCACACCATCATCACCAACTCGTCTATACTGTGTTAAAAAACAACTCTGTTTTTTATAATTATATATGTTATATATATATTCCCCTTGATTTTTCTTATGTACAAAATTGTGATATAAAAGATTTGTATATTTCTTTATAAAGGGAGTATCTCTCTGTCAAAAATATATTTATGTGTAACTAATTACTCCTGTCTTTCTACTTCCTTTCGCTGATATGTGGGGAAACCGGCAACGGGGTCCACGTGCCATATGCAAAAATTAGAGTGCACAACTGCACGGTAGACACACCCCAGTCGTAGCGCCACAGTAATGCCCGATGAGCCGTCAAATCACAACCCCCCTTTCCAGCTTTAGCAGTAAGGTGGACCGATGAAGCGGCAATATTTCACTGGGCCTGAATCCCCTT
The DNA here is from genome assembly GCF_002162155.2 of Triticum dicoccoides. NCBI lineage: Eukaryota > Viridiplantae > Streptophyta > Magnoliopsida > Poales > Poaceae > Triticum > Triticum dicoccoides. Next base: position 483,054,427 of record NC_041389.1, on the reverse strand, counting down.
CTCCCTCGTTTGCTTGTTCAGAGAAAACCCCCTCTCGGACATTGCATAGGGTTTTCTCATGGAGAACCAGGTATGAATTCTTCATCCATCCCCGATAAATCCAAGTCCCTTGGTCGTAGGTAATCCTAGGATGGCAGCCGCCGCCGTTGATGCATTTTTCTTCCTACTGAATCTAGTGTGTTTCATTTGCGGTGCCCAAAGTGCGAGTACCCTACAGGTTTCTGCGCCCTCGGTGAGACGCCACACTTGTTCCTTCTCATCCTACACAGGATTTAAAACGCGCACAGTATGTTCCTAGAATCCTCTTTCCTATCCAGGAGGGTGGTTTTTTTTGAACATGCTGTCGACTAATTTGGAAATTTGGATTGCTATATTTGGATAAAAGGTACTACTAGTACGATGGTCAACACTGACGTGAAGGAGGAAGTTATTTCTAGATTTGGATAGGGAATACATTGTGTTCTCATATTATTTTTCCTGCAGTGTATTATTTGCTCTGCTAGAACACATGTACTCAAGATGCTCGGCCTTGCCATAACTGAATACACTAGTTTTATGGTCACAGTGAAGACAAGCCATGGATATAAGTTCCGAGTTGGGTTCATGAACCAAGAAGATCGCTGCTTTTTTTATGCACGGACTTGGATAAACTTTCTCAAGTGTTACGAACTAAAAGTTGGCGCACGAATGTTGATGGAAATAGCAGAACCTGGTCTCATCTTCACTGTGATCTTCCACCCCGACGTCGTTCCAATTGTTCATCCATGTTAGTTTTGTATCTGGTTCTTGCTTGTTGCCTCGATTACTTCTTAATCCCCCTATTTTGTCCAACTAATCACAATTTAACTTTAGAAGTAGCAACAAATCTCTCACGAATATGATACTTCTAACTAATATTTTGTTATAATTGGTGGCACGTGTAGGTTTTTTTAGAGTTAAGCAGGCTGCTCGTTTGTTATTTGTAATAACTCGGTTGTTACTGATGGCACTGAAGTTGACTGGGTTGACATCCACAAGTTCCTACACTTTATTGATCGTCTTGAGGTCCTTGTGGGGCGTTTCAATGGTGGAAGGCCACGTGGAATATGTGTGCCACTGCTGCACTCGTTGAACAGGTCCAACTATGTCGAGAAACTTATGGTACGAGCTGTTTTCTATTATATATGTTGTTCATAAACTATTGCTTATACACAGTTCTACAGCTGTGATCTTCTTGAAACAGAAACTGCCCAGTTCTATTGTTCCTATACAAATGCCTGACCATGGTCGGGTCAGACTTGCGCTTGGTAACAACATGATGTTTATGTCGACCTACTCAATTCCCCTTGGAGGTGAAAAGGTACTTATTCATGGGTGGTCTCAAATAATGAAGGCCCGTCCATCTTGGAGAATAGGACAGAAGATTATGTTCATGCTTTTCCATGGCTCTAAAGCGAATATCCTGTTTATTAACCACATTGCGAGATGAAGCCGCTTTCAAAAGGTTGTGGATGCGCGGGGTGGCGCCTGGGCCTTGTCCTGGGGCTTGGCGGCCTCACCCTTGGTTAACTGTAGGCAAAGTAGCACTGTTCGAGGCGTGCTTTGTACGGTTGAACCTGTATAAGTACTCATATTGCTTTCAGCTTTGGTTGTTAAGTGCCCCTGCTGGTTTCAGTTAAGGTTGTTAAGTACTCCTGCTAATTTTTTAGACTGTTGTGTTTCTTCAGTTCTGTCTTCCTCCAGCCGCCAAAACCAAACCAGTGTCAGCGGGGCCGCCTGCTTCTACCTCCCACACCTGGCTACGCCTCAGCACAGGCATCACCGCCCCACCGTCTCCTAAATCGTTAACGCCAACGTCCTCCGCGCGCTTCGGTGCGCTCGCCGCGGCGCCGCCCTCTCGCGTTGTCAACATGGTCAACAAACAACAGGAATCGGCAGAAGTACGTAGAGAGGATGACACTAGGGGCCCACCATGTCAGCGTATGGAAAAATAAAATGCTTCCTCCTAGTGTTTTCCTGACTTCTGGGACCCACGACATTGTGAGCGTATATAGTCAATAGACAAGAGAACATCACAAGATCGGCTGACACCTAGGACGTAGCTGCTCGAGCAGTATTTTGTTTTGTTATTGCTGAGACGGAGCAGGGTTTGAACTGGGCTATGGCCCGTCTAGCCCAGGCTTATATTTTATGTTCACCATGTGACCAGCCCAGCTATTTGTTATTTGTGAAAATGAGCCCAGTTTATTTTTTCTGAAGAATACCCAATCTAGGCCTACTTATTTTTCTACGCCCTAATGGGCTGCAACTCTTTCAAGACGCCTGCAAATCTTGAAAGTAATATGAAATGGGTTGCAAATATAAAAACAGATGACAAATTGGCAATTACTTTATAATTTCTGAATTTTTTCACATTTTCAGATTCCTATTCCACTGGGCTTTAACCTAATTTAAATATATCTTCAAAGTACTTTAAATCTGGCTCGACATTTCGGTATTAAAAATAGTTTGGAACCCACAGAAATATGCGAAATTGGCCCTGGCCAACCAAAAAAAGACTGCAATAAATTGCATAAGAAGTTGCCATGAGCTATATATAAATTATTAAAAAAAAGAGGGAGTGGTCTGACTTGTGGGCCTGTTTAGTTGACGTGTATGCAAGATTTTTTTAGTTATTATATACGTTAACAAACGATTCTAGCAGACGTAACCGTTGGATGTCAATCCAACGGTCATCGTGTTTCTTCAATCTCTGATCTTCTTGCTCCAGCCGAAAAAGGCCTCAGCGCCCCCTAATACTCCCACCGCTCGCCAGGGCATCCCTCTACTCACCCACACCCCCTGTTATTCTGCGGCGACGGCAGCCTCACACCGCAGCCGAACCGGTGAACCCTCGTACTCCTCTCCGCGCGGGCTTCCACTACCGCGTCTTCCCCGGCTCCGCGTTGTCCCCTTCCTAGGCCTCGCCGTCGTCCACCCCCGTGGTGCTCTCGGCGCGGCGTGGTCAATGTGGTCAATGACCGACTTCCATCGGAAGAGTACTATACGTGGAGAGGCTGACAGCTGGGTCCACGACAGCCGCAAGGAAGTGCCTCCTTATTACGCGGAAAATAATTATTCCTCCACCTGACAGCAGGGACCCACTGGACGGGCCACCAGTATTTCGCAAAAAAAACATTTCCCCCTGACTGCTGAGATCCATCGGACGGGCCACCGTATTTCGCAAAAAAAATGTTCCCCCTGCTATCAGCTCGGACCCACCGGAAGTGCCTCCTTATTACGCACAAAAAATGAATACCCCCTGCTAGCTGGGACCCACCTTGGTGGGAGGCTGACTTGTGGGCCTACTAAGTTGACTGGGACGGAGGCCTTTGTCAACTTTAGTCAATATATGAATGATTCTAGCTCCAATGACCGTATGAAGTCCATCCAACGGCCGTAATGCTTCTTCAACCTCTGGTCTTCTTGCTCCAACCGCCCAAAGTAGCGTCGGCCGTGCCGCATGCTCCTGCCTCCCATGGCCGGCTGTGATGTCGCGGAGGCCTCACCGCCCCCAAACTATTCCCACCGCTGGCCAGGCCATCCCTCTCCTCACCCACACCCCCTGTTATTCTGCGGCGACGGCAGCCTCACACCGCAGCCGAACGAGTGAACCCTCATATTCCTCTACGCGTGGGCATCCACTACCGCGTCTTCCCCGGCTCCTCGCCGTCCCCTTCCTAGGCCTCGACGTCGTCCACCACCCTAGTGCTCTCGGCGCGGCATGGTCAACATGGTCAAGGAACGACTTCCATCTGACGTGGACTGTACATGGAGAGGCTGACAGCTGGGTCCACGGCCGCAACAAGGAAGTGCCTCCTTATTATGCGGAAAATAATGATTCCTCCACCTGACAGCAGGGACCCACCAAAGGAGCCACCATATTTCACAAAAAAAAATGTTCCCCCCTGACTGCTGGGACCCACCAGCTACATCTTCGCACGCAAGGAAGTGCGTCCGGGCAAAAAATAAAAAAAATGATTCGCCCCCCTGATTGCTGGGACCCACCATCTACATATTCGCACACAAGGAAGTGCCTGACAGTCGGGACCCACCTGGTCGAAGCATATGTGGCGTTGTCATTCTGGTCGCGAACGTGTATGTACATACTGGTGGATGTAGAGGCGCGCACGTGTCGTAGTAGAGGCTCGCACGTAGCATGTACACGTACGTACAACGGCCAGTGTGCAAGAAAGAAAATACGGCCACATATGTGTACATACGAGCGGGGTCTCGAACGCGTACTCGCACATACATACGGCCAGGGCTCGTGTACATGGCTGGGTCGGAACACAGAAACAGCGTCGTCATCGTGTTCATGGGGAGCCAACCGACTGGGTAGGAACAGAATGCGTCGTTGTGTTCATCAAGAGGGCTTGGACGGAACAGGCGATGGAAACGAGGCCTGGCATACCACAGAACGGAGGAAACGGCCTTGTGTTCGACCGGCCACATTCGAAACAGGATTCTGTTCACCGGGAGGGGTCTGGCGTACCACAAAATGGAGGAAACGGGCCTCCTACGGTTGATACGTGGGTCTTGTTGATCGGGAGGGGTGTGGCGTACCGCAAAATGGACGAAACGGACTTGTGTTGGAGCGCTACGGTCGACACGGGGGTCCTGTTCATCGGGAGGGGTGTGGCGTACCGCGAAACGGGACCCCACGAGACACTGTTCATCTCCACCGCCGACCTCCTCTAGCCTCCACGGGCTACTATTCATCCACCGTCGACCTCCTCCAGCCTCCACGGGTTCCTGTTCATCCAGCCTTCACCACGCGCTACTCCACCGGCTACTGTTCAACCACCCCTCCACGGGCTCCTGTTCAACCACCCCTCGACGGGCACCCCTCCACCGTCTACTGTTCATCCAGCCCTCCACAGGGTCGTCCTG
>NC_041389.1:483048328-483049267 GCF_002162155.2 Triticum dicoccoides | reverse complement strand
ACTCACTATTCATTCAGAGGCAGCATCGATCGGCTTCAGTTAGCAATAGTAGCGAAGGAATCGCTCGATCGGGCTCAGTTAACAGCCATCGATTGATCGCTCGGGTTCAGTAACGCGTAGCCTGCAGTGCAATCGCTCGGGTTTAGTTAGAGCCCAACGCCTCGCTCGGGTTCAGTTAGAGCCAACGCCTCGCACACACGCGCGTACGTGTATGAGAGAAACGCGCATCGCTCGGCCCTTGACCACCCACCGTAACCGAGAACTCCCCGAAATTTTCCTCGCCCTCGCTTCTACCACGGTTTTTTCCGTCTTGGAAGGCCCAAAGAATGTCATGCAGCTGCGTCTCTGGCCTGCCCAGGACGAATATCCCATTTTCTCTCATGATTTTTTGTCATAGAAGTAGGAGCCCACCACATCTATGATGATACCAGGTTTTGTCACAATTATCGTCATAGAAGTGTCATAAGTATGACAGAAAAAAATTGGTTCGGCCCAAAATGTCACGGATGTGTCTTTTTTTTGTGTCGGGCTCCACAATCCGGAGGAGGGGGATGGGGGATCCTCTTGGGCGGCAATTTTGGGTTTTAACCTCTTTTAAATAAGCATTTGAGATTCCGGGCATTGGGCGCTCTAGTAGGTTAACGTTCAGTTTCCCCTGAACCCGTTCATCGATGTTTTTGCAAAGTAACCCTTTCATATTCTCCAATGATAGGAGAGCGATTAGTTGAGTGCTCGATGGCGCTCCTCTCTCCCCCTCCCCCTGCCCTCCCGGATGGCGGTGGCGACGGTCTCGGCTCCTCCTTCCTCAATTCCGGTGGCCCGTGTTGCTGGCTCCCCGTGCTGCCTTCGCGCGGCTTCCTCCCCATCCCCCCTCCCGCCGTACACCCCTCGTTCTGTTCTCCGGGCCTCCGCCCCTGCCAACAAGTTCTGGGATCTTGG
>NC_041389.1:483021289-483047964 GCF_002162155.2 Triticum dicoccoides | reverse complement strand
GCGCCTCCGGGTGTGCTGCCCGTCGTCTCTGCTCTGCTGCGGTGTCGTAAATCTGTCCCTGGCGGGGCGTGGCCGCCCTGCCCCCGCTTTGCTGGTCGTGGATGGCTGGACTCGCGTTTCGCGCAGGAGGCGTAGGGCTCCTCGGCCGCCTCTGGCCCATGGCATTCTGGGTCCTGGGCGGTGCTGCGCGTAGGTGTTGGACCTGGTTCCCCTCCCCCTTCCCGGTTGCCTCCTTCGTCTATGCTCTGTCTGTTGGCCCGTTGGTGGCCTCGCCGGCGGCGACCGAGCCGTTTGAAACCCTAGATCTGGTGGTGCCCTCCGTGGTGGTGCCAGATCCTGGGTGTCGGGCCTTCGCGCCTCCTGGTGGGCCTGGGCCCCCTTCCTTTCCAGTGTGTCGGATTTCCCCCCTTTACCGCTCGTGGTTCTTGGGCCTCGGTTGACCCAGGCCCATCCCCCCGCTCCCCCTCTGGACCAACCCATCGGCCCCGGCCAGGCGCGGTCGGGGTATTTATGGGTTCGGAGGGGCACGCTCCACCCATTTCTAGGGTTCCCAGCCTCTCTCTCTGACCCGCGTCGCCACCACTTCCCATCCACGTCTTCTCTAGATCTAATCCTCCTCCGCCTCTCTCTCTCTCTCTCGTTCGCAGCGGTCGTCTCGATGGACCGCTAGTGTGGCTCCTCCAGCGAGGCCTTGTCCGGCCAGAAGCGCCAGCGGGAGGGCTTTGTTAAGGGGAAGGTCGATCTGGAGTACGAAGCGGCCCTGCACTCCAAGCTCAAGGCAGACCGAGCTCGGGCGAAGGGGGTCGCGGTGGCACCTAACGGCCCTTTGTGCCTTGGATCTGGCTCGATGGCGGCTGGCCCCTCTGCTCTCCATGGTGGCTCTTCGTCGTGTCCTTTGGATCCCTGGGAGGTGGTGGCCGCAGCGAGTAAGGCTGGCTCTACTGGCCCGACCTCTGGTGGTGGTCCTGGGCGTTTCGTGCCTCGGAGCTCCTCTGGGGCGCCGGGTCGCCGCCCCCCTCTGGTGGTCTGGGTCCTGCCTCTGCTTCCGGTCCCTGTGGTGATGGTATTCTCCCTCCGCCTCCCCTCGCTCCGGCGTGCGCCCCTCCTCCAGCCCAAGTGGCCAACCCCACCCTCACCTGCTTCGCCGGCCATCGTCCTGGTCATTTTTAGTCACATTGTCAAAACCCACCCTTCTGCCTCATTTGTAGAGAGGACGGCCACCTCACGGTCGATTGCCAAAACTACCTCAAACCCCCCGCATTCGTGCATTACGACTTCGGCCTTCCTGGATGCGCTTTCTTCGCTCTCGATCGCGAGGTCCCTCAAGTGGTTCCCATCCCTGCTCTCTCTAATGATGGCATCATTTCAGTCAAGGACAAGAAAATCTCCCCCAGGTTCTCCTTGATGAACTCCAACTATGGGACGATGGTGGATGGGATTGGCAGATCCGCCAATTATTTGAGTATGAATTCACTGCAATTTTCCCCTCCAAAGAAATCTTGCGGATGATATCTTCGTGTACTCATTTCACCCTTCCCCTCAACAAACTTGTCATCTCTGTCAAGGCTGCCTCCAATGGTTCCAAAGCCATATCGCCTCTGTCTGGTGTTTGGGTCCTCGTCGATGACGTCCCTCCTATGCTTCGCTCTCCAGCCTTTCTTATGGCATTCGGTGTTCTTATTGGCAAACCAATTGAGGTCGATCAGGAGCCTCTGCTTATCTTGGGCCCGCGCGCGTGCGGGTCTGGTGCGTTGATCCTCATTGCATCTGTGGCTCGGTTGATGTCTTCCCTTCTGCTGGTGGATTCCGTCTTACGGTCCATGTCAAGGGCGATGCTGCTCCGGTGTCGCCCCCGCCCCCACCCCCTCGGCCAGCCTCGGGCAATGATGATAAAGATGGCAAGGATGAGGATGGTCTACCGGATGACTCAAACCCTAACGTTGAGCATCGTTTTACTCAGTCAGAGTGGGATGGTCTGACTTCTGAAGATTGTGACTTGCTTAAGGAAAATGCTCCGATGGGGGGTGGGAACAGGGATGCGATGGAGGGCGTCGGTAGGGGGGTTGCTGCTTCTGATGGAGCAAGGGGCACGCCTTTCTCTAGTGTGTGCTCCAACCTCCCTGCCCGCCCTGCTTCTCCCTCCCTTTCCGGCATTGAAGATCTTCCACGTCCGGCCCCTTGTCCAAGAAAAAGAAGAAGAAGTCGTATGTCAAGAAATTCTCTGCGCGTAGTAGGGCCTCTGGTGATTCCAAGCAGTCTGCGGCAGGGCTTTGCCGCAGGCTTGATGCTGATTTGGGTGTGGCTTCAGGTCCTTCGTCTACGGTGGCTTCTCCGTGTCATGCCCGTCCCGCGCTGGTGCGCTCTCCCGCTTCCACAGCTTGCAAGAGCGGCCGTGTTCCCAACAGTGGCGAGCGGGTGGCCGACCGGGCAGCGCGGCGCGTTGCGGCCAGATCTTCCCCCTTCATGTACACTGCCATGTTCTCCACCCCCTCCTCTTCCCTTTTTTTCATGTTCGGTTAGTTCTTTCGTCGCACTCCAATGACCATCTTTTACATATCTTAGAGGATGTAGGCATCTCTTTTGACCCTAGTTTTGGTTCTCCGTCTACCTTGTTGGATATTGTTCGGGCAAATGAACTAGCCCAGGTGGATATTGCTAGGGCCAAAGAAGTCGTCTCTCGGGTTGGTGCCTCACCGGTTGTGGCCGGTGGGGTCGAGGTGGCACCTGAGAGGGATCAGGTGTCCACCGCTGCGCCTCGGCGCGGGGCAGGCAAACGTGCTACATCCTACATTGCCCCATGCAGGTCGAGTCTCTGCATAAAAAACCTTTCCCTCCGATGAAGGCTTTATTTTGGAATATTAGAGGTTTCAAGTCTAGGGGGCGCAGGGACCAGCTCAAAGATCTCGTTCGGTCTGAGAACATTGACATCATTGGACTTGTAGAAACGCTTAAATCTTCCTTCTCTCCTAATGAACTTTCTGCGGTTGCTGGGATTGATAGGTTTGACTGGAATTTTTTGCCTTCTTCAGGCCACTCAGGTGGAATTCTTATTGGTACCAAGAGAGACATGTTCGATTTTGTGGCCTTCGACCATGTAATTTTTTGGGCTAGCACAGTAATGTCTCATCGCTCCCTCAATATGCTTTGGGAAGTCATGGTTGTTTATGGCCCGGCTAACCACTCCCTTTCTTATATTTTTTGGATGAAATTCTGAATAAGATCGAATCTTGTGACCTCCCTTTACTTATTGGCGGTGACTTTAACTTGATGCTCTCTCCTCTGGATAAAAACTCGCCTAACATCTCTTGGCCGCTTGCTGACGTGTTTAATGTTTTTATTCGTGACTCCGCAATCCGCGAAGTGCCTGGGGTGGGTGACCGCTTCACTTGGACGAATCATCAAACGGCTCCTATTAGATATGTTCTTGACCGCGTGTTCATGTGTCCCAAATGGGACTCCTTGCTCCCTCGGTCTGCTCTTCGGGCTCTGCCCATAGTGGGGTCTGGCCATGCACCCCTGATTCTTGATGATGGGATCCGCTCCTTCTCCTCTCCGCGGTTTCAATTTGATGCCTCTTGGCTCCTGGTTGATGGTTTTGTTGATATGATTACGCATAAAATTTCTTCTTTCTTATCCTCTACCCACCGCTCTTTTGGCCCGATGGACGACTGGCACCAATGCTCGTATTTCCTCCGGAAATTCCTCCATGGTTGGGCTAAGAACCATGCTGCTGAGTCAATGCATGACAAGGCCCGGCTTTATGCTTAAATGGGCACTTTGGACGTGTGTGCGGATAGCCCTGGCCTCTCTCCCCCTGAATGGCAGGCCCGATATAATTTAGAGGAGGCCCTTTTGGCCTTGCACCGTCAAGAGGAAATTTACTAGAGGCAAAGGGGCACCATTAACTGGACTCTTAAAGGTGATTCCCCTACTGCGTAATTCTTTGCCATTGCTAACAATAGGCGTCGCCGTTGCATGATTGATACCTTGATCGTCAATAATGTCAGGGTGTCTGATCACCCCCAGATCATGTCGCATGTGGTCGACTTCTTTTCCTATCTCCTATCTGCTAAGCCCGAGGTGGGCTTTAGACTGGCTAACTATTTTTGGGCTTCACAGGATAAGGTTACTAGCGCTGAGAACGAGGCCTTGTTGATCCCCCTCTCTAAGGACGAGATTTTTGAAACGATTCGCTCCACTAATTCCAATGTGGCCTCGAGCCCAGACGGTTTTTCCATCCCCTTCTTTAGGCAATTCTGCCCCCAGCTGCGGGGCCTCGTCCAGGCTATCATTCAAGGCTTCTGGTTGGGTATTGTTGACATATCTCGGTTAAATTACGGTATGCTTACTCTCATCCCTAAAGTTAAAGGGGCAGATTGATCACTCAATTTAGACCTATAGCCCTGATCAATAACTTCGCCAAGCTTCCGGCAAAAGGCTTTGCTGCTAGGCTCTCCCCCATCGCTCATCGCACTCTTAGTCCTTTTCAATCGGCTTTCGTTAAGGCAGGTTCATTTTGGATGGCATTCTTTGTTTACATGAGGTAGTTCATGACTTGCGTGTCCGGGGCTCCAAAGCGGTGATTCTAAAACTTGACTTCAAAAAAGCTTACGACTCGGTTAGTTGGAATTTCCTCTGTCAAGTGCTGCTAGCCAAGGGCTTTGACGGTGCAGTGGTTCACAAACTTATGCAGTTAGTCACGGGTGGCCGCACTGCAGTCTCGGTCAACGGGAACATTAGTCAATTCTTCACCAATGGCAGGGGCTTGAGGCAGGGTGACCCGGCTTCCCCCCTCCTCTTCAACTTTGTGGCTGATTCTCTCTCTCATATTCTGACTCAAGTTGCGGCAGCTGGCCACATTACTCCTGTCAGCTCCCACCTTGTCTTGAATGGCATCTCTCATTTACAATATGCAGATGATACTATCATTATGGTTGAATTGAATGATGCTACCGTTGCCCACCTGAAGTTCCTTCTCCTTTGCTTTGAAGCTCTCTCTGGTCTCAAGATTAATTTTGCCAAGAGTGAAGTCATCGTTACTGGGGTCTCGGATGTTGAAGCCCAAAGAGTTGCTCACCTTCTTAACTGCTCACTAGGCTCCTTTCCTTTCAAATATCTCGGCCTTTCGATATCTCCCCACAAGTTGCTGGCTAAAGATTTTGCTCCGGCTGTTACTAAGGTGAGCAACCGAGTATTGCCATGGAGAGTTCGCTACAACACCCAACCGGGCAAGGTAGCCCTAACCAACGCCTGCTTGTCCTCCCTCCCAATGTTCCTGATGGGTTTCTACCTCCTTTCGGGAAGGACTCACGCTGGTTTTGATAAGCACCGGGGTGCCTTTCACTAGAATTCGGCGGATAATAAGCGCAAATACAGGATGGTGAAATGGAAATACATTTGCAGACCCAAAAACCTGGGTGGGTTGGGTATTATTAACACGGCTGTCATGAATAAGTGCCCCATTTTAAAGTGGTGGTGGAAAATCTTGTCTTCTATGGAGTCCCCCCTATGGCTCACCATTCTCAAGGCTAAGTACTTCCCTTCATTGAGTCCCATGTTTGCTTCGTCCTCTGGTGGTTCCCAGTTTGGCCGTTTTTTCAATCCTTGGTTAAATTTATAGTTAGGAATGGAAAATCTACTCGTTTTTGGCTAGATTGGTGGTTCGGGGAAGCCACCCTTGCGGTGTCGTTCCCTACCTTATTTTCTTACTGTTCTAACCCGGAGATCTCTATCTTCGAGCTCTCGCTAAATAATTGGGATCTAGACCTCCGTAGAACACTATCTCCTAAAGAGTTGGAAGATTAGCATCGCCTTATTGCTTGCTTCCCTTTGCTCTCGGAGGAAGAGGACTGGGTGGTCTGGCCCCATTCTTCTTCAGGTCGCTTTTCGGTTAAGTCTGCTTACGCTAAACTCATCTCTGTCTCCCCCACGTCCAAGTTCAGATGCATTTGGAGTGCCCGAATCCCCCCTAAGAACAAAATTTTCATGTGGCAAGCTTTTCGTGGGAAGCTTCCTGCGGCAGATCAAATCAGGAAAAGGAACGGCCCGAGCTCAGATAGATGTGTCTTATGTGGGGCCATTGAAAACACTGATCATATCTTCTTTCGGTGTTCTTTGGCTAAGTTTGTGTGGTGATGTATTCGCTATTGGCCGCAAGTGAATTGGAATCCATCCTCTTTTGTGGACTTGAGGAGATTGGCCAGCGGCTTATCTGGGGCTTCTAAAAGGATCTTCTAGGTTGGGTTTGCAGCGATTTGTTGGTCGATATGGACCACTAGAAACAAATTTACCATTGAACATATCTTCCCGGCTAATCCTATTGGTTGCTTATTTAAAACTGGTGTATTCCTGCAGCAGTGAAGATCATTGATTAAGGAAGCAAACCACGAGGCCTTCGACGCTATGCTGTCCAAGATTCGGACCACGGCTTCCTCCTTGGCGTGCTGGCATCGGGAGGGGACTTAAATCATGTTTCTTTCTATCTTATCTTTTTAGGGCTGGCCTGCGTGCCTTGACTGGCTGGGTTGCCATGTACGCGAACCTATTCTATCTGATGTTCTGCTACTGTGTTTGGTTGGTGTTGGTTGTGCTACTCTGCCTGGTGGCTTTATTTATAAAGTCGGGCGTATGCCTTTTATCTATAAAAAAATATTCTCCAATAAACTATGGTTCCCGTCCCTGAGACCCTGACTGAATATGAGGCGAAATTAATAGCCTGCCGAGCCGTGTGCTGCTCCAACTTCTATCTCTCAGCGAGCCATTAGGCTAGTCATAGTGAATAGTAACTTAAGTATAGTATCATGCAAACCTTTATTTATTATGTTGTAGACTCATTTTGCATTGGGGTGTGATATATTATGGTAACATATCATGTTACTACAAGCACCTCTCTCCTCATTAACTCTATGTCACATAAGCATATATGTTTTCGGATGTGTTATGTTACTATTTAAGTTACTCTCACTATGGCTATGGCTAGCCTTACGAATGGACGGTCAACTATCTCCTCCTCGTCCGCACCGTATTCATGGCGACTCTGTTTTTAACATCTGCATCGGAAACGAGGAAATTACTAGCGAGGAAAACGAAAGGTTTGGTGCTGGCCTTTATAAACCACACCGAACCAGGCCGATTCATTCGCCCCCACTACTGGCTACTGCTCTGCCGTCGCAAGACGCCGTCCGTCGTCAAGGTTCTTCAGATCCATCAGCTCTTTGCGGGGTATACACTACCTAGCTTTCTCAAACCAAACTTTGTTTTCAGGTGTTCAAGGGGAATGGAGCTGCAGCCAGACGCCCCGCCGGCGCCGGTGCCATCCGACAACAGGGACTGGTCGGAGCTGCCTCTGGTTGCGCTTACTTCGATCCTCGCCGGGCTGGGCGCCGTCGACGTTCTCATGGGCGCGGGCCTCGTGTGCCACTCATGGCTAGGGGCGGCCAAGACGCCTGAGCTCTGGTGTGAGGTGGAAATGGGGCGCGGGCCGCGTGACAAGAAGGTCATGGATATGGACGAAGACATTGATTTGGACCTCTCAAGCCAAGGCTCGGCGTTTGCCAGTCGTATGCTTCCCCGTCAACCTCGGGACCACTACACCGGCGAGAACAGAGAAGCGATGTGCGCAATGGCGAAGGTGGCCGTGGACCGATCCGACGGGAACCTGGAGGTGTTTGTGGGGGCGCACTTCGTCACTGATGAGATCCTCGATTATATTGGACCCAGGTACTTTTTTATTGGTCGTCTGAATCCTCGTACTTGATGCCTATGAGTATGGGAGTCTCTCCTACTTTGTCCACGTCGCCCTCATACTCATAGTCATTGTCGACCTGGAGTATGAAGATGTTGGCTGATACATTTTGCACGATCTTCTTTGCAGGTCGCCCTCCCTGAAGCGGCTTGCTCTCGTCTCATGCGAGGAAGTGAGCTGCGACGGGTTCACCGATCTGGTAAACAAGTGCCCTCTGCTAGAAGACATCGAGGTTTCGGGCTGTAAACATGTCGGCGGCCACGCAATGGTGGCCGCCGGCAGGGCATGCCCACGGCTGACGCGGCTGGTGCTGAACAAACCGTGGAGGCGCAGGTGGGACAGGTGGGATGCGGCCGGCATCTTGTCCATGCGCGAGCTGCGGCACCTTCGCATTTCCCGCAGCGAAATCAGGAACGAGGAGCTCATGGCCGTCGTCGATGGCTGCCCGTTCCTGGAGCACCTCTCCGTGGCGGAGTGCTCCAACATAGTCGTTGACGACGCCCTGCGAGCGAAGTGTGCCACTGTCAAGACGCTGGAGCTTCCGGCTTGCCAGGATTTGGACGACCTTGATGCCTATGAGTATGGGAGTCTCTCCTACTTTGTCCAGGTCGACAATGCTTGGATGTCCGATCCTGCCTGGATGGCCTAAGTGTGATGATTTGGCTGACAGCCAGGGCCTGAATGCATACGTCGATCTTATTACTCATGTCTTTCATTTCCTCAAACTATGAACTTTAGTTTCAAGAATAAGACTATGAAGTCGATCTCAGTTCTCAACTTCGTTTTAGCCTCGTCGTGATGGTTGCCTATGTTAACATTAGTTATGCGATGTGTAATGCATGCTTCAGTTTGATTAGAAGATGAACTCGATACCAGTTATCAACTTTGTAGTAATTCATGGAACTGTGTCCAAATGTGCCGTGCTGTCCAAATGTGTTGTGCTTTGCTCTCAGGTGTTCTCAAGTAGGCGTTTTTCTCTCAGCGTTCCTAAATAAAATGATATTGAATCCAAAAAAAAAAAATACTTGTATCTTATTGACGTTTAGTCGATTACTACAGCGTCAAACTCGTTATTGGTTCCATGCGATCGTTTCGTTAAGTTGAAGCATGCATGATTATATGATTATTCTATACAAAACCTCTAATACCCCTATATTAGCAAGGGTTTTTGAGCTACTAAAATTATGTTCCAGTCTGCGATTTATTTGGGTTAGTCGACTGACCACAACTTATTTCAGTCGATTTATTTGTGTACTAGTCAGGTTTCCTTTGGTCGTTGTGGACCGCCGGTGCTTGCCGCTCCTTTCAGCAACTAAATCAAGTAAAGTTACGTCGCTGAAACAGCGAAGGCATTATTCTTTAATCTAGATGAGTCGCGGACTTGGGCCTTAGCAAGGGCTAGAGGGCTCGCTGCGTGCCTCTGCTCTGTTTTCCGGGCTGAGCATACCGGTCTCTTTGGCTCTTCCTAGATACATGCTCTCCCGCTGGAGCTGGAGTTTGTATTTAGACCCCTAAAACTCTTGCTTTCTACCTGTCAATGAAATGATACGTAACTTGTGTATTTGCAAAAAAAAAATTGTGATATTGTGTTTTACTACGCACGTGTAAGATGAGATGACCTGAGCCTGAGTGGACGAGAAAGGATTAGATCAAGCACTGATTGGTGAATGGTACGAATTGATAATACATACATACACGAAGATTACTAGTGCATGCTCCCAGCTTGCCACAATCACCGTCTAGTACATGCATTCATATTTGAAATTGCATTTTTTTATAATATGAAGATTAAGTATAGAATAGTGGAATTTTTGTGAAAAAGTTCATAAGAAGCAATGAAGTACTGACATTGGTATTACGCTTAAAATAATTAATGAAGTTTTCTAAGTCAGAATGAATTAGTGGGGTAGGTATTACCGTTTAGAAAGAAAGAAAATAAAAAAACTAAAACAAATAATGACAAAAATTGCACATAATTTACACATAAACTATGATTGTTTACAATATGGAAGAACAAGAATATAGTAGAGTAATTCTCCCGAAAAGTATGTTCTCTAAGAAGGAATGAACCGACATTTGTATTACCCATAAAGAAGATAGAAAACTAAAAAAAATCAAAAATCAAATAATGAAGTTTTCTAAGGAAAATTAAATTAGTGGCATTGGTATTCCTTTAAGAATAAATAAAACTAAAACAAGTAATAAAAAGAGTTCACATAATTTACCGTGAAATTGTGCTTCCTTAAATAGGCAAGAATAAGTACATAAATAGTGCATTTTTTGCAAAAATAGTTTCCTATGAAGTAATGAATTAGTGGTATTGATACACCATTACATATGAAAGTAGATGAAATAAAAACTGAAACTAGATCAAAATAAAAAAATCTAAAGAAGAGTGAATTAGTGGCATTGATATTACCATTTAAGAGGAAAGCAAACAAAAAAGACTAAAACATAAGGACAAGATTGGCACACAATTTACACTGAAATTTTACCTTTTTATAATAAGCTAGAATAAGCATGTAATAGTGGAATTTTCGCAAAAATGAAGTTCTCTAAAATGAAATGAATTAGTGGAATTGGTATCACCATTAAAAAGAAAGAAAAAACTAAAACAAATAAGGACAAAATTTGCATGACATTTACAAAAAAAAAATTGTATGATATGCAAAGATAAGCATAAAATAGTGGAATTTTCGTAAACAAATATACCTCCAATGTAATGGATTAGTGTATTGGTATTTGCTTAAGTAAGAATGAAAATAAAATAAAAACAATAAAAATGAAAATAATAAAGTTTTCAACGGAAGAATGAACTAGTGGCATTCGTATTATCCTTCAAGAAAGAAAATAAAAAAACTCAAACAAATAATGACAAAATTTGCACATAATTTACACAGAAATTGTGTCTTCTTACATTATGCAAGAATAAACATATAATATTGGATTTTTTGTAAAATAAAGTCTTCTAAGATTAAATGAATTAGTGTAATTGGTATTACCCTTAAATAAGAAAGAAAATTAAAATTTAATTAAATAATGAAAAATGCAAATAATTTACATGAAAATTGCGACTTTCTATAATATGAAAAATAAGCATATAATAATGAATTTTTCACAAAACAAAAAGTTCCTTAGAAGGGAATGAACTAGTGACATTGTTATTACCATGAAGGACGAAACAAAATGAAAGAAGGACTAAAACAGAACCAAAATAATGAATTTGATTATTAAAATAAGTTAGTGAGATTGGTATTACCCAATAAGAAGAAATAAAATGAAACAAAAATAATGATGTATTCTAAGGAAAATTGAATTAGTGGCACTGGTATTACCCATTAAGTAGAAAACAAGACTAAAATAAGTAATAAAAAATTTGCAAACCATTTACACATAAATTATTTCTTTTTATATTATGCAAGAATAAGCATTATTATTAGAATTTTTGCAAAATAAGGTTTTCTAATAAATGAATTAGTGGTATTGTTATTACCCTTAAAACATAGAGGAAATGGAAAACAAATCCAAGAAGAATTAATTAGTGGCATTGGTACTCACTTAACATCTCAAAAATAATACGCAAACTACTTATAAACAATTTGCATGTATTCATTCATGTTATACTCCACATTCAAATAACAAAGCACCAAAGTTAGAGATTAATCATCTCTCGACATATCAAAAATAAATTGCATCTTATATCAATGGCATCGTCTCCCTCAACAGAATGTACGCGCACACGTACACAAAGAAAAACTGAAAAATAAAATAAATATAAAGAAGAGACATACAAAATTCATCGGGACTTTGTGCGTTGATACAAACATGCCCCATTAATGCTCGCAGCCACCGCATCACTCTACCTGCAAAACTGGCTGCATGCTGCATGCATGCGGTATGTACGGGTGTGTATAGTTCGGAAAAAAGAAATCGACTTAAGGTAATTAGTTTTTCGCTGGATTGATTTATACCTAAAATGTACTTCTATATAATACTACCTCAGTCATGGTTTATTGGTCCTCATAGTATTTTATGCCAAATTTTGACTATAAATTTAACTAATAAAAATATCAATGCATGTCACCAAAAATTATATCATTGAAAACTATGTTCGAATACGAATCCAACGGCATAATTTTTGTTAACATGCATTAATATTTTATTAGTTAAATATTTGGTCAAAATTTAGATCAAATTACAAAGAAGACCAATAAACCAGAACGGAGGTAGTATTAGTTTGGACTAACCTAATTTTTTTCATTTCCCTCAACAGAATGTACACTATGAGACTGGATCCGGTGAGCAGCTCTCTTGTTTCGCTCCCTCCTGCTCTCAACCACATAGCTCTCCCTTCTCTGTAGTTTTTCGGTTTTTTACCACTTTATCTTGCTATTTTTTATATCCTTGATGAAAAATCTGTATGATGCCAGGTCGTTTCAGGTAATATAGCAACTGGTGGGGCTTTTGCCCCCCCCCCCCCATCTAAACATATTTTGCTTATTCCCATCCAAACAAACTAACGTAAGCACACTATAATAGAGTAACCTAACCGGTATATGTTCTCAAATGTATCTGACCGACTGATCCATCGGCCCGGCTCTCACTCCAACCCACAAGTGTCATTTTCTTATTCGCACCCACAAACTGTCGTGAAAAGGTCACGGCAGATGTCCTAGCAAAAAGACTTAGTCGTGGAGCCATCGCAACTAGGAAGTTTAAAGGGGTTAAAACGGGACAAAAGACACGAGAGTTTATACTGGTTTGGCTCCTTGCGGTGAAGGTAATGGTTTAATCCAGTTTGAGGTGGGATTGCTTATGTCTCGATAACCAGGAGCGAATCCGCTTGACCTAGCTTTCGATCTGATGTTAATTGTCCTGAACCGCCGCCGGGTCGTCCCTTTATATACAGAGGTCGACGCCCAGCGGCTCACAGAGTCTCGGCCGGCTCATAAACAGTGTCAGGCTCGGTGACTATCTATTCCTGCCTTACAATACAAGTTATACACATATGGCGGTTTATCTCTACGGGCCTTGAGCCGCCTTCGGGCCTTGGGCCCTTAACTGAATCGCCATCTTCAAGTATCGTCTTGGCCTTCATATTATGAATCGCCATAGGTATAACCCGGCCCCTCCTGGGCGGTTCATACCTAATAGTTATATCCCCAACATTAGGTCCCAGATTGATTTGAATTGGTTCATGTCAATCTTCAATGCTTAAGAAAAAATCTTATGCTCTTCATCTATGCGGGAGTTTATGACCCGCCATGACGTCATCTTCTGCATTTGTGAAAACCCACCATGACGTCACCTGCCATTAATTCACACTTTGTCCAACATATCTCAATGGATCCTTATCTTAATAACCATTCTGAGAATCGAGGCGTTTGGGCAGCTGGATAACCATGTTTTGGTCTTCTCGTTTTTCACGCCCACTTATGAGTCCTTCCTTATAAATACCCACGACCAGTCTTCTTCTCATTCTCCCCCTTTCCATCAACTTCTTCCTCTCGCGACCTCTGCCGCTCGAGCTCCGCCACCACCGCAGAGCACATCGTCGTCTTCGTCCCATGCCGCTGCATCACCCTGAATCGAACCAGAGAACGGCGACGATCCTCCGCAGTCAACCTGCATCTGTAAGCACTCGTTCTTCTATACCCTAGATCCACATTAGGGTTTCCACTTGCTCGTCGTGTTCTTCGTAGCCTGTCCACCGCAACACCTTTTGATCTAGAAACAATACAAAGCTTATGCGGTAGTTGTTTTTGCTTTCACCTTTAATACCAATAGATCCCCTTTCCTGGAAGAAAAGATCCCCTTAGAGCTTATGAACTCATCTGTACTAGTTTTTTAGGTCTAGATTTATTTCCTTTTCCTGAATAGCCGCTGATCCAAAATAGCGATTGCAATCTGTGAAACTTGTTTGTGTGACACTTAGTCAAAAACTGCATCTTGATAGATCCACCTAGCCATGGAGGCTCAAATTGCAATGCTCAATAGATAACATCCAACTACTCGCGGCGGCTTAAATAACCTGACTGTTCACGGCGGTTTAAATAACCTGACGTAATTAGTCATATACCATTAGGCCCCTTTATAAGTTGACATTCTGAATATGTGTTGTAATACTTTTCCTCCGGCTTAAAATTGAACCGGAAAATTTACTCTTTGTTAGGCTTCCTTCTTCATAATGCCGCCCAAAACAAC
This sequence comes from Triticum dicoccoides, assembly GCF_002162155.2. Classification (NCBI taxonomy): domain Eukaryota; kingdom Viridiplantae; phylum Streptophyta; class Magnoliopsida; order Poales; family Poaceae; genus Triticum; species Triticum dicoccoides. The sequence goes on along the minus strand of NC_041389.1, from coordinate 483,034,016 downwards.
CACTTCATGCAACTGGGTCAAATTCATCGTCACGGAGAGTACACTCGATGATTTTGTGAAAACCGGCTATCTACCCAAAAAGGATGTCATGTCATACCGTGCTCCTGATCCAACAGAAGAAAAACCTCAGCCCAAAGAAGGGGAAGTCATTGTCTTCACAGATCACATGAACCGGGGCTTTTCGCCACCCGGCTCAAAGTTCTTCAGAGATGTACTGCACTTTTTTGACCTTCGTCCTCAAGACATCGGACACAACTCCGTGTCTAACATATGCAACTTCCAAGTGTTCTGTGAGGTGTATCTTGAAGAAGAGCTCAGCTTGCTACTTTTCAGAGAGTTGTTTTATTTGAACCGCCAGAATAAATACTCCAACGGACCTAGTTTGGAGCTCAGCGGCGTTTCCCCACCTTACCTTATCTCCTTCCTCATAAGAACCTGCCCCTACGGTTCCTTCTCTCTTCTGAACGCCCCCTTCTCCTCCACCGATCTTCCTCCTTTGGATGCCTATCTTTGCCATTTGTGTCCCTGTGGAGTTGTGCATCACGGGCGGGTGACTCCATGGTGGATCTTGAGGTCACACCACTAAGCTCTAGAAAGGCATTGGGACTATCTGCCCAAGGTGACGCCTGCGTTGATGATGTTAGTGAAAGTCACTGGGACTATCTCGAGGTCACACGTCAAAAGTAAGCATGTAATATGTGTAAAAAATCGATGTAACATCAAAATTCCACTGCGTTTATCATGGAATGCACTGTAACTTTGATGTTACATACTACATGGTTACTTTTGATGTGTTGGATACATGTACTTGACATGCAGCGATGAAATTAGGTGTGAGTTGCATATATTGCGTTCATGTTGAGAGTTGTATTTGCGTTGTTGCAAGCTTTGAATTCCATATTGCATGCTCGATAAATTTTCTCGATGATTTGCTGCAATCAATGGGAACGTGTTGCATGCACCTTTTTTTGGTAAATGGGTGTGCTTGAAATGCTGGAACTTTCTTTTGCATGTTTTAACTTGTCATGAATCAAAAATGTTGCGGTGATGTTGCATGCATGCATACAAACAAAATTGCATGCTAAGATGGTGACTAAATTTAGCTTACAAATCTAGCATTAGCCAATACAAATGCTTGAGAAAAATAATTTTTAGCATAGGAACCAATAGGTTTTGTTATCAAGGAAACGACCACAAATAGTCTACAAACAAATTCGTAGGTCTTGTCCTCGAGGAATGAAGTAGTTCGTTGTTGTAAAATCAGCCATGCATTATAGTACGTCGCAAAACTAGCATAGGAAGCAATCACGAAGAGTCTTCGGCTAACTACCACTCCGTAGGCTACTCATTCATAAGCATAAAACTCATCCCAATCATAATGGTGATGCTGAAAAGTCGGAAGCTCCAGCGTCTTGACAGTGGCACACTTTGCTCGCAGTGCGACATTAGCGACTATGTTGTAGCAGTCGACCACGGAGAGATAATCCAGGCATGGGCAGGCATCGACGACGGCCATGAGCTCGTCGTTCGTGATTTCGCTGCGGGCGAGGCTAAGGTGTCGGAGCTTGTGCATCATCGAGATGCCTGCCACCTCCCTGCTGTCCCACCTGCGCCTCCACGGTTTGTCGAGCACCAGCCGCTTCAGCCGCAGGCATGCCCTGCCAGTGGCCACCATTACGTCGCCGCGGACACCTACACAACCCGAAAGCTCGATGTCTTCTAGCAGAGGGCACTTGGTTACCATATCGGTGAACTTTTGGCTGGTTATCCAGAAATAAGAATAGAAGCTCTCCTTCCGGCTCCTCAGCAATTTGGGCTTCCTGGCCGTTGGATCGAGTGGCTTGATCGGATCTGGGCCGTCGGATCGACCCCTGGAACGACCTCGTCCGTCGGATCAAAAAAAGTTACTTCTGGAATGAATAGTTACTCCCCGACCGTGCCACCGCGCGTAAATAGTCTGCCCCGCCGGGGGCACTTTCGTCATTTCACTCACACGGGTATAAAAGGGCCGGCTCCCGTGGAGACAGCCCTAGACGGCTCCCCTCCCCCTGCCGCGCGCCTCCTCTCCCCCTCTCTCTCGTTCCCCTCCGTCTCGCGCACCTCCTCTCCTCCCGCCTCGCTGCCGCCTCCTCTCCCCTCCCGCGCCTGCCTCCCTGCCCTGCCCCTCTCCTCCCGCCTCGCCGCCACCTCCTCTCCCCTCCCGCGCCCGCCTCCCTGCCCTGCCGCCAGCGCCGCCGCCGCCGCTCGCCCGGGCAGGCCCGTGGCTGGATGAGACGAGGGAGGGAGCCTATCTCGCCTCTTCGTCCTCCCATTCGCCACACCCATCTACCCCACACTCGCCGCCGCCACCACCCTTCGTCCCTCGTGCTGCGCCTCCTCCCCTCCCGTCGCTTCATCCCTGGTGCTCCGCCTCCTCCCATCCCCTCCCGTTGCCCGAATTACCCTGAGGAATGACGGGGCAAGAATAGAGATGGCGACGGCGGCCGGATCCGAAGATGGCGGGGCGGCGACCACTCCCGTGAGGCCCGACGGCGAGCAGCTCCTCCTGCTGAGCACTGAGGGGGTGGGGAGAAGCACTGTACCCTCCTCCCCCGACGACCCGGCCCCCAAACCACTCCACTACGGCGTCCCGACCCGCGCCTTGACGCCCTGCTCGGGGCCTACACCAGGTTCTCCGTCCAACTCCATGGCTGGCAGCAAGGGGCTGGCCGACGTGGTGCTCGGTGAGGTCGAGGATGCCGCGTGCTGCCTTCCACCTCGCGTCTGCCCCGCCACCACCCACTGGCAAGAGGCCCCAGCCACTCCTCTTGATCCTCCACCACGTTGCCGTCACTGGGAGGAGGTGCTCATTGCCTTCGAGAACCACCACGGACAACGGATCTATTGCTGCGTTCGTCGATCTGTACGTGATTGTTTTGAACTGTCTCAGTTCTGGTTAACTGCAGCTCATCCATGGTTGTACCTAATTATCCCCTTTTTCCCCCTTGCAGGTTGGTCCGCTGTCTATAGGTGCTTGTTGTTCTGCCCAGTTCGTCGTGTTCGGTCTTCGGCTACCTCTTTGCAGGTTGACCCGTTCTCTCCCTCTCATCTCTGCTTTTCAGGCCTAGGCTTGCATTTTTTGCGGCCATGTATTTACCTTCAATTCCTGTATGAAGCTGTTGTTAGATTGTGTTTGGACAATGGATGTATGTGCTTTTTGTCCTCTTATTCGTAGAAGCCTAGCACCTAAATTATTGTTCCCTGCTTGTATTATTGTGCTTGCTTGGCATTCGGAAATGGGGATTTTTGTCACTTCTCTAGATCCTACTAGGAACTATGCTTTCTTGTACCTTTCTGCTGTGTCCTAGAAGTAGCCTAATGATTTGTTTGTTGGAAGTGATCGCATGTGTCGCGCTGGTGGGGCTACCAAACTAACCAATATCGTTCTAGATATGATTTATAGAAAATGTTCATTGGCCTGTAGCTGAAGTAGTATGCTGTCAGGAAGATATTCACTTGCCTTAAGCACCTAATGTTACTGAAAGCTATATATATTCACAGCTATATATATTGTCATCACCTAGCTATACACAGGTGCTGAAAGCTATATATATTGCTATCTACAGACTGTGTATCATAATTTTTTGTTTTACATAGATTTTTCGTTTCCTGATGTTAGGTCAGATGGTTCAATTGATATTTCAGTTTTAGGAGCAATTGCTCTCAGCTTCTTCCAAGTTGAATTTGTCTAAAAAGCGAGTGCCATGTTTCTCAGATGGCCACTAGAAAAAGTTTTCTCTGCAATCCCAATTGTTGTTGGTTTTATTCTTCCTGATTCTTTCAGAATTTATTCTTAAGGTAGTTAATTGTTTTCTTGTTGCTACATTTTGGTCAGGACGGCCTGCCACCTCTCTTGCTGTCTAGGTCACCGCGACGCTCAGTGGTGCCAAGCTCCACTTGGGGATGGTAGTCCGTGGGCAAGGCAGGTCATCAATGCCGTCGACCCCTCCGCCCCACGCCACCTGAGAGGTATTTGGATCCTTACCTCACGAGGATGTGGTGTCCTTTAACTTGTGGTTGCCTCTGAGACGCTAAGAGATGATGCAGCTGATTAAACTAATCAAGGCACCAAAATTTTGACCATAGATCATCTCTGTTTCTAAATTACAAAGTACCTCGCCTGGACCGGTGGTGAAGTTACAGTGAACTCATGTAGTCAAGGTACGAACCCTACCCCTCTCCCTCCCGACGGAGCTCTCCTCACGCCTTTTGTGTTTCCCTTGCTCGGACATCGCTTGATTTTTGGAGCATCAAGGAACTTGTGTAATTCTTGGCAGAGACCTAAGTCTGTAAGGAATATCAGTGATGATGATTTCTCTTGCCTTATGTAAATATATTCAGTTAGTTCATCTGAGACCATTACAATTTGCAAATTGTGGGAGTGAAATTGACGGCTTCAATCTTTAATTAGTTTGCATTTTCCCCTTAATTTAAATCTTAGATACATTGCTTTGGATCTACCATGTTTACTTTGATTATATGAGATGCGTCTTTGCCGGGTTTTTTATCTATTCCCAGGTAAAAAATGTTGATGTCAATGTATATGAACATATTTCTACCTACCAACCTACCATGTAGTCAAAAGGCTACAATCCCTTGAATGATTGTAGGAGATGTAAATTCTCTGGAGCTTACTGTTTGCATTTGAGACCGAATGTTTGTTCTTCTGTCCATATTGTTTGCTTACATACTTATAATCAAGCTTTGGCTCGATCCTCTTTACGATGAGAAATAATCTGACAATACATGAAAGTGCATCTTGATTCTAGAATAGAAGGAAATAGGTGTATGTGTGTAGGCCTACTGAATACTTACGATTGTTGGGTTGCCCTTTATCTGTGTATGTTTGCAGCGCTAGAACAAGTATGTTCAGTGACCACTTAGAACATATTTTTAAAATATTATGTAATTACTCCTTCAAATTATTGTGATATTGTATTGCTCTTTAGTCTAATATAAATTATGTAATGTGGTGCTCCACCTCCTTTTCTCTTCTTGCCAGGACATATACTCTGTCGGATTGCTCAGGCGGGCAACGCGCGCCACATCTATTCACAGACTTGCTCTGCTGCTTTGTAGCCTGGCTGATTCTGTACTCTTGATCGTCCTCATGGCATCTGTCAACTCCATTGTGAATCTTCTCTTTATCTTAAGGTTGTACTCGCTGTGCTAGAATGATCAGATGATATAGTAAATACATCTTTCCTTTTTACAAGGTTCAGATCATAAGGAATGTCATGTCCTGTGAACCAAGTTTAGTATGTTGTCTATCAAATATATTCTTGTTTCTTGTGATGCTCCAGTTCAGATAATCATTAGTGCATATTTTGGCTGATATTTCTACTACAGGGCACTTGGTGGCGATGTAAAAGTGTTGGATGGGTTGGGTTTCTTGTTGTTGACTATTATAGGCTTTTTCTGTGTAACTTAAGAAGTGTTAACATATTTTTAAAATATTACTGTAATTTTGAAATCTGTTCACATGTGTCTGCACATCTGTATCTCGCTCCAATTATATTCTCACTGCATGTTATCCTGTATGATTGCATATGCTAAATCTGGGTTAATACTGACTTAGCATTACCCGTTTGATTAAAACATTAGGACCGGCACCCTCGCATCAAGGCGCGAACCCGATAGATAGGCCCATTGCTTGCATGATGATAAATTTTGCCCACAAGAATGTCTTGACAAATCTTATCTTTTATTGCAGCTAAAAAAGAGCTGACTAGGCCCGCCTGGGAAAGCAGGTAAGCACATTCGTGTCAGGTGTGTCAGATCTGCTAAATTGAACTCTTGCACTTCAAGATAGATTTCCATGTATTATTACTTTTGACTGACAGCGAGTTCATAAATTGTTGCTCTGGATTGATAATACTCTTAGATTATTTCAGCCTGATTGATTTGAATGCTGAAATATCTTTCTGACCCTATACAAAAAATATTGTTTTGTGTAAATAATGAATCGCATATTTTTTACTATTGGCAAATGAATTATTTATGTACAGTTACTACCAAATTATCAGAATAATAAATCTATCACTCGCTCCAATTATTTGTAATTCTGGGTTAGGCTTTTCTTATCTAAACTACTTGATGTGACAAAATATCTTAAACAAGCTCTGTGATTTGTATGCTCTCTTATATTATCAAAGATGATTGCACTTATATGATATGTTTGATACTTCCTATATACTCCGAAAGAAAAAATAGCTGATGTTCCGCTCCCTGCAGGCCTGCACTCGCGTCCCGCCCTTTCCTCTCCCTGCCGACTCGTTGCCCCGGTCGTCTCTGATGGTGCTCTTAGATGTGCTCTACATCACCTTCTCACGTCCTTGGCCACTTCGATGCCCATGGCTTTCGTGCTCGTCGGCGGGATGGTGCAAGGTGCAACTCCGACGTGGTTCCTCACTGGTTGGATGGCGTTTAAGCGCAACCCCGGTGCCCTCTGAGTACTGCCTCGGCTACAACCTCCCTCTGTGAGCTCCATCTTCCCCTGCTCTGCTTCGGCTACTATATGGGACATGGCCAGGGATATGATGATTAGTTATGGCTGATATAGGCATGCTCTCAAGCAGTCGAGGCACTTGTGGGTATTAATTTGGATCCTCCCTCGTTTCTTTGAGTTGTTTCGATCACGTTCCTATTTTAGTGGCTCTGTCCTTGGATGGTCATTTCTAATGAGTGATAACTAGGGCAGTTAAACCCTCGTAAGAACATATTGATCCGGTGATCCATCTAGAAATCCAGAAATAAGAATAGAAGCTCCTCAGGCGGCTCCTCAGCGATTTGGGATTCTTGGCCGTCGGATCTGGTTGCTTGATGGATCTTGGGCTGTCGGATCGACCCCTCTAACGACCTCGTCCGTCGGATACAAAAAAGTTACTGCTGGAATGAATAGTTACTCCCAAAATGAGATATCTCGTGCCACCGCATTTGAATCACGTGCCCCATCGGTCGGAAGCCATTCTTGCTAGGGCGATGATGATTAGCCGTGGGTATCAAGTTGGGTCCTCCATCTTGTCTCTAGAATCCTTTTTGATCCTGTGATACTTATTGTTCTGTCCTTTGGATGGTCATTCTTATTGAGTGATAACCAAGGCAGCTCCACTGTATAAACAGATTGATCTGGTGATAAGAGATGATGGGGGTAGATTATATGATCAAGGAAAGGCAAATCTGAGCACATATGCATTGAACCCTGAACCCTTTTTATTCGCACGTGCCCCACCGGTCAAAAGCCATCCTTGCTAGGGCGATGATGATTCGCTGTGGCTGAAATAAGTGTGCCTTTGAGCAATCAAGGCACCTGTGGGTATCAAGTTGGGTCCTCCCTCTTGTCTCTAGAATCCTTTTTGATCATGTGATACTTATTGTTCTGTCCTTGGATGGTCATTCTTGTTGAGTGATAATCAGGGCAGCTCCACTGTATAAACAGATTAATCTGGTGACAAGAGACAGCGGGGGTAGATTATATGATCGAGGAAAGGCAAATATGAGCCCACTATGCATTGAACCCTGAACCCTTTTTATTTGTATTTAAAGGTGTTGCTTATTTATGCTCCAGTGTTTATAGCCGTCTTATGTGAATGTTTCTTCTCTCGCATACCTTCATTGCATATAAGTTGTTCTTGACTTTTATTGTTTGTTGTTGGTCCTTGATTTCATCTGGTTAAGAGTAAGCAAGTTGTCGGTTCAATGGCTTGTTTTAATTTGTTGATAAACCAGCAGAAACCACGGTGTCATGTTTCTAATAACAACGTCTTTAGGCTGGTTAATGTTTGTATTGGAGCCCACTACCTTTTATTTTGCTTGTTTCTTACCATCTTCCTTGCTTCTCTGCCTGTTTCACGGTTGGGACGGTGGCGTGGCATTGCGTCTGTCTTGCGGGTCGGCCGGAGAGGGAGCACACCGAGTGGGCTTCTAAGATGGCTGAGGTTATTATGTAACACTAGATTTTCTCCATCTACACCTGTGTTCTGTTTTTTGACACTGGTGTACTGTTTTTCTTATTCATCCTTTCAAAAATATTAGTCATTAATGATTTGGTATAGCCAATGTGCATACTATCCGGTGTAGGCATCTAATTTGTTTTAATCTTTGTTCCATGATGAGATGATGGATTGTAACAGGGCAGCCATTTCTTTTCTTCCTAGACATGTTGGTTACTCAGTTAATGATGAGATACATGTATATGAGATACACGTTTATGCCTAATACCTGAAACATATGAACTGAGAACCGTTCTTTTCTTCCTGGACATGTTGATATCTATTTCCTTTGGTATGACATCTCCTTTTATATTGTTTAACAAAATTCTTTGCTACCAGTGAAATATCCTAAACAATCTGGAAAATGTGTATCTCAAATGGATATATATTATTGTGCTGCTTATCTATTTACTTAATTGGCTCTTTGACGGACGTCTCCTTCACAGGTGTCTTTCTTCTACCTTTTTTGCTGACCTGTTGTTCTCGCTACTCCTTTACAGTTCTTCATGTGTACATTATTGTGCTGCTGATCTATTTACTTAATTCTCTTTTGATTTTAGACAACAGGATAATTAGAGGTGGTCATAGATATCTTGTGACCCTTTGGATCCTTTTGTTTTTGCGAACCTTTGGAATATAAAGCATATTTTTACCGGGTTGTATATGGCTAGGGCAGATGGGCTTTTGCTCTCTTGTGTTCCTGCTCATATTGTTGAAGTTAATGTTAGCTAATTAGCTTTTGTAACCATTTGATTGTAGTAGATGATGCCTTGCTTCTGGGACGGGTTAGCTTTTACAGTCTCATGACTGTGTTGAACTCAATGATGTTACTCTTTTGGTAGAGTGAATGTTTCTTTTTACTCCTGAATCCGATAATTGGTTGTCGTCGTTTGACCTTTCATAGCTTGACAATATCGTTGGGACCGACACTCTCGCGCCAAGGCGCGTTCCCGATCTTTTATGCGAGCCATTTCTTCATTTCAATATGATGCTATCTTTTTTTCATTTCTTTTGGTCTAGAACAAAGGGTATGTGGATGTTTCTGTTCAGATAAAAGACTGAATTAGATGCAATCTTCGAGAAAAATTTACATCCTTCCACTATTCCTATCTTTGTTTTGTTATTTTTACTATTTCAGACAACGGTATACACCACCTTCATGAAAATATATTTACCTAAAGGTTTTATTTGTTTGGATACAACCTCTGAATTCAAAAGCAAACCATGGATGTCGTGATAGCGGTGGAAGAAACACTCTTAATTATATATCATATCTCATCAGTCATAAATATTTGAGTTTTTTTTCTTTTAGTATCTCGGTCGTGTAGTCATCACTAAGAAAGATTAACGTATGTAGTTTTCTATAATTTGGACAGCCAAAACATGAGAAGGTGGGGTTTCATTCTGTACCCCTGATATTACGCACAATCGTAAATGTATGTTTCTCCCGTGGCCACGACCAGGGGTGAGGAGATATCGATTAGGCTAGCCCGGACCTTCACGGACTTGGGTATGGGGCTATAGAGATCGTAGACCTGGTAATATTATTATTTTTTGCAAATTGTGCTTGCAGTAGACTTTAGAGCTGAGCTATATGGTCTCGCATCCACGCTGATCTATGAAAATATTAGGTATCAATCAAACTTGACTGTTTATGTTCTGAATGATGCAAATGTTGACCACCACATTTGGTAGGTTCATGCGAGCACTGAAATAATTGTGATGATCTCGAAGAATTTCTGAGCAATGTCATTGGTATTCATTTATTAGTTTGTTCAGGTCTGTGTTTGTGGCAACTAATTTTATATGTCTCCCTCAACATTATAAGATTGCTTTGTGGCACAAAAGTGCATGCACTGTCTTACAAATAATGGTTGGTTGTTCTAAACATATGGATTCTAAAATCCATTTGTCTTTGACTTCTTAATTTAACCTATGAGCATGTTCTTATGACAATGATGCAATGTGTGAAATTTGTTTGACTTTTTGTATGATTAGATTTTGAGGGAAACACCGCCCTGCCAAAAAGCCAACCGGCCGAGCTAGCCACACTGTGAAAGGGCCGAGCAACAACAACCTGATATACATCAGTCGACAATGAAGGTATGTGTATATACAGTGTGTAGCAGCACTGTCATCTCAGACTTCCTGTTTAAGCTTGATGCATTCTCTTATAACTGCCTTATGATATGTGATATTTGTTTGATATCGAAGAAAGGCATGTGCCCATATTATTTCTCTTATAACTGCATATTTTATGCTCTTCCATTTTGTATTTATTCAAGTGATGTATGTTGTTGGTTTCTCTTATAACTAATTTGTTGTTGGTTTCTTTGTGGTGTATTGATTATGGCTTGCTGTGCCACATGACCAACATGGATTATTTCGATGTCTAAACCATGTATGGGGCTGATCCTGACGGCGTCGTCCACATCTTTCGCGCCTGGTCCAGCTGCGCCACATCAAGGTCTCCTCCCCTGCCCCTGTTCTTCTCCTTCTCTCTCTCCCTCTCAATCCCCGATGTGTTTCGATTTGGTAGGCTCGGTTCCCTCCCTGATTGTCTGCATCATGGTGTTTGCTTGCTGTTCTAAAATTTCAACTGCATGGCTACTATTGGGTTGGCTTCTTATAAGTTATGGGAGAGAGTGAGAGTGTGGGCTTGGTCATGGAGATCTCTTTTATTTATTTGCTGGTACCTGATAGTTTTTCATGTTCCCTTGTGAGATCTTAGTGAAAATAATGATTTTTATTTGCTGTGCGTGCGGGCGGGTGCAGAGAAGAAGAACCTCAACTCGGAGCTCTTGTTTCTTCTCAGTATATATGTACAGATTATAAATATAATAAATATATGTGTCCTTTTCTCCTCTTTCTCTCCTCTGGTTTTACCGCTAAACTGGGTGGCCTTGATGAATGATGTTGGCTTATTTTAGAGAAAATCTTTCTAAATAAATACTCCCTCTGTAAACTAATATAAGAGCTTTTAGATCACTAAAATAGTAATCTAAACACTCTTATATTAGTTTACAGAGGGAGTACTTGATAAATGATGTTGGTTTATTTTAGAGAGAATCTTTCTAAGTAAATATACACTGAAGAGAGGTTTCAATTTCCTAATAGTACATGTTCAAATTGTTGTTGTATGTGACCTTAGATAGAAGAATATGCACTTGTGATTATCCCTTTCCCTTTTTGTATCAGAGCTTTGTGCCAAAAAACTGCTTTGGTGCTGAGACAATTACCTTGCAACATTAATCTTGGCTGAAATTGTGCACCTTTACTAGATCAATCATGTTTGTCAGTGTTAAATAATTAGGCACATAATAAGATGAGATCATAGTGTAATCAAGTTTTGTGCCTAAAGAAAATCTTGGAGGATATCTATGTATAGTAGGCTTATTATGTTTTCTGGTTGCCTTGTAGAATACTTAGATAAAATAAATTTAATTTCATCTTTTATATTCTTTTATGTTAAAGAGGCTACATTGTGTCCAGATCACTTAATATTATCCAAAGTGATTCTCTTTCATACAGACCAAATTAGTTCCTCGCTGTCCATGAGACGCAATATTTGAATAGTTTGCCTAACATGACATGTCCTTTAGCAGATCCATGCGTTGCAACATGCAAGCAAATCAAATGAAGGAGTGTGGACAAAGTTATATATCAAGCAAATCAGATGAAGGCGTGTGGACAAAGTTATATATCTAATAGTCAACCATGTAGTTTACTATTATGCAGTATGAAAAACAGTGTAAATAAGTTATCTGAGACTAATACTGCTATGGCCTGCTTTTGGTTTCTATCATACCAAACCTTGCTTAGGTATTTCATGTCACATTTTATAACAAATGCGCTGATGGCATGTAGATAGGGCCATTTTTTAGATATTTTACAAGGTGATTACTGTTGTGAGTATCTACCAACACCTACTCTTTGAGTAATATCAGATATATTTCTATCCTGAGATATAGAGTAATATCAGATGTTAATCGGAAAAGAGTTATATCAAGGGTTTGATCATTGAACTTTTTTTTATTCCATCCTGATTAAGTTGTCCTGTACATGTGTTAAACTTGCCTTTCTACTAATGCATAATGCAGTTTGACCTTCCACTGCTTGGCCATATCGGTTGGACTGGCACCCTCGCGCCGAAGCGCATTGCCGATCTAGTATGGTAGCATGATAAGAGGGAAAGCACCTTCAGAGAGGACGACCTGCAAAGTTAAGGAGATAAGATAATTAACGGGATCACCATCCTCTCAGACAATTGAGTATGATTGCTAAGTAAGAAATCAGCAAAACAAGTTTATAGAAAAATTAATGACAACATGATCTAATGGTTACATGTAGTGCGATTATTTGTTCTGTGAAAACACTTCTATGATAACATTGGAAATCTGTAAGAAGATGAGTACCATACCTGGCACCAACATAAGTGAGGATCTCATCGGTAACAAAGTTGGCCCCACAAACACCTCCAGCTGCCCGTTGGATCGGTCCACGGCCACCTTCGCCATTGCGCACATGACTCGGGTGTGTAGAGAATGATTTGGTGCATCGATAATTGATTGATCGTGCACTAGGCACATATATATAGGTACAAGGGGTGTGACCGGTATCTTGTCTCCTAAGATACACGTACATACAGAGGGAGACAGACACTACAGATACTGCATACAAAACCCGAACCTACATAC